>NC_133687.1:8195612-8755612 GCF_048934315.1 Petromyzon marinus
AGGAGTTCAACATACGCACGTACGTGACTTCACGCTGCCGGAAAGAGTCATCGCGATGCGCAGTCAGGGTGCAAGCCCATCACGCAATATTATCATCAAGTTGTACTTTTGCGTTCTTAAGTTTTGACTTAAAACTTTTGCGACTGCAAAGAACTGAAATTATTGGTTCTTTCATTAAAGTCACGTAGATAGAAAATAAAAATAGTAAAATTCAATTAAAAATGAACAATAAAAACAAGTTGAAAATAATAAACGCAAAAAACCCACGACGTTTCGATCGCAACACAAGCGGTCTTCATCCGCTATATTAACTACCATTCACCCCTCCTTCCACGGGGGCCGGTCACTGTGTACGTACGCACGTTAAACCTCTTTCGCCCCGCACATAGCCTAACCGTGCTCACCGGAGGTGTGCGGTTGTTTTCAAACCAGCGCCCCGGCCAAGGCTGTCAGCAACAAAAGTCACTGCGGCTGCTGCGGAGTTCCGCGGCCTCTGCTCTGTGCTACGAGCGACTGAAGGGACGAGGCTTTCCTGAGAATAATTCGGCGTTACAGACTGCGTTTACAAAGACAGGAAAGCAAAACAACGGCTCGCGCTCAACGCGTTCACACTCATGGAGCCCTGGGGTTCGTCAGGGTGTGGGGAAAATCATATTTATAGATAATAATAATAATGTACGTGTAAGTTACTTGGGTTCTTTTCAAACAATAAAATCAACTTGTAACGCCCACACTCTCGTTGAGAAAGAACGACTCTGAGGTGCGAGGAGAAACCGCTGACAAGCGGGAAGGCAGCGGCCGCGCGATGAGCCAGCGCCAACAAATTGCCCAAGCTCTGCGCTCCTCTGCATATTGAAGGCGCCGTCGGCCAATCAGCGCTCGAGTCAGTGCAGGCGAACGGTTTCGCCTCTTTTCACGCTCGTCAACAGCGTTGCAAGAGGTAGAAGTAACCGACGCTTTAGCCCAGCAAAAGCCGACGCCAAGGGGTCGGAATCAGAACGTCTCGACTGGAGAAATCCGATGAGCTGTGAAGCTCTTTTTCACAGATGTCCACACGATGGGCTTACCGAACCGATCGCCCTTCGCGCGGAGGAAACCACCGTGAAGCGCGGACGGGTGAGCACGCCAGCAAATTGCCCAAGCTCTGCGCTCCTCTGCATATTGAAGGCGCCGTCGGCCAATCAGCTGCTCGAGCGACTGAAGGGATAGGCACGGCTTTGGGAGTCCAGCGAACGAGCCAGCGCCTGCGCCACGCCACGGCGTTTTTTGCGTACGACGGGAAGAGCTTAGTTTTGAATCGGATTTAAATCGCTAGTTTTTTTACACCATTGGAAACCTCACTTGCCAGTAACAAAATATGATAATTGTTTTTTTTACCCTTTTATCTGGCAACAAAACTGACACCTTTTTTTACAAGGAGTCATTGTTCACATTGACCACAATACCTGCGGTCGGAACGCAAACAAAAAAACAACTCTTGATAATGTGCGCCTTTTGGTGTCTTCTGGTCCAACACCATGTGAGACGAGGCTCTAAAGAAAGCTGTCTCGGGTGTGGACCAATCAATTTCAAGGACAGTGCATACACTATCAGAGTTTTTTTGCGTGTGTTCCGACCGCAGGTATTGTGGTCAATGTAAACATGACTCCTTGTAAAAAAGGTGTCAGTTTTGTTGCCAGATAAAAGGGTAAAAAACCAATTATCGCTAGTTTTGTTACAGAATGCATTAAAAAAAAACATTGTTGCTGTTGCTCGATTTGAACATCTTAAATCGCATATTCTTGGATCTTTCGGTAAAGTCACGTAGAAGGGAAACAATAAAATATTTTATTGTTTAATGAATAAAATATTTTATTGTTTCCCTTTCTACGTGACTTGACCGAAATAAAATATTTTATTGTTTCCCTTCTACGTGACTTTACCGAAAGAACCAAGAATATGAATCCCTGCAGTCACGAAAGCTTTAAATCAAAAATCTTAAATCGCATTTACCTGCGAGTTCCATTTTGGAAGGAATTACACTGATTGTTGCTTTTGGACCCGAAGTCGTAATTGCTGCAGTCGGTTACTCATAAATTAATTATTTTAAAATTAATAAATAACATGTATGAATTGGAGGAGAACTGTGTTGCTGTGCGGATTAATCATGTAGGTGTGAGTTCACCGGAGGAGGCTGTTGATGAGAAGCGTTCATGCCAGGTGCACTATTATTCCAATGTGAAAGTATTCCTTCTCCAATCAAGCCAGTGCAATAGGAAAGCCAACTTATTTTTAGTTGTTATTATATCCAGGAGGGCCGGCAGCCCGCTGTTTTCCTTAAAATTCCCAACAGCTCAAAAGGATGACAGGCGTCGGTTTAAAAGCAGCACAAGCCTGGCTCTAATCCCTCGAACACCAGTGATGATAAGTTTGTACATTCGTTTGCCGCGCAATCTTCTTTCTGATTCCAGGTCACCGCGCTCGCGCACTTATGTACAACACACAGCATTAAACGCTTCGGAATAACAACACCGAGTTCAGTCCATCGCGGAACCGCCTCAGACTCGAGGATGGATCCCCGGACATCTACCACCGGTGGTTACTGGTTCCCGGGTCTGTGGCGCAGAGACCTGGGTGGAACTGTGCCGGCCGTAGCGGCGCGCAAGGTGTGCGGGTACAGCAGCACCAGCAAGATCACCATGGGTTGCGGATTGTAGACCACGTATGTATGGGATGCAGCGGTGGCGAGATGTTAACTCCATCGCCTGGTATACAGGAGGTTATGGGTTCGAGACCCGACCCTGAAGCATGCATATGTGAAGTTTGCATGTTCTCCCCGTGGTCGTGTGGATTTTTCATCGAGTGCTCCGGTTTTTCCCTCCGCATTTAGAAACAACATGTGTGTAGAGCATTTGGCTGCTATGAATTTGCACGTGATACACCACTTCGTTGAGATATCATTTTTCGGCCAGGTCGCTTCTGATAAAAGAGCTGTATAGCTCAGCAGGCCTTACCTGGTGACATCAACAATAGTTGAGTTTTTTTAGTTTAGTGTGTACGTGCACATACAGCTCCTTTTGTAAATCCACAGCTGGAAGAAGGCCTCCCATGCCGTGTGTGTGTCGAGGGCCTCGCTTCACCACGCTGGCCAACCAGGCTTGGTGAAGGCAGGCAGCAGAGGCATCGGCGTATCGTACGGCACAACAATCTACTCCCTTTTCTGCTGACGACATAGACTTGCGGTGTCCTACACCTGCGTGGTTTTTAACATTTATTTTTATTTGCAAGGTGGTCACCCGTCCAATGCATGCACCCTTTACGCTCACCCCTGCTTTGATGCTGAGATCTGGCAACGTGGGAGCCGCTCTGCCTTACGTGCATTACGCACATCTTTTATTCAGACCAAACGAGAGAGTAAAGGTCCTCCCCTCTTCATTTTCAAGGTGGGACCTTGGCAACGATGTCACTCAAGCGGCCTGAAATCGCGAGTGCCAAGTTGAAACAACGCGACAGAAAGGCATCTCGCATTTGTACCCACGTGAGAGGTGCAGTATGTACAACGCCTCGCCGATTTATATCGACGTGCAGACACGCCACCAGCAACGTTACCCAGCACCCTGAGTGGACAGCCAGAAATACAACTACCCAGCCCGCTACTGAAAACGTGAGAATTCATCTTTATTACGTCAAACTGTTCACCCATTAAAAATGTCTAACTTTAAATAAATAAATAAACAGACGTGTCAGATAAGCACTATATTAAAAAGATCACACCACCAGCACATTCTGATAATCGTCACAACGCAAATGAAGATTTGACGTAAGGATCTTGATTAAACAACTCGGGGCAGGACATTGTGATGCTGTGGAAGTTACAAAAAAGAAAGCTTGCAATCGTTTGGGCATCGATCAGGAATAAACCCGGAAAGGGTGGTACACACATGGCAACGCACACCAGAGTCGAAGGGACAAGTGGTAGAGTGAAGAGCAAGCCTGTGCTGGATCGACACACCAAAGGAGGACATGGACACAGAAAGGCTTAGAGGTGAAGCATCTCGTCAAGAAGCATAAACCATCGCGCAAACTCCGGACATCCCTCACAGCAGCGGCTTTTGGCGAAGCATCGGAAAAAGATGGTCACCGTACCGCGCTCTTTCAGATGCGCTTCTGCGGCCGTCTGGAACGCTCTTTCTTCCGATATTAGGAAGCCACTGGCGTTTATACACTTTTAAATCATAATTGAAAATTCATTTCTTTAGAACTGCTTCTTGTGTTTAGTTTTTCGTCCTTCCCCCCGCACCTCCGATTAGCGCGGTTAGCTACATACGGTGCGAAAGAAGTCTAACGTACATACATTCAAGAAAATTAGCACAGAACAGACACGAGTGGACTTGACTCCATTCGGCCTCATGGTCGCGGAAAGCTGACGGCAGAGAAGGGAAAGGGGCCCGCTTGTGAACGCTACGCACACACAGGCCTGGGCCCTACCTCCATGAGGAAGTCTCCGGTCTTGAGGCCGGCCTTGGCCGCCACGCCGCTGTCATCCACAGACTCCAGGTACTGCAGCGCGGGGAAGGCTGGCGTTGGGGTGAATTCTTCGATGGGTGTGTCCGCTACAGTCCAGCACGGGCAACAGCATCTCAGCTCACCAACATCGCTCGGAAAAGGCACGCATTTACATCGACGTCGTCCACGTTTATGAATAACTTGTTGACGTCACCGAGTATTTACCGTCGTTATTCGCGAGGGATACGTTCCGGAGACGCTCGTGAATAGCCAAGTTTTCGCGCATAACGATATTGGCCTAGGAAAATTGCCTTAAATAAATATGTAAATAATCATCATCACTTTATATCTCATTTTCTTTATCTCATTGCTTTCTCTCTTACACGTTGTAGGGTGTCAACAGGCATTCCTCTAGCTTGCGAAATGGAATTAAAATATAATAAAAACCCCTCTGTTATTGATTCCAAAGTAGGGTGACAGATCCTCCCGCAGAAGACTCGGTTAGTCTTCTCTGGGGAAGCAAAAATATATATTTTTTAACAAACTTGGGGTCATTGTCGTGTGACTACAGCGCAAATCTCTCAAAGCCAGACTCGAGTAAGCGAGTAAATTCACGGTAAGCCAGAGGGCTGGCCGAAATTGATAACTAAATATATGGGATTTACAAAAAGTAAACCAAAGTAACACCGTTCAGTGATGTGCAGGAATATGTGGCATGTGTTTGTGCACTTGCATTTATAAATAGATATCCCAATCTGTTGTACGGTATTCAGTGACTACTCGGTCATCAAACATATTCCACGAGTCGGCTGCGTCTCGTTGTTGCTAATAAATATAGAATGTGCTTTACTTAATTTATAAACAAAATCAAGTTTTCAAGATTGTCAGAAAAATCTCTTCAGCCTGCCATCCGCATCGACTGAAGCTCGGCCTTCACAGCAAAGCTTCATAACCACTGCAAGCGATTAAACTCTGCACTTGTGCATTTTTAGTGCAAATAAATTGTGAAATATTACATTACATTGAGTTGTTACGTTATTAGGTGTTAATTAAATGTCCCGTTGAATTATTTGCATGATGCTGGAAATCCACCTAACGCCTCCCCTTCCTCCACCCTTAGCTGTAAAACATCTCCTAAATGTAAAAAACCCAATACGTGTTGTTTGAAACCACACAAGCAACGTTTGTTACAATTCACATCAAAAAGCAATGGCAGTGAAGAGGCTAAACACGTCCTCAGGACTAAAAAGTACATTACGTAATCTTTTGGGTGCACTGTCGTTCAATTTCCATTCATTCAGGGTGTACCAATCGTCACAGCTATAGCTGGAAGCCCATTCATTTCCTCTTCAATTTCGCTGTGTTATACATACAGGACCGTACACGTATTTCAGCGGTGCACAGTCCAGCACATCAAGTTTAACCCCTGCTTAGGTAGGATAAAAATGGGATAATTTTCTAGCTGGATATAAATATTCGGTTTGGATGCTTTTTTTATTAGATAAACACAAAAAACACAGGATTTGAACAATTTCAGAATAGGTTTTACCCTTTCTGGAAATAAAAACTGGTGTTAAGATGTTAAAACGCCAAACAGAAACAGAAACCTTTTGCCAACGAATCGTGTCTACTGTAACGTACTTGTGGTGAACATGCAAATATGTTGATACTGGCAAGGGAGGTCCCATGATTTATACCATAGTTTGTCTTCGCATCGGGGCACAATTTTGTTTTTGTTTTACCAGCAATGCTTAAAAAGGAATTTGAAAATAATTTAAGCCGGCCACAATCGTTACCTTTTTTTAAACCTATTGCAACATTTTGCTAGATGCCAGACCATAGGACATTGAAGTTAAAATACAGCGGGACGACATAATTACAGGGTGCTTCAAAAAAATGTTAACACTTCAGACAATTTCCCAAAACACCACCACCACAAGAAATGTGCTGCTGCCTCCGGGGCTCTGGAGATCACCTGGAGAAGATTCCAGGCCACGTGTCGACAACGATGGCGAGCGAACAAGTGGGAGAACTCTTTGACTTATCGAAGCTATTAACATCACATTTGTTATCACGTTACAGTGTATCAACCGTTCTTTTTCACGTAAAAAACAACGATTGTCCCATACGAGTGTTGACATTTTTTTTCCGAAGCACCCTGCATATGACAGAATCTGTCACATCCTGTTCACGAACCCGCGTTGGAAGCGGCTGACCGGCCAAACGCTACAGCGATATCCGGGCGGCAATTGCCCCGACCTCGCGTGTAAAACAGCTTATGCACAACGACGTTCCATTTTTTACTCGGCCTCAACAGTTCACGACCACACTTTGTAACAAAGGCTGAGATTCTCACCGGCGAACGGACGCGTGGCAAAAGCAACGTTGACGTCACTATTGCTTCTCCCCATACCGGACATGTGTGCGAAAAGAGAGCTTTATAGCTCATCGGATTCCTCCGGGGTGGACACGAAGACGACTCCTGATTATGAAATCGTGCGGTAGAACGGACGGGCACGTTGCAATGATTTGTCGACGCCAATATGTGAGCGTGGTAACACCTAAGGCACCGGACTGCAAGGAATGACGATGATGACGATGCCTTCCTTCATTTGCATTCGTGTCTTACGCAACGGGTTAAAAAAAAAATTGCAGCCGACTCTGGACTGGCTAAGGGTTAAAATATTTCAGGAACGCGGTACACCACGTCGAGTATTGCATCTCACCGCCGTGGCCTGCTTGGGTCTCCCGGAGAGCCGGGTAAAAAAATAAAACAGCTGAATATTGGTCGACAGATCAAATTGAACCCCAACGTGTAAAGCTACAAACACGTGCGATGTATACGCCGTGTTAGCGTTATGCAATCTGCACACGGCAAGTACAGAACTGTGTCTCTGCAAAGTACACACAATATGCGTAAACTACAACATTCTGTAGATGCGGTTATAAGCATATACTGTATGTATACCGAGTACTGTATTGTCGGTACAGGATGCACGTCTTGTTTACAAGGGGTAATAATGTACTGTGCACAATTCACACACACACACGCGCGTATGTTAAACTTCTTTCCCACCGTACGGAGCCTTACCGTGCTAAGGCGGAGGTGAAATTAATGCGTTCACACCACGTACCCAGCAAAGCAACGCCAACGTCGAGCCGACGTTCCACGTTCACTGGCTATGTTCTACACACATATACACAGGGTGTGTGTATATGTGTGTATATATAAAACACATATACTGCATTGCAGTACCTAATTGATAAAAAAAAAAAAACCTCTCGTCTGGCAAATGTAATGCAGGTGACATTGCGCCTGTGTGCCAGTCAGAACGGTGTCGTTCCACAGCAAGCAGCAGCAGCAGCTGGACGAACGCGTGGCTTTGCTATTCATTCAAACGATGATATTCAAAGCACGTTGGTTAAACGTCGTTTTACGAAGCATCCCCTTACCCCCCCCCCCCCACCCAAAAACCACTCCTCCTCCTCCACCTGGGTTACGGTCCCGCCTGCCGGCTTTCCCCCCAGCTCTCCCGGTGCACGCCCGCAGGAATTCGCGACGCTTGAGGCACGACAAACTTGTGCCCGAGCAGCTCGCTAGGCTCACCGATTAACATTCAAGAGGCGGCGGCCGGAGGGGTTTGAATGACGGCGTGGTGTCGGTGAGCCAAGAAGCCCCATCATCATACGCCACGCGTGTCGCGCCGGCCTTCATAGGTTGGTGCTCGCTAACAGCACTTGCCCACCAGAAGTCTTAAGTCTATACTGCCGGGGGCCGGGGGGGGGGCGGAGGGAGAATCGCTGTCTTTGTATGATGATGACTGCCCCCGCGTGCGTGACGACTTATGCGGCGCTGATTCACATGAAGATCTCCGCGCGTGCGTGTCTCGTTGTGTGTTCCACCTGAGCGTTGGTTGCGATTATGATCCGAGACCACGCGTGCGTGGCGAGTTTGGCTGCTCCATCTGAGTAGTGAGTTGGGGGGGGGTTGGTAGTGTAGCGGCTAGCGCGCTACGCTCACCACCAGTGCACAGCGAAAATTAATGATCTGGACCGGTCCCGAGCCTCCCCCGAGGTCGACTCAGCCTCAAATGAGTAAACGGTGCGGTGTGTGCAACACAAACATAGCCACTAGGGAGACAAAGGTGCTCCCCCTCCACCAACCCAATCTCGTTTGCCATTGATGGCCTTTATCATAGGTGCTGCTGCTGCTGTTCGCTCACAGCGCTTTGTCCTCCCACCGGCAGTGTTCGCTATGGCTATCCGGCGAGGGAGGGACGGGTGGGTGGGAAATCTGTGTCGTCGTCGTCGTCGTCCCAGCAGAGCGCTGATTACGTTCAAGATAACACCAAAAAAGAGATATCTCTCGCACACGTGTGGACTCTGTCTGTGTGTGTGACTGGCGTGACCACGAGTGTGCACGCAGCGTGACACGCGAGATGGAGGGGGGGGCAGGCGGTGTGCGGGAAGCGCTGAGTTTGAATCGTCGACGTGGGGGGGGCTCCATTCGCGTCACGTGCTGGTCATGGAGCGATTGTTTAGCAATCCTCGCGCGTGCGTTAACCACGGGATTTGGGGCGGCGTATTTTGAGCCGTGCTCGAAGAACGACGTTTTCCGACAATGGGCGGAGGTGGATCGAGCGTGCCGTGGTTTCTTGCCGTGGATCCCGGACTTTCAATTGGCACCGCACGTGTTGGCCCGCCCGTGCTAATCGGAGGTGCGCTTTGGAGAGCCACCACCCCCACCCCCCAACTCCCCCCAACTCTGCCCACACACCCCACCCAGCCAGCCACCCACCCCCCAGGTGCGTACCTGGTGACAAGGTGGGGATGGGGTGGGTGTGGAGCGATTGCTCAAGCAGGGTGAGAACGCAGAGGGGTGGGGAGACGGAGGGGAGGTGGGAGGAAGGGTTTAGGAGGGGACGGGTTAGGGAAATGCGAACGAAGCGGGCAGGGAGGAGGAGGAGGAGGGGGGGGGGTTGGAGGGGTGTGTGGGGAGGGGGGGTCGCCCACCTTTAGCACCGCGCAGTACGAAGCCGAAGCCTTCGTTGTCCCGCTTGCACAGCACCACGCTCTTCTCCTCCACCACGTAGTCGCTGCGGGTGGAAGCCCAGAGGCAGCCGCGTTTAAAGCGCATGATCATGGCGACGGACGACCGACGAACGCGCGGCGCTCGACCCCCCCCTCCTCCTCCTCGGAGGGCCGACGCGAGGATCGCGCCCCGCTCCTCCTCCTCCACCTCCTCCTCCTCCTCTTCGTGGCGGTGCCGCTGCCCCGGCCGCGGATGAGTGGCGGAGGCTGCGGTGCCCGCCGCTGCCTCCGTCACTGCCGGCGGGGGTAGCAGAGGCCTGCAGAGAAGCTAGCAACTTGGCAGCGTCCGGCAGGACGGAGCAGGCGATCATGGCGTTACGGAGGAGAAAATAAAAAAATGGGGGGGGGGGGGGGGCAGGAGGAGGAGGAGGAGGCCTCTCTCTTCTTTTGCGCGGCTGTCGCTCGGTCGAACGCGGTTGCGGCTCTCCCTCTCCCTCCCTCCCTCTCTCTCTCTCGTGTGTGAGAAGCGGTGATCGTGCAAGCGGGAGCCGAGCGGGAGAACGAAGCTGGGACACACGCACACACACACACGCGCGCGCCACACACACGCGCGCGCCACACACACGCGCGCACCGCACCGCACGCACGCGCCAGCGCGCACGCACACGCGAGGAGGCGCGCGCGCGCGCACTGCACGCGGGGGGACGGAGTGGGGAGGAAGGTGGCGGAATGGGGGGGGGGGCAACGGAGGGCCGGTCGAGGGTGTGTTGGTGGTGGTGGGGGGACTATAGAGGGACAAGACGGAGCGACGGACGCGCAGAACTGGAATAGAGGCGGCGAGACAGGCGGCGGAGGCGAGGCGCGGCGCACGGAATGTGAAAACGCTGCGCGGTGGAGCTGGTGATGGTGGGGTGGGGGTGGTGGTGGTGGTGATGATGGTGGGGGTGGTGGTGATGATGGTGGGGTCGTGGTGGTGGGGTGGTGATGGTGGTGGTTATGGTGGTAGGGTTGGTGGTGGTAATGGTGTGATGGTGATGATGGTAGGGTTGGTGGTAATGGTATGATGGTGATGATGGTAGGGTTGGTGGTGGTGGTAATGGTGTGATGGTGATGATGGTAGGGTTGGTGGTAATGGTGTGATGGTGATGATGGTAGGGTTGGTGGTGGTGGTAATGGTGGGGTGGTGATGATGGTGGTGTGATGGTGGTAATGGTGATGA
Source organism: Petromyzon marinus (assembly GCF_048934315.1). Lineage (NCBI taxonomy): Eukaryota > Metazoa > Chordata > Hyperoartia > Petromyzontiformes > Petromyzontidae > Petromyzon > Petromyzon marinus. The sequence goes on from NC_133687.1 coordinate 8,206,348, forward strand.
TGGTGTGATGGTGGTAATGGTGTGATGGTGATGATGGTGATGGTGTGATGACGGTAATGGTGTGATGGTGGTAGTAATGGTGGTGATGGTGATGATGTTGGTGGTGATGGTGGTGTGATGGTGATGATGGTGGTGATAGTGTGATGGTGGTAATGGTGATGATGGTGTGATGGTGGTGATGGTGTGATGATGGTGTGATGGTGATGGTGTGATGGCGGTAATGATGTGATGATGATGGTGGTGGTGATGGTGGTGGTTATGGTGATGATGGTGGTGGTGATGGTGTGATGATGGTGATGATGATGGTGGTGATGGTGATGATGGTGGTGGTGGTGATGGTGGTGGTGGTGATGATGGTGGTGGTGATGGTGTGATGGTGGTGATGGTGATGATGATGGTGATGATGGTGATGATGGTGGTGGTGTGATGGTGGTAATGGTGATGATGGTGTGATGGTGGTAATGGTGTGATGGTGATGATGGTGTGATGGCGGTAATGGTGTGATGGTGATGATGGTGGTGATGGTGTGATGGTGGTGATGGTGGTGATGATGGTGGTGGTGATAGTGTGATGATGGCGATGATGGTGGTGGTGATGATGATGGTGATGACGGTGGTGATGGTGTGATGATGATGATGGTGATGATGGTGTGATGGTGATAATGATGGTGATGATTGTGGTGGTGATGGTGGTGATGTTGGTGGTGATGGTGGTGATGATGGTGTGATGGTGATGATGATGGTGGTGATGATGGTGTGATGGTGGTGATGATGATGGTGATGATGGTGATGATGATGGTGATGATGATGGTGTGCGCGCCGCCGTGTGGGGTGTGCGGGAGCAGCAGCAGCAGCAGCAACAGACGAAGCGAGACGCGCTGCTGCTGCTGCTATCTCATATGCGGCACTTTCACGGCCCCGGTCATTATTCTACCCCCTTTGTCTTGCCGCTGCTGCCGCTGCTGCTGCTGCCACTGCGGCTGCAGCGGCGGCGGCGGGACAGCCGCTTACAACAAGACAACGCAAGAATAACTCAACGAGTGTCCGCCGGACCACCTCCCGCCACCCCCCTTCCAAACGCGACGACCCTGGCGGAATGTCCCGTCATTATTTCCATCTCCCTCCCCAAGTCGTCGTCGTCGTGATCATCATCATCGTCGTCGTGATCATCATCATCATCGTCGTCGTGATCATCATCATTGTCGTGATCATCGCGCCGGCTCACGCTGCCGCCGGAGCTGATAACGGGCGAGGAGGAGGAGGGGGGGGGCTGATAGCAGCATCCATCGCTTTTCATTTGTATTCTCAGCCCATGCTTAATTTCTCTCACGTAGAGGCTGCTGCAATATCCACGGCGTGGCCTTTAGCAGTAGCGGCGGCGTGCGGCGGCAGCGTCGGTGGCTGCAGCGAGTTTCGCGGTCGGGCCCTGCAAGTAGCCGTGAGCAGCCAAGCCAGCGAGTGAGCTGCCTGGCTTGGCCGGGCACGGCTTTAGCAGTCGCAACGTGGGGGGGGTCCCCTCTGCAGGGGCTTGCCAAGAGCCCCCCCCCGCCCCGTCCACGTGCGATGGACGAGCGGGCGGAGGGGATGGGCAGGGAGTCTGAGGGCATCGTTTACATTATCGGGGCATCTCGAGAATTGAGCAGAGCGAATGTGGAATGAGATGAGCGGTGAACAATGGGTGGGGAGTGTTGCAACGTCGGTCACGTTGGTGCCTCATCCGTGACGTTCCGATGCTTTGACACCACCGCTCACCCTTTCATAAGTGCAACTTTGCAAGCAAGCGCGCGTGTGTGAAACGCAGCACGGAATGCCGGAGACTCCTGGATTGTAAAAAAAGAAAGACCCCGACATGGCCCGTGGTCGACGGTGGTTCAGCATCCATTGCGGCACACGCAGTTAGAGACAGACAGTATACATCCGACGGTAGACTCTTGATTATTCGCTTGCGGTTTATCCGATTTGCGGATTAACCGCGCAACCTGAGATTTTGACATGAATTAATAACTCATGGATTATCCCTCGAGCCCGAATTAATGATCTAAAAAAAAACAGTTTTACATTAAATCACGACGTTTCGGAGGCAACACAAGCTTCCGTCTTCAGGTGGAAACTGTCAGTAATTTTGCTGTGACGGTTTCCACCTGAAGACGGAAGCTTGTGTTGCCTCCGAAACGTCGTGATTTAATTTAGTTTTCATTTATTTTACCTACGTGAATTTACCGAAAAAAAAACAAAAGAGTATGAATCCTTGCAGTCACGAAAGCTTCAAATATAGAATTAAGTTCTACATTGTTTTTCTTGAAAATGTGTATTACAAGTCACGTGCTTAAACCGAACAAATGGTGCTCCGGTTCATCCGAAACCACGTGATCGCCTCTACAGTACAGCAGTTGCCATATCTTTACAAGAGTGGGGCGGAGTTTGATTGATTTTTGATTGGCGTGGCTCTGCAATCATCCACTTAGTCGGCCGAGTCTTCTGAGCTCGCGAGAGATCGATTGGTCGAAGGTTGGTATTCAGCGGAATATGGGTATTGTTGGATTATCCGTGATGTTGAATTATCCCCGTTATCAGGTAATCGAGATTTTACCGTTTATGCATATCTCATTCTAGGGCGACGATGCGCCCACAGCAATCTCTTAAAAAAGGCAACATTTGATGGAGGCGCGTGTATTATTGATAGAAAAAAACAAACCCCCTAATAAACATGCTATTTACACAACTTAAGATGAGCTGGCCCTCGTTCATTCTGTCATGACATTTCAGCAAAACCACGTAAGAAGATCCCGGCAAGGCTGGAAGCAGCAGAAGAGCTCTTTAACCCCAACATTAGATTGGGGAATAATGCAATCAAAGCAATGATGAAGAGCAACCACGTGGAATGCAATCGACAATTTGAGAACTGAGCGATGAAAATCGTCGACCTTTTCCCGCGCCTTGCGATTTCGCCGATGCCTCCGGTTGGTTCGGTCGGCGACGTATGGTGCGAAAGAAGTTAAATGTACGGTACATACATAATAGAGGTGTTTTTGGGGTTAGATCGTGTAAATATGTGTCGTTAAACCCGCCACCACCCGACACAGCCAATTTAGTAAGGTTTGTCACGTAATAAGAACGTGCCAATTCGTCACTAGTACAGCACGCCGGTTTGTCGGAGAGCAAAGCCACAACATTTACAATCTGAGTACGACGTTTCGCCAGTAATTACAACTAGCTTCATCAGGCGACAGCCAGATTTGTGGAAAAATCCTCTTTCATTTCTTAAATAGAGGCGTAGGTGTGGTGACGACACGCGTGTAGTGGTTAGCACGTTGCGCTATGAACCCTGGCGGTCCCGGTTCGATTCCCGCTCACGGCCAACCAGTCCTGGGCCTCGCCTAGATCGACTCAGCCTCAAATGGGTACCTAGTGCGGTGTGTAAACATCAGCGCCGGGGAGACAAAGGCGGCCGGGCGTGGTACTTTCCAGACCACCGCCCCCTTGTGCCATCCTGGCCCTTCCTCCCATAGGTGCTGCTCGCTACCAGCACTTGCCCCAACAGTCTATGAGAGTCTATGCGGGTGATCTTTGTATTTGCTCCGCTCTGCTGACTACAATCTCGCGATACGCGGCGGTGCAGTGCCTGGAAACCCAGACGCACTTTGTAAAATTAGATATATGCTGTACACAGTACAGTATATATATCTTTTTTTAAAGTGATCACTAAATAAACTTTGACAACCAGTTTAAGCACGCGCTACACATTAAACGGTGCACGCGTAAGAGACCCGTGTCAGAAGAGTCCATAAGATTTTACAGCTGGGGACATATATGCCTCGTGAATAACTCAACTCATGATCTTGCAATCTGCCGCCTATTTATGATGTCCGTTCACGTTAAGTGACACGCGGCAGACATAGTTAAATCTATATATATAATAAACACACACAAGTTGGGCTGGGAAAAAACAAGAGAGTATGTTTTTACCCTTACTGGCGATAAAATAGGTGTTAAGATACCGTTTGCGAGGAATGTAGTATGAATGTTCACCACAAGTACGTATCCTTTCTGTACTTGTGAACAGGCTAACAAAATATGCTTTGATGATTTTATATGCAGTCTGATTGGCCTGGTTTGTTCCCCACGCCACTCCAACCCCACCACCACCACCTCTGTCTCGCACGACTGTTCATGCCTTCAGGTAACCAACTCCATCTATTTTCTTACCTAGAAATGTCATTGTTTGTCTGTGTCTGTCTGTGTGTGTGTGGCCGCAACTTGCGAAGGATTTCGCTCACAAACCGTGGGGGTTTACGTTTTAAAAAGTAGCCAGGTAACAAGCCATGAGCCCCGTGCTGAGCCAGCGCTATTACGATTTCATGTCCGTCACCTTTAAAGTAGTTTAATTAGCGATTTAGTGCTGTTTTTGGTTATTTATTTATTAGCTAGCACGTGCTCGACCCTACCAACTCACACGCGTTCGGTGGGGGGGGGGGGAGGGCCCTACCAACTCACACGCGTTCGGTGGGGGGGGGGAGGGCCCTACCAACTCACACGCGTTCGGTGGGGGGGGGGGGGGGCCCTACCAACTCACACGCGTTCGGTGGGGGGGGGGGGGGGCCTACCAACTCACACGTGTTCGGTGGGGGTCAAGGGGGGAATTCTCTTTCGTGTGGACACTGCGCAAGGTAACGCAGATTTACAGCTCCCTTAAAACATTAAATACCATGACTGTTTACCCATTACAAATTGCCTTTCACGGGTTACATTTAATGGCGGGGATTAAGCAATGTTTTACCCTAAGAAACACTATTTTTCCTCCCTGACTACCACTATCTTTGCCTTAGCGGCAACGTCTATTTGTGACGGCATGACACTTATGCACACGTTTTCTCTTTGAAAATAGGTAAATTTCTAAATGTCACCATCCTGCTCACAAAAACCAGGTTCGAGGGGAAGAATAGCCTTTTTTCTGTACTCTTGAGGCATAACCAGCCACGTAATATCACTTACTGCGAAAGGGCCAAACCAATAAATATACTCATTGCTATTACGTCTTCATTCTATCATATTTACACTTGCCCCCTCAGTACGGTGGTTGAGTAGTGACGTTATGTCAATGACGCTTGATTGGAGCGCATCTGCTCATAGTTACAGGTAGGTTCGGTTCGTTTTGTATTCCTTGCCTTTCATTTATTTGCCGCTCTTGTGGCAAATGTTTGCACCAAAATGGTTGAACATCCTCGTAGTCGATTATGTACGCGTGCTTCTCCCCTCTCCCTTGCTTCTTTCGCTAAAGTCACGTACAGTAAAACCTTGGATTGCGAGGAGCATAATTCGTTCCGGAAACGTGTTTGTAGTCCAAAGCGCTCGTATATCAAAGCACTCGTATATCAGTTGTGATCACGTGACGCTCGGCAGACAAAAGCGTATACGTTACTACTCGTATTGCAAGACCTCGCTCGTTTATCAAATTAGTAATTTATTAAAAAAATTTGCTCGTCTTGCAAAACACTCGCAGACCAAGTTACTCGCAATCCAAGGTTTTACTGTACATAGAAAACTATTATTTACAAACTTATTTAGTCTATATAAAAGTTAGAGTGTGCGTTTTTACGTCCATGTGTGCGTGTGAGTCCATATATGTGTGTGCGTTGTGTCTGTGTGAATCCGTGTGTGTGTGCGTCAATGTGTTTGTGTGTGACAGTCACTGTTTGTGTACGTCCATGTGTGTGTGTGTGCGGTGTGTGTTTAAGTCGATGTGTGTGTGTCAGTCGATGTGTGTGTAAGTCCATGTGTGTGTGTTAGTCCATATATGTTTAAGTCCATATGTGTGTGCGTAGTTCCATGTGCGTGTGAGTCTATGTATGTGTGTGTTTAAGTCGATGTGTTTGTGTTAGTGGATGTGTCTATGTGTGTGGGTCCATGTGTGTCAGTCGATGTGTGTGTGTACGTCGAAATGTGTGTGAGTCCATGTGTGTGTGTTAGTCGATATGTGTTTTGTGTAAGTCCATATGTGTGTGTAGGTCGATGTGTGTGTGACTCTATGTATGTGTGTGATTAAGTCCATGTGTGTAAGTCGCTGTGTGTCTGTATGTCGATATGTGCGTGTGTAAGTCGATGTGTGTGTTATGTGTGTAAGTCGATGTGTGTGTGCGTCCATGTGTGTGTAAGTCGATGTGTTTGTGTGTGTACATCGATGTGTGTGTGCAAGTCCATGTGTAAGTCCATGTGTGTGCCAGTCTATGTGTGTGCGTGAGTGGATGTGTGTGCGTAAGTGCATATGTGTGTGTGTAAGTCGATGTGTGTGTGTGTCTTTTTCGCCCGGGCAACGCCGGGTACTTCCCGCTAGTTCCCTATATAATTGCTACATCCGCTCCGACAGTCGGTGATTGCGTGGCTGGCTTTTGTTTTTTGTTTTAAACATCGTCCCACCGAAATAACAATAAACCCATCACGCAAGCACCCCCCTAGGTCGGCCACTGCAGTGCCGGATGAAGCTAGTGCGGGGCCTGTAGCATATGTTATAAAGGGGCTCTAAATAAAAAAAACATAAAAAACAATTTTTAACTTGCATATGAAAGAAATGGTATTTTTTCATTTTCTATACAGCCAGATAATACGACAAATCGCTAAACTTAAACACCCAGTCGTTCATAACAGTTGAAGGCAGTGTAGTACTATAGTAATAGAGCAAGTGCGAAAATCACTGAACTGGAATTGAGGACTTGAAAGCATTTAGCGCTTGAAAGTGCAGGGCCCGTAGCGACTACTACATATGTAGCTACTTTTGCTACTGGGATAATCCGGCACTGGGCCACTGGTGTGTTGTTCACAACCCCCGGGGCAGCGTCCGCGGATTCCTGATCGCTTTACCGCGGAAGCAACGCCGAGGCGACGTCGGAAGCAGGGTGACAGGAAGCGTCGAGAAGATGCAGTGACGCTTCCGCCTTATCAATACACAGCCACAGATGCCAGGTCCTGTCCGCCTACCTATACAGCAGCCAGGCCTGTGCATCTACCTATACAGTAATACCTACAGTAGCCAGGCCTGTGCATCTACCTATACAGTAACACCTACAGTAGTCAGGCCTGTGCATCTACCTATACAGTAACACCTACAGTAGCCAGGCCTGTGCACCTACAGTAACACCTACAGTAGCCAGGCCTGTGCACCTACCTATACAGTAACACCTACAGTAGCCAGGCCTGTGCATCTACCTGTACAGTAACACCTACAGTAGCCAGGCCTGTGCATCTACCTATACAGTAACACCTACAGTAGCCAGGCCTGTGCATCTACCTGTACAGTAACACCTACAGTAGCCAGGCCTGTGCATCTACCTGTACAGTAACACCTACAGTAGCCAGGCCTGTGCATCTACCTATACAGTAACACCTACAGTAGCCAGGCCTGTGCACCTACAGTAACGCCTACAGTAGCCAGGCCTGTGCATCTACCTGTACAGTAACACCTACAGTAGCCAGGCCTGTGCATCTACCTGTACAGTAACACCTACAGTAGCCAGGCCTGTGCATCTACCTGTACAGTAACACCTACAGTAGCCAGGCCTGTGCACCTACAGTAACACCTACAGTAGCCAGGCCTGTGCATCTACCTGTACAGTAACACCTACAGTAGCCAGGCCTGTGCATCTACCTATACAGTAACACCTACAGTAGCCAGGCCTGTGCACCTACCTATACAGTAACACCTACAGTAGCCAGGCCTGTGCATCTACCTATACAGTAACACCTACAGTAGCCAGGCCTGTGCATCTACCTATACAGTAACACCTACAGTAGCCAGGCCTGTGCATCTACCTATACAGTAACACCTACAGTAGCCAGGCCTGTGCATCTACCTATACAGTAACACCTACAGTAGCCAGGCCTGTGCACCTACAGTAACACCTACAGTAGCCAGGCCTGTGCATCTACCTGTACAGTAACACCTACAGTAGCCAGGCCTGTGCATCTACCTATACAGTAACACCTACAGTAGCCAGGCCTGTGCACCTACCTATACAGTAACACCTACAGTAGCCAGGCCTGTGCACCTACCTATACAGTAACACCTACAGTAGCCAGGTCTATGCATCTACCTATACAGTAACACCTACAGTAGCCAGGCCTGTGCACCTACAGTAACACCTACAGTAGCCAGGCCTGTGCACCTACCTATACAGTAACACCTACAGTAGCCAGGCCTGTGCACCTACCTATACAGTAACACCTACAGTAGCCAGGCCTGTGCATCTACCTATACAGTAACACCTACAGTAGCCAGGCCTGTGCATCTACCTATACAGTAACACCTACAGTAGCCAGGCCTGTGCACCTACCTATACAGTAACACCTAGAGTAGCCAGGCCTGTGCACCTACAGTAACACCTACAGTAGCCAGGTCTATGCACCTACCTATACAGTAACACCTACAGTAGCCAGGCCTGTGCACCTACCTATACAGTAACACCTACAGTAGCCAGGCCTGTGCATCTACCTATACAGTAACACCTACAGTAGCCAGGCCTGTGCATCTACCTATACAGTAACACCTACAGTAGCCAGGCCTGTGCACCTACCTATACAGTAACACCTAGAGTAGCCAGGCCTGTGCACCTACAGTAACACCTACAGTAGCCAGGTCTATGCACCTACCTATACAGTAATACCTACAGTAGCCAGGCCTGTGCACCTACCTATACAGTAACACCTACAGTAGCCAGGCCTGTGCATCTACCTATACAGCAGAAGCAGCATTTCTGTGATATCCTGCAATCGCGCAGGGCTACTGGCACTACAACACACTTTAACGGGCAGCAGCGTATTGTCGTGATGATGGCGGAAGGAGCATATGCATTCTGCCTTGGGCGCACATCTTGCCGACGAGGAGGAAGGAAGACATACGCAGGACCAGCGTGGTGTCGTGTAACTGGAGCGGATATAGCTCACAGTCGCAACGCATAACGCCGATGCAAACACTTCACCCAGCAACAACAACATGATTGTTATTATCAGCACGTGTATATGCGTAGGGGGGGGGGGGGGTGGCCGTTACGATGAATCCGGATTGTCGCTGATTACACCCACCATTACGAGTTTGCGGTTTTTGGTTTTCTCCTTTCCATCTAAAAATCACGGCAGCAAATCAACAGCTTAACATCACCCCCCACCCCCCCCAATTTATTTGCTCTCCTCCACACAACCCCCCACCCCCCAATCGCGGCCCGCCGCAATGGGTTTTGTTTTGTTTGACTCAAAATTGTCGCTGAAGGTTACATTATAATATCACTTTAACACTTGGGTCCTGAAAATGGGAATTGAAAGGAGAAAAAAATAAACTCCTTAAAATGTATATTCTTGGTTCTTTCGGTAAAGTCACGTAGAAGGGAAACAATAAAATAATAAAAATATAAAACAATAAAATTCTCACGACGTTTCGACTGCAACACAAGCAATCATCATCAGGTGTGAAAACCACAGCAAGAAAATTAGAAAAAAGTGGCGGTTATTTTTTTACGTTAGCACCACGGAGAGCGATTTGGCAGTTTGTTCAGATGGACGAGTCCATCTATGTTCTTGGTTCTTTCGGTAAAGTCACGTAGAAGGGAAACAATAAAATAATAAAAATATAAAACAATATATGTGAGCATTTTATTGTTTTATATTTTTATTATTTTATTGTTTCCCTTCTACGTGACTTTACCGAAAGAACCAAGAATATGAATCCCTGCAGTCACGAAAGCTTTAAATAGAAAAAGAGTCCATCTATGTTCGGAAAAGAGGAGGGGGGAGACGAAAATAATGGATGTGGTCTGAAAGCCACCGTAAGCGTGAACAATCAATTAAGACCCGAAATGGTTTATCAAATCCTTCCAATGATTGCTAAGCCAGAATCCATATTCTCGGTTGAAATTCTCTCTGTGTTTGTATATGTGGATAGCCTCACGAACGAATCTCTCATGGTAGCCAGATGGCTTGCAAAGAACCTCTGTCTTGGAGAAGTCAATGTCATGTGAGCCTACTGAATTATAACAGTGATCTGCCACGGCCGAGGTGTTGGTCCTACCTAAAACGTCGTGAGAAATTTTATTGTTTAATATTTATATTATTTTATTGTTTCCCTTCTACGTGACTTTACCGAAAGAACCAAGAATATGAATCCCTGCAGTCACGAAAGCTTTAAATCCTTAAAAATTGTTTAACGGTTTAAACAAAAAAAAGGACGTTTCCCTCCTGGGTAGAAAACGGGGCTGGTGACACAGCAACGTCAACAACAACAACAAAAGACAACAGCGGTCGCTCTGGAGTTCATAATTTGTGCCCCCCCCCCCCACACACAACACCCTCACATTGTGCGCTACAGACGTCGAAGCGACGACACCGTGACGTTAGTAAGACATAACATTAGGAATAGGTTTTACCCTTTTAACTGGCACAAAAACTGACACCTTTATTCAAGGCGTCATGTTCGCAATAACCACAACACAAGCAGTCAAAATGCAAACAACAAAAAAAGACAACTCTGATAATAATATGCACTGTCCTTGAATTTGATTGGTCCACACCCGAGACGGCTTTTCTTAGAGCCTGTGCTCGTCTTTGAATCAATGCCGCCGAAATTATGCGGAACTGCTTAGGTGCCGTCCATAAATGACGTCACGCGATTTTGAACGATTTTTAACCCCCTCCCTCTCTCGTCACACGGCGTCACAAAAAGTCAGACCCCCCCCCCCTCAAATATGACGTCACAAAGCTCTGCCTTACCGCCCCCCCCCCCAAAAAAAAGGATATTTCCATTTTTAAAATAAAACATGCTTCAAATCGCCTTAAACTATTATCATTGTAGTGCATATTTAATGTGGCGCTCTGATGTTGTAGGAGAAAACATTTATTAAAAAGTCTATTTAATTAAGTAGAACGTGTTGTTTCTAGATTTGAAGTTTTCGTGACTGCAAGGATCCATGCTCTTTGGTTCTTTCGGTAAAGTCACGGATTTATTTTAAGTTGCGCGTTTTGATGTGACGTCACATTTCTCAAACCCCCCCCCCCCTCGTCACACATCGTCATAAATGTCTGACCCCCGCCCGCTAGGTGCGTGACGTCATTTATGGACGGTCTCTTAAACACGCATTAGCCGATAATTGTGCGTGGAACAACACTGGCAACTTAAAGTTAGTCGTTGGAATGCGTTAAACACAAAAAAAATGTTACGCTGTCAATTGTTTGGCTGTTTAAATGTGGCGGTACGGGGAATGTACGCCAATGTCAGCTAATTAATTTGCTTCGTTTATATTTTCAGGTGTCACGTACTCGCAAGGCCGTAATTATAATATATATTGGGCGGGACACATCCCCCCCCCAATATTCAAATATGCTCACAATGTCCCCCTCCCCCCCAATATATTGCTATAAAATAGATATATTTTATATGATTGTGGTTATGGTTGTACTTTTTAAATCCCTAATCTCTGCCATTACATACAATGAAACAAGAAAAGAGCAATGTAATACAATATACACTATTAGACATTATTGTAAAAAAAATAATAAAAAGTCCATCCTATGTGTAAGTGAATTTTTTAATGTTTTACGCAGTTCGCCAGCAATTAGTTTCCAGCGAGCGTGTCTCTTGGCGCTGCTGATGAGACCCCGCGCGTGGGAACCCTGCCCACGCTTTTGCTCGTCTCGTCCTGAAGCAACGCCGCCGATATTATGTGCACACTTTCCCGCGACGCAGTTATGCTGATGATGGGTTGTGTAAACACATCTATATACACAGTTTTAATTCGTACGGAGATACGGATTCGGGAAATAAAACATTGCTCATTTCGTCCTAACATAGGTCGAACGGTGTGCTAGGAAGAAGGGCCATTGCCCGAAACGTCGCCCATTACAGTATACTGTATATATATAGTTCTGTTAAGGCAGTATTCCTGATTAACGTATTGAATGTTTTTTTTTAATATATGTATACAGCAGGATGTGATAGAGCAGTGTACTTCACTAATTTTCAGAGTTGGTGGGGGGGGGGGACACTTCCATCAGGGCCACCACACATTTTAAACCATTGTTGGGGGTTTGACAGCAGCAGCAGCAGCACGATGATGATGATGATGGGTGGTGTTGTCACTCTTTGTGTCTTGTCGGGGGGGGGGGGGTTGCACTAAAGGCCACCAGGGACGCCAGTGGTACAGCGGGGCCTTGCCATGGAGAGCGCTGGTCTAGTGTGTATAGTGTAGCGTAGTGTAACGTAGTGTATAGTGTAGCGTAGTGTGTAGTGTAGCGTAGTGTTTCGCGTAACGTAGTATATAGTATAGCGTAGCGTGTAGCGTAGTGTAACGTAGTGTATAGTGTAGCGTAGTGTGTAGTGTAGTGTATAGTGTAGTGTGTGGCGTAGTGTATAGCGTGACGTAGTGTATAGTGTAATGTGTTGCGCATTGCAATGCTTTTAACACATTTTCAAAGGGGAGGCCACTTTCGCCGACAAGACATGATCAGTGTGCGGGACGCCACACATTTGAAACCATTGCAGGTTAGACAGCAGCACGATGGGCGCGGTGTTTTCACCATTTGCCTGTTGTCGGTGGGCCGCACGAAAGGCCACCCAGGGGCCCACCAGCAAACGAAGGACACTGGAGTGGACAAAGGGCTGCGGATCCATTTAAATCCGGCCGCGTTGTAAACACGAGGCCGCGTGTCAACCGAGGCCGCGCGGCACGGCAACGGTTAAGTGTGGGAGGCGCACGGGTTGACTTGACAAGCCTCCTGCTCCTCCTCCTGCTCCTCCAGGCTTCCTGCATACGTCGCCAATTCGCTGCTACGAATGAATGAACGTGGGAGAGACGTAGCCTACGAGCCAGCGTGCGCACGCGCACACACACACGCGCGCACAAAGACAAAGATCCCCCGTATAGCCTTAACAGACTGTAGGGGCAAGTGCTGTTAGCGAGCACCTACGAAGGCCGGAACGGCACACGAGGGGGTCGGTGGCCAGCAACCACGCCCGGCCGCCTTTGTCTCCCCCAGTGGCGATGTTTTTTTACGCACCGCACCAGAGTACTCATTTGAGGCCGAGTCGACCCAGGGGAGGCCCAGGTACCGGTTCGGATAATAGTCTCTGCCGGTGTTGGCCGTGAGCGGGAATCGAACCCGGACCGTCGGCTTTGTAGCGCAGCGCGCTAACCGCTACACCACCGCTCCCCACACGCGCGCACGCGCATGCACAATGCTCGCAACACAAAGACAAAGATCCCTACCCCGTATAGCCTCAACAGAGTGTTGGGACAAGTTGCTGTTAACGAGTAGCTCCAATGAAGGGCAGGGCACGGCACGCGAGAGAGGGGGTTCGGTGGCCAGCAACCACGCCCGGCCGCCTTTGTCTCTCCCGAGTGGCGATGTTTTTACTACACGCGGCACCAAGTACTTAGTTGAGCCTGAGTTGACCTAGGGGAGGCCCCCGGACCGGTTCAGATTATTGTCGCTGTCCACTGGTGGTGGCCATGAGCGGGAATCTAACCCGGCGGTCACGTAAACTGGGGTGAGTACACACACGTAGTCACGTATACTGCGGTGAGTGTACAACAACAACCGCCATTCGCCACTAAGTGGGTGGCGGTGACGTCACCACGACGCTTGTGCCAGGCTATGTGCACGTTGAGGCCACGTGAAGTGTCGAACGCCCGCTGGCACGAGGTCACGGAACAGAACCAGGTGCCACGGGTCGACTGACTGAGATGAGTGGCTGATGCACCACCTGTGCCCCCTACTGTGCCAACTTGCTGTGCTTTAGCCACCCGGCGCTCCGCTTGTTGTTGTGAGCGTCGCTCCTCTGCCCTCCGTTGTTGTTGGAGGGCGACTGCCTCCAACTGCCCAGTAGCGTCCTTCACGAGCCTCCTCCACAGAGGCCGATCTTGGCATCGCTGGTACCAGTTATCGGCATGTCCACTCAGCTCCACATCCTCCTGTAGCACATCACTCCATCTCTTCTCTAGCCCGTGCCGTGGCCGTTTAGCCCCCTCGATCCAGCCGAACAAAAGCTGTTTAGGCATGTGGTGGCTGGAAATGCGGGCTACATGGCCCAGCCAACGCAGCCTTGCCTGCCGGAGGAGCTCACTGATGGGACTTTGCCAAGATCTTTCAAGGATTTGTGAGCTCCTCACACAATCCAGCCTGGTTAAACCCAAGATCGATCGTAGGCAGGCCAGCCTAAATCTTTCTAACTGGCGAAGATGTTCCATTAGGGGGGTCCATGTTTCGCAAGCGTAGAGAAGGGAAGGAATGACCGTGGCCGAGAAGACCTGAAGCTTCGTGCGGAGCGACAGACCAGGTAGCTTCCACACAGCGTTAAGCAACTGATGAAAAGATAATGCCGCTCGACTGATTCAGAGTGAGACCTCTGCTGTCAAACCGGAGCCGGTCATGCGCACACTGCCCAGGTATGGAAAACTCTCCACTCTCTCCACAACTGCCCCATCACCAATTGGGAGTTGTGGGGGTGGAGTGTCCGATGGTACAAAATACCCAGGCAGGTGCTTAGTTTTGGTGGGGCTGATGGTAAGGCCCCACCTCTTAGTGGCATGCTCCAGGTTCAGCAGCAGCACCTCCAACTCCTCCTCTGAGTGAGCAGCAATTACCAGATCATCGGCATACATAACGTGGTTGAGCAATAGGGAACCATCCCTTGACCGCACCCGGGCATCGATCAGCCTCCCATTGTATCTGTACCAGATGGAAATTCCTCCGGTACAGCGATTGAAGGCTTCACGAACTACGTGGTCGAAATAGATGGTAAATAATGTGGGAGCCAGAGGACATCCCTGTCGCATCCCAAGATGAACAGGGAATGCCTCCGACTCCCGGCCACGTAGTTTTACCCGGGCCCGCTCACCATCATGAAGGTCCTTAATTATCATGAGCAGAGGGTCAGGGACTCTAAAAGCACGAAGAACAACCCAGAGTCCAGGCCTACTCATGGTACCATAGGCCTTGACCAGGTCAATAAAGCAGAGATGTAGGTCCTGTTGGAATTCCCTACACCTCTGCTGTAGCAGACAGACAGAAAATATGGCATCTGTGCAGGACTGCTCTTTCCTGAAACCAACTTGGGGCTCCGCAAGCCTCTACTCAGCGTGCCTAGCAAGGCGATGTTGAATAATCCTTGCCAGGACCTTTCCCGGCACACTGAGGAGTGAGATGCCCCTCTAGTTGTTACAGTCTGTACAGTCTCCCTTCTTAAAGAGGGGGGCCACCAGGGCATCCTTCCAATCCTACGGAACCCGTCCAGTGGTCCAGACTGTTACTGCAGAGTCTACACACACACGGTCACGTATACTGCAGTGACTACACACACACAGGGTCACATATACTGCAGTGACTACACACACACACACACGGTCACATATACTGAAGTGACTACACACACACACGGTCACGTATACTGCAGTGACTACACACACACACAGGGTCACGTATACTGCAGTGACTACACACACACACGTGCTCACGTATACCGCAGTGACTACACACACACACGTGGTCACGTATACTGCAGTGACTACACACACACACAGGGTCACGTATACTGCAGTGACTACACACACACGGTCACGTATACTGCAGTGACTACACACACACACACGGTCACGTATACTGCAGTGACCACACACACACACGGTCACGTATACTGCAGTGACTACACACACACGGGGTCACGTATACTGCAGTGACTACACACACACGGTCACGTATACTGCAGTGACTACACACACACACGGTCACGTATACTGCAGTGACTACACACACACAGGGTCACATATACTGCAGTGACTACACACACACACGGTCACATATACTGAAGTGACTACACACACACACGGTCACGTATACTGCAGTGACTACACACACACACAGGGTCACGTATACTGCAGTGACTACACACACACACGGTCACGTATACTGCAGTGACTACACACACACAGGGTCACATATACTGCAGTGACTACACACACACACGGTCACATATACTGAAGTGACTACACACACACACGGTCACGTATACTGCAGTGACTACACACACACACGGTCACGTATACCACAGTGACTACACACACACACGGTCACCTATACTACAGTGACTACACACACACACGGTCACGTATACTGCAGTGACTACACACACACACGGTCACATATACTGAAGTGACTACACACACGGTCACGTATACTGCAGTGACTACACACACAGGGTCACGTATACTGCAGTGACTACACACACACAGGGTCACATATACTGCAGTGTCTACACACGTGGTCACGTATACTGCAGTGACTACACACACACACGGTCACGTATACTGCAGTGACTACACACACACACGGTCACGTATTCCGCAGTGACTACACACACACACACGGTCACGTATACTGCAGTGACTACACACACACAGGGTCACCTATACTAGTGACGACACACACACATAGGGTCACGTATACTACAGTGACTACACACACACATAGGGTCACGTATAATGCAGTGACTACACACACACATAGGGTCACGTATACTGCAGTGACTACACACACACATAGGGTCACGTATACTGCAGTGACTACACACACGGTCACGTATACTGCAGTGACTACACACACACAGGGGGTCACGTATACCGCAGTGACTACACACACACAGGGTCACGTATACTGCAGTGACTACACACACACAGGGGGTCACGTATACTGCAGTGACTACACACACACACAGGGTCACGTATACTGCAGTGACTACACACACACAGGGTCACGTATACTGCAGTGACTACACACACACACGGGGTCACGTATACTGCAGTGACTACACACACACGTGGTCACGTATTCCGCAGTGACTACACACACACACGTGGTCACGTATACCGCAGTGACTACACACGCACACGTGGTCACGTATACTGCAGTGACCACACACACACGTGGTCACGTATACTGCAGTGACTACACACACACACACGGGGTCACGTATTCCGCAGTGACTACACACACACACGTGGTCACGTATACCGCAGTGACTACACACACACACGTGGTCACGTATACTGCAGTGACCACACACACACACAGGGTCACGTATACTGCAGTGACTACACACACGTGGTCACGTATTCCGCAGTGACTACACACACACACGTGGTCACGGCACGCCGTTGGCTCCCGCGTGCACGACGACTCCGCCGCCGCTATTTGTCGGCGCATCGCGCGCTCGCTTTGCGTCAGAGACCAGCCTCTCCCCCACCTCCTTCTTGTAATTCCACTCAGGTTTGCGTTCACTGCAGCTCCACCACATATTTATGCCGCACACATGTGCCGCCGCCGCCGCTGTAACCTCTATTAAACGCACGCACGCACACGCACACCACCACCACATCACACGCGAAACAAAAATGTACGCACCGCACTTTACGCTTTAAGTCATTCCGATATTTTTTTTTGTTTTGGTTGCATGCATTCTCGCGGTGTTTCCCTACCCGAATGGTTGTTTCTGAAATTGTTTACCGCGGAACCTTTCAATGTCGAATCGCACGATGCGTGTGCGTTTGCGTGTGCGTGTCTGCGGATTCGACTGAGTTGTAATACGAATTATAGGCTCTTAGTATACGGTACAGCGTTGGGTGCACACATGTATCTTAAACGAGTAGGAATACTAGAAAATGTCAGTGCGACTTATCAACCTTTAACCTTTGACCTTGGCAGCCACGATGAATGGGAGCGAATTCTGCTGACTAAAACGATTTCCAAGATATTTTTCCGAGGCTGCGGCCAAAATGGTCGTGCAAGTTAATTTGCTTTGTTTCAGCTCAAAAGCAGACAAAGCAAGGCCGTCGTTAAATTATCCATATGATATATTTATTAAATATATCTTCTTAAAATATATTACCTGCATGTACAGTGCGTTTATTATACACCGTCAGTTTTTTTTGTACCAATGCTGCAATTCATTTTACTAAGCGTAATGGAACTACGTTTTTTTTTTTACAAATGCAAAACTGTGCTGTTCATGAAAATGCATTGGTAAATGAATGTATAATCTGTTGTATAGGTGACCGCAGTTATAAATGCAGGGAGTAATCGTGACATTCGAAACAATTCGTGGGTTAGCTCTGGAAGATGCCGATGCCAGCGAGACGTTTTTGGCGCTTTCGTGAAAATATCTTTTCATTTGATCCAAGAGGGTAGCAAAACTGACGGATTTCAGCGGCTAATATATCTCAGCATGTTGGACAGTCACACCTTTCACCAACTCCTCCTACCGCATGGAATGGCATTCTTATCTCCAATTGTCACCCACCACCTAAAAACACCGATCTTAAATCTTTAATATGCAAGGAATTTGTTCCACCACGTCGAAATATTACTTGTATCTATTTGTCTAAGGGGTACCTAGATTAATATTGTCCCATCTATATTTGTTTCAGAAAGCACACTCTGGACCGGTTTTGACAATCTAGAGGCTCATCAGCAAAAAAATGCGGGCTGTTAAAATCCTTCTCTGGATTGGATGTTAGGAATTGCACCGAGAGACAGTAAGAGGAGAACGAGGATCATGGAGCAAACACAGAGCAGAGACATCACATTAACTTTGAAGGAACGTAAGTGGGCTTAGGAAGGACACATTGCTGGAAGAGGTGATGGCTGAGAGACGTGGTTATGAGTCCAGTTTCATGCGCATGAGTGAGGCAGGGAAGCAACCTTTTAAGATAGTACTGAGTATTTGCCAAGGGCGACAGAGGGGAATGCATGATGCTAACGGCAACACATTTTTTAAAACACATTTCTTTTTACAGTAATTGACCTTAGTGGTGAGATGGGATCTAGCAATATAGGTTTTTAGAATACGTTACGGGTAGGATTAACACAGGGTTACCAGAAAGTCCGGGAGGTTTTGAAGGGGATAATTCTGCCAGGTTTTTGGAACCGGGAGGAACCACACATTTTGTTGACACGTATGGCAGCAGGAAACGAAAAGCATTCTCAAAATGCCATACAAAATAGAGGTGGAGAAAGAAAAAAACGCTAAGACAACTCGTAAAGCAACTAAATCGTGACGAAGCAGTGAGCAGCAAAGTGATAATGCTGACGCGATCTTGATCAGCTGGAGAGACTCAACAGGTCGATCAAAGTTGCATTGGGTAAGCAACACTTACAAACAGGACTGGAAACATCTCACATTGTACCCTGACATTGAGCAGGCAACACTTGGAAACGGGACTTGAATCATCTCACATTGTACCCTGACATTGAGTAGGCAACACTTACAAACAGGACTGGAAATATCTCATATTATACCCTGATATAAAACGGGGGGATTACAAGGGTGCCGTTACTTCTGGGAGAGGCCTCGGGGGCGGTTATTGACTATTCCTGGGAAGGTGAGTTTTTTATGAATGCGATTAAAGCAGCAGAAAGCAACGCGTTTGAGAGAAATCATTTTTTTTTTAAACGGGACTGTCAGGCAGAGGGTAAAGAAGAGCTGGGCATGTGCGGAGGACATTTTGACTTGGAGACTCTAAGCGAGCGCACACTGCGGTGTCGGTGAGAGAAGGACTGAGCGGACGTCCAGGTGAGCAAAGCAGGTGTGTACGATGGCAAACAGGCTTTGTGTGCAAATCGGAGACACATCATCGCGGTCCGAGGCATGGACTGGCATTCGGCAGGAGCGTATTGTATTTCCCACTTTGCATTGCGGCGCGTTCGGCGATGTATTTACGGACGGGGAATGTAGCCAACCGTGCTAACCGGAGGTGCGGGGGAAGGACAACAAACTAAACACAAAAGGCATGTATCGACGTATATTCTTGGTCTTTTCGGTAAAGTCACGTAGATAGAAACAATAAAAGTGAATAGAATAAAAAAAACCTACGACGTTTCGATCACAACACAAGCGACCGTCATGTTGAACTTCCTTCACACCGTATGTAGCCAACCGTGCTATTCGGCGGTGCTGTAACCAACGATGACACGACAATGAGGGTTTCCCCTCTCTGGCAATAAAACAGTTGTGTTAAGATGTTAAAACACCTAAACAGAATCCCTTTTCAAGGAATCCCGTCTGCATTAACCACACACGGTACATGTGGTGAACATGCAAACAAAAATATGCTCTGGTTAAATATGTGATGCATTGCCTTTGAAGCTGATTGGTCCACGCCAGCACCAGAGACAGCTTTCTTTAGAGCCAAGTCTCAAAGTATTAGACCAGAGAATGCCAAAAGGCGAACAGCACAAAGACAATGCCACTTCTTTGGTTCTTTCGGTAAAGTCACGTAGAATGAGAATACAATAATACAATTAAATAAGACAATAAAATTCTCACGACGTTTCGGCCACAACACAAGCGGCCTTCCTCAGGTGAAGAAACAGAAGAAACAGGTCTATCCAGGAGACAGATCCCTCAGACTCTGTCTCCTGGATAGACCTGTTTCTTCACCTGAGGAAGGCCGCTTGCGTTGTGGCCGAAACGTCGTGAGGATTTTATTGTCTTATTTTATTAATTTATTATTTTATTCTCATTCTACGTGACTTTACCGAAAGAACCAAAGAAGATGAATCCTTGCAGTCACGAAAGCTTTAAATCGACAATGCCACTATCAGGGCATTCACAGCTCGGAGTGACCAGCTACAACACGGGGCCATTCATGACCTCCGCCAACGCTCTCCTATGGGAACGTTCAACTTGGAGGGGGCGACCACCTGAGGCACTGCAGGCACAACCCAAGGGTCAGAATCCTCCAATCGAGGAGCCCACTGAGAGAATCAGATCCACCCCGTGTAGGTGGCGCGCGTTTAAATATTATACCATGGCCTCCATTGCCACTGACAACATCGCTTAAGGCAGCGGTCTTCATCGCAAGGCCCCGCGTGCCGCCGGCGGCCCCTGGTGGCCTTTAGTGCGGCCCAGTGACGTGTGGGCCCCCCCCGCCCCCCCGGCAAGACACAAAGAGTGACTACACCCCCCACCATCGTCATCGTGCTGCTGTCAAACCCTCAATGGTTTCAAATGCGTGGCGGCCCTCACGCTGATTTGATGTCTTATCGGATAAAGTGACCTCCCCCCCCCCGACCCCCTCTGAAAATTAGTGAAGAACACTGCTCTATGGCATCCGGAGAATTTCTCTTTGCACTTGAAAACCCGGAGTCGTTTGACTCATTGAGTCAAACCTCACAGCAGGCAACTTTGCCTTTTCGCCTGCCGTAACAAAAAAAAAAACGCAAACGAGGAATTGTTTTATTTTTCTGAGTGGGAAACCTAAAGGTTCCAGTGACCTGGTCAAGAACCGGTTGCATTCGGACAGAACGATGAGTCCACTTGCGGTCTTGGAGAACCCAGATTGTACTGATGACATCATCGGCTCCCCCTGATGGTCGCGTATGTACGTACGTTGAACTTTTTTCGGAACGTACGTAGCCAACCGTGCTAATCGGAGATGCGGGGGAAGAACAACAAACTAAACACAAAAAGCAGTTCTAAAGAAATTAGTTTTAAATCTAAACGATTTAATAGTGCTACAGCTACCGGTGGCTTCCCAATATTGGAAGGAAGAGCGTTCCAGACGGCCGCAGAAGTGCACCAGAAAGCAGGATGATGCGGTGACCACCGTCTTTCTTCGACGGCTTAGCCAAAAGCCGCCGTTGCGAGGATGACCGGACATCGCGTGGAGCCAGCCGAGTTTGCTGCGAGTTGGGGCTCTCGGGACTGGACCCAAAACGGAGGCCTACCGCTTCTGGACATCTGTGACTACCGGACATCTGTGAAAAAAGAGCTTTACAGCTCATCGGATTCCTCCATTGAAAATAAATATTCTGATTCTCAAAGAGATGGCTGCCCATCCCCCCCCCAAACCGGCCTCTCCCCCCACCACCTCGCGCGAAAAGCGAAAACGCTAAGGCCACTGCCAATGTCTCCTCGGGTAATCCCACCATGCAGCAGCAAGCCACGTCGGTAGGGGGACGGAAGCTCGCATGCCCCCCCCCCCACCTCCAAACCGGTCGCAACTGGGGCCCGACGTTGGCGAGCCGAGTCTGCGGCCCGAGTTGGGTGCCTGCTGCGAGGGAGGCCCGCGCGATCCCCTCCGCTCGCGCCCGTCGTGGACGGCGGTGGGCGCGCCGACGATAGAATCCGAGGCCCCTGGGGACCCCGCCAGGGCATCCCCCCTGGCCCCACCTTGGAAGGGGTCTGGGGGGCTCGTCGGACCCCCCGGGTGGGGTCGCACACACGTTTTTGTGTCGGTCTTCTCCCGTCTCTCCCAATTAATTTTTGTTTGATCTTGTATCCTTTTCCAACGCGTTTCATGCGTCGTTCCAATCGCACCAGTGAACCTTCCTGGGTACCCCCCAACCCACCCCCCCCCCCCTTCGAGTCTAATCCCGTTCGTCATTCTCACGCGGTTTATCGCGGTGCGGTGAGAGGAGGTAGGGAAATCGCATTTTGTTTAAAATTGGTTTCCCGAAGTGTCGGGTGTTTATTTCCCAGTGACTGCGAGGTTATATTGGAAGGAAGAGCGTTCCAGACGGCCGCAGAAGTGCACCAGGAAGCAGGATGAAGGGCAGAGGGGTGGGTCTTGGTTGTCGCAGCTGACCGTCACAGCTAAGCTATGTGTGTGGTGGCGTCATTGTGGGTATTTTTTAAAATATTTTTTTTATATTTTCCAGCAACTCTCTTGATCGTTAACACCTCCTTGCCCCGATCCATGTCCTCGTGTAAATGAGCGGTGGGTGCCATGGTGGCTAAGAGATGTTAACTACTTCGCCTGGTATACAGGAGGTCGTCGGTTCGAAGCCGACCATGACGCCTCCTGTATATTTTGAGTTTGCGTGTCCTTTTCTCCCCGTGGTCGCGTGGATCTTTCTTTGGACCATCCGGTCCCCCCCCACCCCATATTTAGAATCAACAACGTGCGTTTAGAATATTTGGCTGCAATAGTTTTCGACATGATAAGCCACTTCGCTAAGCTATCATTTGCGGCGAGGTCACTTCTGAAAAAGAGCTATATAGCTCAGTGGGCCTTACCTGATAAAATAAACATCGTTTAGTTTTATAGCGGTACACACTTAAATGTCAAGCAAAGGTTGAAGGGCAGAGGGGTGGGTCTTGTTGGGTGATCGTTGCTTAACGTGGACACTGTCTCGTGATGTAATGAATAAACTTATAACGCACTTAAAATCAATTGTTATGATCACATTACAGGCGTTGAATACCACGTACAGCAACTGATTATTTTCAATTTACATATGATTATATTTTATACTCTTTGGTTCTATTCGGTAAAGTCACGTAGGTTAAAAATAAAAAAACAAAAATCACGACGTTTCGGCCACAACACAAGCGGCCTTCATCAGGTCAAGGGACCAGACTGTCTCGAGGACAGCGCTGGAGTGAACACGGCTAAGCTCAGACCGCGACCTTTAAGCTGTGTGAGAGGAATCAAGGTGCCTTGACAAAGGAATTAGCATAATAAATTAGCATTTAATTGGCGGACTTAGCACGATGAAAAGTGAACATGTGCAGGTCAGCGAGGGGGGGAGGTGTGAAAGGGAAGAAAAGGTAAGCACGAAAGTTTGGGGTACCACTACTTGAAAAAAGATACTGTACCATTGAAAATTAGTTTAATGTTTGGTTCGATTTAGAACATCTTTTGTTGTTTTATTTTTTACCTACGTGACTTTACCGAATAGAACCAAAGAGTATGGATCCTTGCAGTCACGAAAGCTTCAAATCTAGAAATGATTATATTTTGTTACACAGAACGTAGATTTTATTGTAGCTCGACTATAGAGCTAACAATGCATCACAAAGGCAAGCGTTAATCAACCAGTGTCAGGAACCAGAATCATGATGGTCCAGCAGGTCGCGTAGGGGTCAACCGCTACTGCCCCTCAGTAACATTGCGGCTGCAAAAAAATTCTACAATTGGTGACGTTTTGGGCTATTGCTCCGAAACATCGCTTGCTCGATGTAATTTTTAAAAATATATATTTGTTGTTCCTTCTAAGGCCGCAGAGTTAATGACGAATGTGTTGAGTTGTTGTTAATTGTGCTTGTGCACCAATGCCAACGCAGCAGCAGCAGAAGAAAGTAATTTGTTACAGCCTTGGCAGTCACTGCAGGCAGGGGAGGACACATTTCGTAGGCAACGTGCACAAATATTTCACGATAAAAAACATTTTTCATCAGACTTTCACATTTTTGGGCGAAATGAATGCACGGCCGGGTTTCTTGGGAGCTAAAAAAAAAAAATTCACAAACATTTTCACCCGGCGTTGTAGCGCGCGCATCATGAATATAATCTGATCCGGTTTGAACAAGTGGCTCAAGGCAGATGCGCATTTCAATCAGAGCAAGGTGTAGACGGGAATGCTGTGGATAAAGGTCTCTCCTGATTGGCCGCTGCAAATCTCTACATCAGCAATTTTAGTTTTTTTTTATCCCCCCACCCCTCACCCACCCCCCCCCGCCCCCGCTACAGTCACATGGTCGAGTGATGTATCCTCCGCCAGTGGGGTGCAGCATGGCATAATACGTTTCGAAATCACTTCGGCCCGGCGTACGTCCGCGTGAACGAGGCTGCTTCGGTGTGTGGCGCCGTGGCGTTAAAACATCGACGAAGCGGCGAGCGGCGGCGGCGGAGCGCGAACCCCTCTCTCGCCGAGCTGAATTGGTGCGACGGAAGGCCAACGCGAACGTCGCTTTTTTTTATTTTTGTGTCCAAGGGAGCTTCGCCAAATCGAATTCCTCGCAGCCGTTGTTGTCGAGTTGGGACGGAGGGTTAATCAAGTTCGCATCAGATGGACACATTTAAAGAGCGTCTCCTTTGATTAACCTCTCGGTGGTAAACACCGCGGTATGCGGCAATCCGCATCGCTCCGGTGACAATAGGGCCTTAATAAGTGATGCGCTTGCAATTAAATTGGAATAGGCTAAAATTATGGACCCGGTTGACTTGACGGTGTCGGGTGTTGGGAGGATGAGGCAATGTAAATGGGGTTCAGGAGCTGTACAGTAAATTACGTGTACAGTCAATTATAAATGTATCTTGTCATTTTATTGTTCATAATAAAGGTTTTTGGGTTAGATCGCGTTATTTATAAATGTGCCGTAATCCGGTTGCACCCGAATCAAGAGCCGAATGGCTCACAGGGTTATTCCAAATAAATGAAACTGAACTGAAACAGGAGCTAAATGCCAAACGTCGATGTCTCCTGGCCATGACGAGAGGGCTTCAGGGGAGAGGGTCCATGCCGTTTCGCTGTTCCTCCTCCGTTGAAGGAGTGCAGACTACAGTGGCTTTGCTACACAGTCCGTAGTTTTAATTTCACGGCCACAATTGCACCGCGGTCATTAGTCTTTTATGTTATCTGCGTGTATCTCCTTCACGAGTGTGTATGTGTCTCTGTGTGTCTATGTATCTCCATGTGTCTATGTGTCCACTGTGGGTTTAGTGTACGGTCCATAGTTTTTGGGTTGCATGGCCACGGTCACACTTTTAAAGTCGCGCCATGCATCTCTATGCGTCTCTATGTATCTCTGTGTCTCTGTGGGTTCACTCTGTGGCCCAGAGCTTGGGTTTCGTGGCCACGGTCACACTACTGTAGCCTGTTGTTCATGTATCTCCATGTGTATATATGCATCTCTATTACATGCACGTATGTTGAACTCCATTCGCACCGTACGCACGCTAATCGGAGGCGCGGGGGAGGGACAATCTATGGGTTTGCTCCGTGGTCCATAATTTTGGTTGGGACGGCCACGGTCGCACTACTGTGCCCTGTCTTTCATTTTACATTCATCATGGAGATGTTCCCGTTAGGTCGATGCGTCCACCAGTGTAACTGTCAGCAGGTTTCGCGGTGTAAAGCGCAGAGAGAGTGAGAGAGAGAGAGACGCCAACCCTCATCAACTATCCCTGGCCTCTCTACCCATGCGCCATGAAGACGAACCATTTCCCCCCAAAAAAACGTCGCCTGCCATATATTTCGTTTATATTTTAAGGCCACGCAGCTGTTCTTCATGAATTATTTGTTTCGCATTGTATTGCGCTGCTGCTGTTAATATTGGTGGTTGTGCGCCACTGCCAAACCCGCAGTCATCGACAAGCTGTCGACGTTCATTCGCTAAATTCACGGTGCGCTAGCGCCACCTAGCGGACAGGCAACGGGCAACGCGGCGTAAAATATCGCGAGGGTAAAAGCGACGTAACTTGGCCCTCTTTTCTTCGTTGTTTTTACTGCCAGGCGAGATCCGCCGAGCCACACTGCCAACGGTGTGGGCCCCCCCCCCCCCACCAACCACCAACAGTAGCTCTGACCGGCGCTGCGTCACCGACAGAGTGGCACAGGTAGGAGGAGGCGACTCACCTGGGGTCTATGCTTTCGTAGGAACCAACCGTGTAGTGCCTGAAAAGTCGCCTTCCCCTCTCTTCCCGCGTGTCTGAAACGAGAGGACATCAGCATCGTCAAGCAACGGCAGCTTAAGGCGCCGGGGCCTCCTCCCTCCCTCCTCCTCCTCCTCCTCCTCCCATCTCAGGAGCCAAGCAAAGTTGAGCAAGCAAGTAAGGACATTTGTTATTGCGCGCCCCTTATGAGTAGCGGTCCATCCACGAGTGAGCGCCGATCGCACATCCGAAGTAGGCTCTCTGAAGCAACGACGCCGCTCTTGAGTCTGTTGCAGCCGTGGTTCCAGCGCGTTTGGGCCGGAGACCCCCCCCCCAACGAGATTGCGCCAAGCCGTGCATCGCGCGCGAGGTTTGCACGCGACGGGCACGAGCGGCGGGTTCAGCGCGAGCCACGGGAGCATGGTCGGAGTCGGCTCGGATCTGTCGAAGCTGGCTCGCTCGCACGCTGATCGGCGAGGCAGGGACGGAGCAGATTGACCGGAGACTCTTGAAGACGAGGAGGCATTAGTTATGCTCCAATCCTGTTTTTATTAGGTAGTCAGTAGGGCAAACGTCGGGCATGTTTTTCTGGGTTAGGTACTTTTGTGGGAGACTCCCTGGAAATGCCAGGCGATGTAAGGGGCCGGCGAGGTGGTCAGAAAGATTGAAGGCCAGCAATGGACACTTGAATCCATCTGTGCGGAGCTTTAAACATTTACCCCCCCCCCTCCCCCGTCCGTCTGTCTCGTAACGGCGCGTTTTCTCCGGGTATTCTGGTTTCCTCCCACAGGCCAAGTGCATCGTGAACATTGCGGGACTAACATCGCAATGCAGGGCCCCCCCTCCCCTCTCTCCTGGAAAGATAGTCCTGAGACTCAGCGAGGCTTTATTGGATAAATAAATTGGCGCGCAATGTTACAAAGCACAGTGAAGCGAGCCCGCCACCCAGTAAAACAACGTCGGGCCAACGTTGACGTTGCTGTTGGAACCGTTGGCCCAACGCTGGCCTATGGTTGGAACCGTTGGTCCAGCCTTGGCCCAACGTCTGCACGTGGTTGGAACTTTCGGCCCAAATATGGGCCGTTGGCCCAACGTTGGACCTACATTGGCCCAATGTTGGCCCATACTTGGAACTGTTGGTCCAACGTTGGCCCAACGTTGGCCTAATTTTGGCCCAATGTTGGTCCAACGTTGGCCCATAGCTGGAACTGTTGGTCCAACGTTGGACCAACGTTGGCCAAACGTTGGCCCAACGTTGACCCATAGTTGGAACTGTTGGTCCAGCGTTAGTCCAACGTTTGCACTTGCTTGGAACTGTTGAGCCAAAGTTGGGCTACCGTTTCATGTTTCCCAGGTAAGTCTATATTCAACATAGCCGTCTCTTTACATAATAAACAAAAAATATATATTTTTACACATCCAATTGGCCACACGGCCTTCTAGGAGTGAATTCTCGCAGCAGCATTGGTTAAAGAAAATCAAAGCCTGCACCGGTAATTGTCTACACGTTTAATTTGTGACTTACATTCTCCACAATAACGCTCATGATTATGTTGTGTCACGTACTCTATGGATATTGCGTCCCAACTAGGACCCATATCTACCAAAGAGGGCGCGTGCCAATAAACATCGGGCAGTTCACCAAAATAAGTTGAAGCATGCCTGACTTTGCTGATGGGACAATGAGTGTCTAAACCAGTCCAGAGTTGTGCTCGTGATGAGAACCAATGCACCTGAAGTTATACGATCCCAGGTGGTTGCTGTGCGGCTGATGTGGTCTCTAAAGATATACTTTTATATTTTGTCGGAGAGAGACAGATAAGGTGCAGGAGGCGTTCTGTCTGCTTATTTACTTTGTTGCTGATATTCTCCACCACGACGACGGTTATAATGATTATGTTGTGTTAAATCACTCGGATGATTTGTTGATATTTGCCAATAAAACCCACAGTGGGATTAAACTAAACAATGTTTTATTTTACCAGGTAAGGCCCACTGAGCTACGTAGCTCTTTTTTCAGAAGCGACCTGGTTATCACAAATGACAGCTCAACGAAGCGGGCTTATCACGTGGAAATGTACAGCAGCCAAACGCTCTTAACGCGTGTTTCTAAATGCGGAGGGTAAAAAAAAACAACGGAGGACACGGAGAAAAATCCACGTGACTACGGTGAGAGAGACACGCAAACACCAAATATACAGCAGCAGCAGGCGTCATGGTCGTGATCGAACATACGACTTCCTGTACACCAGGCGAGGTAGTTAACATCTCCTAGCCACCGTGATGATGATGAGAGAGAGAGAGACACGCAAACACCAAATATACAGCAGCAGCAGGCATCACGGTCGGGATCGAACACACGAACTCCTGTACACCAGGCGAGGTAGTTAACATCTCATAGCCACCGTGATGATGATGAGAGAGAGAGACACGCAAACACCAAATATACAGCAGCAGGCAGGCAGGGGTCATGGTCGGGATCGAACACACGACCTCCTGTAAACCAGGCGAGGTAGTTAACATCTCACCACTTCCGACAAGACCCCCGTGCATCGCCCCTCGCTGAGAGCGCACGACGAGACGCTCCCCATGAACGCGTGGGAGGGAAGACGCATCCGTGGGACGTGCGATGATGCCGCATGACCACACGGTGTCTCTTCAAGTCAAAGGAAAAGAGAGTGGGCCGCCGCCTTTCTTTCTCACTCTCCACCTCGCTCCTCCTCGTCCGCATTTCACTTCCACTTGTTCAAAGACGGGCTCGACGATTTTACACGTCATACGATCGGCCTCACTCGGCATTTTTCGTTCTTCCCTTAAAACGCTCATTCACGTTAACCTTGCTCGCCCCAAACTCCCCTTCCCCCTCCCTCCCCCATCGTTAACAACACCATCGTCATCATAATCATCATCCCTCTCCATCAC
This sequence comes from Petromyzon marinus, assembly GCF_048934315.1. Lineage (NCBI taxonomy): Eukaryota > Metazoa > Chordata > Hyperoartia > Petromyzontiformes > Petromyzontidae > Petromyzon > Petromyzon marinus. Next base: position 8,235,674 of record NC_133687.1, read on the forward strand.
ACTCAATCATCAACATCATCATCATCATCATCCACTCGCTGTCACTTTCATCATCGTCTAATTCATGCACTGTCCTGTTCTTCTCATAAACTCGTCTTTATGTCATCATACCGGTTCACTGGGCAATTGCTAATTCTCTGTCCAGCGCCTTAGTTAAGGCCTTAGTTAGGGCACTGCATATAATTAAAGTAAGGTAGGATGACGAGCTAAAACCGAATTATCGAGGTGAAACGCAACACGGTAAATTGTACGCATTTGCTGAAATCCGACTCGTCTCGGATGATAATCCGTCACTGCTAATCGGAGTTCCCGCGGTCGCGGTGAGAGTTCCCGGGGACAACGTTCGCATCGAGTCCTGCGAGTAGCTCCCCGGGATCTAAACGATCTCCAGCAGCGTTCCGAGCCATCGGCGTGCGCGGTGTGAAGGTGATTGCAATCACGCGTTGACAATTCATCGCAGTGGTACACAAAAAGCAATAACCACTCGGTTGATTGGAATTAAAGAATTCCATGACTACTGAAAACAAGGTCAATCTTGCATTGAACCTCACATTAATCTTTAATTCTTACATTAAACGCGCAGGTCGCCACCGGCCACTCGTTTGCTTCAACCAAACCGCTTCTACGTAAATTTTACATCAATAACTGGCAGAGCTAAGCCGGGAATGTAAAGCATTCTCCAACGAATGCCACAAATACAAAATTAAACCAATTCCATTAGACTCGCTATCAATCTCACCGGTTGAGAGGCAACGTTTTATAGATTTTATTTTCTTTCGTTAACCGTTTGAGACCACGTTTTCCCATCAGCCGCCCAACCCCCAACCTCCCGACTCAAATGCCTCTTGGGAAACGATGGGTTGCTCGCGCATTTCGGAGCGAAACGAGAGCACCTCGTCAATGAGTTCCCACGTCCCGAGATGTTACGGCCTCTCCCGTGCCAAGGCTGCGGCCTCCCCAGCCCTTTCTGCTTCATAAAAAATGGGCAAAGGTTACTCCGCTCACGACCGATACTCTCGGAAAGGCGTTCGCGCCCCTTTACAAAACGGCGGCCCCCGTTCGTCGTGGTGCGACGAAGAGAAGTGGTCTGGCTTGGTGAGACGCAACATCAACATTTCTACTGGAGGCGGAGGGGGGCACAACGTGCAGGCAATGCGTCTTAGCATGCCGCCTTGCCCACAGCTCTTGATGGAAATCCACCACTGCCACGTGACTGACAGCACAAATAACAATCTGCATTCATTACTGTGTACAACGGTTCACCCATCCCGCCCGCCCGCCCGCACGCCCCTCGCCACCACCGTTCAATCAACGCTCGCCGTCATATTAGTCCGCACCCCCCCCTTCCCCCCTGCCGTCTAAAATAATTGTTTTGTTATTAGTAACGGTGGCGGTTGAAAAAATAATTAAGTACACGGCAAAGGCGGAGGGATGGAACCGCATTGGCGAGATGTTAACTACCTCGCCCGGTATACAGGAGGTCGTGGGTTCGATCCCGACTCTGACCCCTATTGTATATTTGGAGTTTGCGTGTCTCTCTCATCATCATCACGGTGGATAGGAGATGTTAACTACATCGCCTGGTGTGCAGGAGGTCGTGGGTTCGATCCCGACCCTGACACCTGCTGTATATTTGGAGTTTGCGTGTCTCTCTCCCCCGGTGGTCGTGTGGATTTTTCTCCAGGTCCTCCGATTTTTCCCTCCACGTTTAGAGATCAACATCACAACGCGTTTCGAGTATTTGGCCGCTATAAATGTTCCACGTGAAGACAAGCCACTCCCGTTGAGCTATAATTTGCGATAGCCGGCTGGCTTCTGAAAAAGAGACACGTAGAACAGCGGGGCCTTACCTGGTAAAATAAAAAAATAGTTTATAGTTGTTTAAAAAAAAGTTTTTTTGTTAATAAATTAACCACGCTGGGACCTTCACGGACCAAGCGTGAAAACGTGGGCGGTAAAGGTTAACGCGCTCCTGGGCCTGCTAACGCGCGCGAGCGCACAAGCACAAAAAAAACCAAAACAACACGGCCCGAACTGGCGGACTGCCTCGATATTGGATCGTTTATCAACCGGGACAAGCGGCCTGAGAACGGCGACGCGTCACCGCAGGAACCGATGAAACACGAAAAAGGGGAGCGGCACGGAGCGGAGCGGTGTGGAGCGGAGCGTCTCACCATTAAGGTTATAATTTACACGCCGGCCGCGTGCGTGGCGCTGCTGTTACTCCGCCGACGCCGCCGGGCCCCGTAGCCGTCCACGGGCTATTTTTACACGCCGCTCTATTTTATTTACATTCGTCGCGTGTCCTGTCATTTCTCCTCGGGTGTCTTTGCGTTCGCGGGCACCGCGTTTATGCGCGTGGAATTGGGGGGGGGGGGGGATGCATCTAAATAGCGTCAAGCGGCAGGTCCGTTGCGAACTTGGCCCCGAGCGACTGGGCTGCCACTAGGTCCTCGTAGTCCATGGCTCAAGGTCGAAGGAATTAGTACCACTCAAGTTGGCGAGCACATGGACGCACGCGTGTACGCTGGAACTTCATTCGCACCACCGTACGGAGCCCGCCTTGCTAATCCGGTTCCCCCACTGATTTACTTACACGGCAAATAAGAGATAATTATTGAGAGCCCCAATCATTTCAAACGGTTTGACTGCACAAGTCACGGTTGTTGGCCGCGCAAAAATTGGAACTGCTAAAGCGGTGCCACCTGAGGTGGCACCGCTTTAGCACCGAAAAGTGGGGTGGTATCTGGGTTCAGAAGGTTAACAACCTCGCCTGGTATACAGCAGCTCCTCCCGCTCTCCCATTTCTATGGGCGTGGTCCGTCACCCTCTACGTGACCCCTACACTGAGCCCCAACGAGCCCCCACAAACTCCACACTACGATCAATGAACCACAGCTGAATATTTCCCCCCCCCCAAAATGGTTCAAAGGTGTCACTCAAGGAGCTACCCTTAAAGGCTAACTCCAAAGGATAGTGTAGTCCATACGAAAACAAGGGCCATATTTACACTACTTAAGTGAAAAACCGTGACTTTGTTTCCAGGAGGCCTGGGGTGTGAGAAATGTATATATTGTTAATTTTTTGGCGATACTGCATTGGCAGTGGTGCATGGGCAACAAAAAAATAACAAAAACCGAAGCCAATCGTCAAAATAACACCGCCCGAGAGAGGAATACAGATGTGTGTAGAGGAGTATTGTCAGTAACCAATGAGTGCGCGAGCGGAAGGAGGTGCGAGCGGGTTGAGAGTCGTGCGGGGCCAAGGATGACGTCACGTCTCGCGTTACGCAAGGGGCTTTCGGAAAGCACTTCCGGGAACGTGGGCGGGGCCGAGCTGGGGAGAGGAGCCGCCCAAAGGGTTCTTAAGGGGGACCCCGTGACGGGGGCGGGGTCATCGTTGGGGGCCAGGGTAAGGACCGGCTGGAGTGGAGCCTCTCTCCTCGTCGCGGAGCGGTGTTGGCTGATCCCCCGCTCCGGGCAGACGAGTGAGAGAGCCGAAAGGATAGTCGAGGGTAGGGTCCAAATAGTTATTCAGTGTCCAGGTGAAGGACTGAGACAAAGTGCACCTACACTGGTGTGAGTGTGGGATGCCGAGTGCGAGAGTGTTTTAATAAACGGCAACAGCCCTTATAGTAGTCTTCGTCTCCGCGTGGTTGTACTGCACAACAGATGTACAACAGGCGACGTTTTGGGCAGTGGCCCTTCTTCAGAGAGGAGAGACGCAAGAGAGAGTTGTCATAAAAGCCGCTGCTTTTATAGGCAGCACAACATGCCTCGTTTAGAGAAACGACGAATGAGCGCCACGCTCTATTTCCATCGGCAACTTCGCGTCGATATTTATCGCGTTGCGTCGATGGAACAACAACAAAAAAACTTGCCATGCAAAAAAACTGTGAATGCCGCGGTCTTTATATTGACGGGATTACTAATTCATGTCAATTTTGCGGCGGCTAAACGGATAACCGGACCTCACTCCGGTGCCGGCCAACCTCCTTGGTCGACTGTCACGAGCAGACGTTGACTGCCCGCCGATCTTGGTCTGTTACCAAACCAATTGCGCACACTTAGTGTCACTGCCAATTACAGTCGCCCACTCATTAAATCCTTCCGTCCCCCCCGCCCCACCAAACCTCCCACCAATGTCCCCCCAGGGTACAGAAATGCCACAGAGAGGGTTGCACGAGGCACGGTCGAGATAGGCTTGGGAACATTTCTAAGCACGTGCACATTTATAGATGCTGGACGTAACTTGGTGGCTAAATATAACGACCCCGTGATAATCGTGCACTCATTTCCACAAGGAAATCGACCTGAGGTTGGGTGCTTCAGAGGAAGCCTAACATTAAAAAGTCGAGTGTGACATTTTTTGAAGGGAAACAATTCCCGATAAGATTTTCGCCATCAGCGTGCTACCTTAATGCTGGGGGAACGGAGGCCCGACTGCTGTGACATTACCGTCGCGCATTTGTACGGAATCGTCGTCCGGCCTACTTCGGCGTCAGCAAACAATCCCGCACCGGCAGAATTGTTTGTAAATATACATCGCAGGTGTTTTGATCAAATAACGGAGGACTAAATGATTGCTTAAGGTTTACTGCCAGAACTTCAAACTGCCAAAACCGCAAACGGATTGAGAGATCAATTATGCTGGACGTGCCCTGGAGCCCCGCTTATCGACTTTGGCAGGCAGGCCTTCTCAGTCATTCTGTTCCTCGCGCTGACCTCAAGTCAACTCGTAAACTTTTGGAATGTTCGGCACCTCTTCGGCACAGATTCCAACAGAAAAGTGAGCACGTGTAGCTCGTGGAATACATGAGTAGTAGACCAAGGTTGAGAGACACATGGGAACCTGAGCTGCTGTCACGTCATAGCAATATTCAGAATCAGAATTTGTATTAATACTGGGGGAATCCGATGAGCTATAAAGCTCTTTTTCACAGATGTGCAGTAGTTTCACAGATGTCCATAAGTTTCACAGATGTCCATATTAAAGTCTGCCAAGTGCGTGTTCGCGTTTCTTACAGAAGTATTCGTCATGTGTGTAGAAATGTAACTATTATAAAACCCTAACTCGCGAGTTGTGTTTATCTAGAAATTTCGCATCGTTTTTTTCCGTCAAATATCAAATAATTGAACAAATGCGGCCTATGGTCACTTCAACGGTCACCATCATTGGCCTCGTCTCCACTAATCTCGTGACCTTTTCTGACCTCTAATCCATGTCGTTATTATCGTCGTCACTGTTATCGCTGCTGCTGCCTCCTCCCTCCTCCCTTCTCCTCGTCGTCATTGTCATCTCCTTTCCTCCAAATCATCATCATCATCATTGTTGTCCTCTTCTTTGTCATCGTCGCTTCCTTGAAGCCTGCCATAGGCCCAGTCCGGCCACTATCCACCCATTACACCTTCGATTAGCACGGTTGGCTACGTACGGTGCGAAAGAAGTTCAACATACATACAGATATTACCCTCGCTGTACCCATCGGCTTACTTCATGCATCCACCCACCGGGAAATCCCAATAAACTTTAATCCATTCACAATCTCCGAGTCATCTTCACACTATCCACAATGGTGCCCCTTGGCTTTGGTGGCAACACTGCGAGACGACATTTGCCCGTGTCGCATTCGCAGGGTGCGATTTTCAGTGGAATAAATAAAAAAAGTCGTAGAGAAACAGCCCTGGCATCGGCTACAAACTGCTCCAAATCCAAGTCAAACGCTAGTGATTTCACGTCGCGCAGATAACACGTCGCATCACGTGACATACACCATTTACAGGTGCGTGGTGGGGGGGGGGTTGTTTGACCAACACTTCAACGCAATGTGGGATTCACACCACTGGCTCATTCAGGACTGCCAAAGGAGATGAGCATCACCCTAGCATTCAATTGGGCGGAAACTTTGCATTTGTCACTCTGAGGATGTGACGGCAGCGCCTGGCCCTGCAGTCAATCGGTCAACTGCACGCTCGTGCCTACCGCACGTGCCATCACGAGAGCCGCGCGCACAAATAAACACGGGGCGGTTCCGATTTCATTAGCATCTAAATTGGACCGCGTCTCAAGATTCAGTACAAACAGGGCAACGCACGGTGTCTTTAGGAGATAGGGGAAGAGTAATGCCTCCTCTTGGGCCATTGTCAGAGGGGAAGTGAAAAGAGACGGATGCCACAGGGCACAGGGGGAGATCGAGGGGAAAATGGCATTACAAAGTTGAGGTTATTGGGGACACTTCATCGAGAGAGAGAAATATATACTCGGTCTCAAAACGCACGTTCTTCGTAGCCAATCCAATGACCCCCCCCACACCCCATGTTTGTTTTTGGGGTCAGGAATCGTGGTAGTTCCATTAATCCTCAACGTAGCGGCGCTATTGAGCGTCGTTAGGCGACGAAGGTCGAAATTTGGGAGCGGGGGCCCCCCCCCCCGGGCCCCCCCCCCCCCAAGTTCACGGCCTGGTGAAGCTCAAAGCAGTCCGAAGGAAGACGTCGTGGCGTGCCGATGATGAATTCGGTCGTGGAAAAGCCTGAAGCCCACCGCCGGTGGGAGAGGGGAGCTTTATCGGTCAGAATTTGATCGATATTCTGGCCGTGTATGAAATCGTAATGAAAGTGACAATCTCGTCGGGTGGTGGAGGGTTCAGGGGAATAATTTTGACACAAAACTACGGCCACGTGGCCGAAACCCCAAACACAAATATTGAACCAGAAGGGAGGCACTCTGCCATTGAGGAGAAGAGAAAGACAGCATTGAGTCTGAATCTCAACAACAAAAAAAACTATTAAACTATTAACTATTCTTAGCTCTTTCGGTAAAGTCACGTTGAAGGGAAACAATAAAATAATAAAATATATATAAAACAATAAAAAATTATCACGACGTTTCGACCATAACACAAACGGTCGTCATCAGGTGTGATGACGACACAAACGGTCGTCATCAGGTGTGATGACGACCGTTTGTGTTATGGTCGAAACGTCGTGAGATTTTTTTATTGTTTTATATATCAGTTTAACACGTAGGCTTTCGCGACCAATATTATTCATAATAAAGGTTTTTTTTTTTTTTTTTTGGGTTAGATCGCGTTAATTTATAAATGTGTCGTAACCCTCCACCACCCGACACGGCCAATCAGCAAAAAAAGTGTCACGTTGACAAAAGACAAATAATTCACTACTTCAGCCCACCGGTGTGTTGAAGAGTTAATCCATCAACAGAAGGTGTATATCGGATTAATTGTTCATGTGGCAGCTGCTACATTGGGCAGACGGGACGTAACATCAGCGTAAGACTAAAAGAACATCAGAGAAATATTAAATTATCTCAAACACAACTGTCGGCAGTGGCAGAACATGCTTGTCAACAAGGACACTCAATTGATTTTGACAATGCTGCAGTGGTGTGTAAAACTAATTATTACTGGCAAAGACTAATTAGAGAATCCATTGAAATTGAGAGGAACAAGAATAACTTTAATCGCTCTGACAGCTACCGGCTTAGTGCGGCCTGGAAGCGTATTATTAAATAATACACATTACATTTTGATTTAAAGAATTACTAATCTACAACTCATTACTAATCATAACCAATGACTGATTACTAATCGATTATATAATTACATTACCCCCCCCTCCGCCTCTAATCACTGCACCTGATGAGTTAAGTGATGACGTCACCCTGCTGCTCTATATAAAACCGGGAGCAAGCGAGGGCTTTACCATTCTGGCGAATTGCCCGATGATGCTGGAAGTATTTACCAGCGAAACGTCGTACTCAAACTGTAAATGTGGATTAACTCTTCAACACACCGGTGGGCTGAAGTAGTGAATTATTTGTCTTTTGTCAACGTGACACTTTTTTTGCTGATTGGCCGTGTCGGGTGGTGGAGGGTTACGACACATTTATAAATTAACGCGATCTAACCCAAAAAAAAAAAAAAAAAAAAAAAAACCTTTATTATGTTTTATATATATTTTATTGTTTCCCTTCAACATGACTTTACCGAAAGAGCTAAGAATATGAATTACTGCGGTCACGAAAGCTTTAAATTAAAAATTAAACTATTAACTATTTTTTATTTTACCAGGTAAGGCCCGCTGAGCTCTACAGCTCTTTTTCAGAAGCGACTTGGCCATCACAAATGAGAGCTCAACAAAAGTGGCTCATCACGTGGACATTTATAGCGGCGAAATACGCTAAAAGTGTGACGTTAATTCTAAATTTGGAGAAAAAAACGGAGGACCCGGAGGAAAAAAAATCCACGCGACCATGGGGAGAGAGAGAGCGACACACAAACTCTAAATATACAATAGGAGTCAGGGTCGGGATCAAACCCACGACCTCCTGTATAGCAGGCGAGGTAGTTAACATCTCCTAGCCACCGCGGCGAAACTCTCAGCGGTGCGGATGGCCAGTGGAAGAGATTTCCTGGGAGAACAGAGGGGGAGTGACCTTCCCTTGAGGGCAGGCTGGCTGGAAAGTTTCATCAGCAAGCCCTTGGGTTGCAGGAGTGGAGAGCGTGTGAGGTAGAGCAGAGAGAGCGGTGAGTGAGGGGGGGGGGGGGGAGAGCCACTCGAGGTGATCGAAGGACGAGGGGGAACGTGGTTCCATCTCGAGGCTCCCATACGGTTCGTGAACTATTGGACGTCCGTGACGCCAGGAAAGGTCACGAGGTTAGTTGGAGACGAGGCCAGCGACGGTGACCATTGATGGGCCGCGTTTGTTCAATTGTTTAAAATGCGACGCGTAAAAATAACGCTGCTAAATGTCAGGGTAAACACAACGCGCGATTTGGGTATTTTTTTATGCAATAGTTCGATTTCTACGCCCGCGACGAATACCTCTGTAAGAAAAGCGAACTCGCGCTTGGCAGACTTTAATAAGGGCATCTGTGAAAAAGAGCTTTGTACCTCATCGGATTTCTCCAGTCTAAGCAAAGATTTTGATTCCGGCTCAACGTCCCTGTAAATTCATGAACCGTCAACATTTCTGGGCGAAAATCAATTAGATTTTTCCATCTCGCTTGTGATTTTGTCTGCCTTGTGAGTTCTGCCCCCCTTTCGTTCCGTCTTGTTAGTTCCATTAGCCTGAAGATAACATTTGCAACAAAAAAAAGTAAATTAATCTTAAATAACGGATTCTTATGCACACAGACGCACAATTTGATGACGTGCGTCTCAAGCGTAGCGATCGATTTTTAGCCCAACGAACTCATGCATCGTTGCAGACCTAACGAGGAGTGTGGCTGCAGCAGTTATCCAGTGGAGCCATGGAGGGACGTGGGGGGGGGGGGAGATGAGCACTTCGTTTCCACGCCACACGCGTGTGCTGCTCCCTCGTGACGCCTCCCTCCCTCTCATCCTCCCACCCTCCCTCCCCTCTTTCCTCCTTCTCTACAGCCTTCCCTCCCTCCCTCTCTTCCTCCCTTCCTCCCTCCCTCCCTCCCTCCTTTTTTACGATCAGAGGAAACAAGAAGATGCTCGGTGTAGTCGGCACTTTGCATCGTTCATCATTTCGTTTTTGTAGTTTTTTTAATGCTTTACTTTATTTTAACCCCCCCACCCACCCCCTTTTTAAATGAAAGATTTCACAAAAGATTTCACGCTCTGCTCTCCTTCCCTCCCTCCCTCCTTCCTTCTCTGCCCCCTCCCTCTTTTTTTTAGCTATTAAGATATTTTTTTTATTTTGTAGATGTCCAGTAGGGGCGGATCACAAAGTTACAACAACAACAACAAACAACATCAACATCGATAGGAGTGAAAGGTATAGGAAAGGTAAGCAAGTCACCGAAATCAATAATTAAGTGGACAATATATTTTTTGGCCCCCCTCCCTCCCTTCTTCCCTCCATCCATCACCCCCCCCTCCCACTCCCTCCTTCCCAGCCACTCAAACTCCATCACCCCCCCCACCCTACCGCTCCCCATCCCCGCCCCGAACCCTCGCGTCATCACGCCGTGTCCCAGCCCCGCCACCGCCTCGTGCGTTCTCCATCCACTATCCTCTAAGCTGCAATCGACTTCCGCTTGATTGAAGTTGACATTGAAGTCTGTCCCACCCAAAGGCAGCCCCCACTCCATCAGAAGTAGCAGCAGCAGCAGCAGCAGCCCACCTGGATATAATGCCCACTTTCTTGTTCCCAGTTTGCCCAAAAAAGTTCTGACCCACTTCACGTTAAGACACTTGGGGAAGAGTTACACAAGTCTGCCTTGGCGTGAAGAGATAGGGAAAGCACGAGGCAGGATTGATATCTGCGCTACTCTGCGGATCGGAGAGCTGGTACCTCCGCAAAGCAGACGGAAAGTGGGTGAGACACTGGCGGTTGAACAACACGTGGGCAACGTCTCCGGCAAAGGTGCGAGGAATTCTGTGGCGTGATGGGGTGAGCAAGTTTCGTGATGAAATGCGGCATGCATACTGTGTTGTGGATATCATCGGGATCAGATCGTTGCGATGCACGGCGGGGGCACGCGTGCAGGACGGAGGAAGGGGAGGTTATCGGAAAAGTCGTTGGAGCCGCCGTCCGTAGGTCGGCGGCGACCCAAGAGGGTCACCCGAAAGCCACAGGACGGTGAGACGCTGCCGTTGGAGTAGACATCGGGGGGAAACGGTCTCCATCGCCCGTTCCCTTCCGCTTCGCTCCCCTCGCCCCTCCACTCCTTCCCGTCCCTCCCCTATAGCCCTTTCCTGACCCCCACGTGCTCTCTGTTACGGTCGCTCATTCTTCGGCCCTTGCGCTGTGCCCTGCCGTCCGTCGAAACCTCTCGGTTCCTGTTGATGCTCTTTAAACGTTGTGTAAAGCGCGGCTTGAGCTAAGGTGCTCCGTGAATATAAGGTAAGACAATAAGGTAAGAATTGGCAGAAGAAGCGATGGCGAAATGTAGCGTCGTCACCGGCGGTCGCCACAAGGGGCCTCTTGGTCTCAACCGTGCAGGCAAACGTGGAAGTGGCAGACTCGATGCCTTGCGATAGGTGTGTCTATTTGTTACTTGAACATCCAAATAGCCTACTGTTTTACTGCCCGAAAAGGGTAAAGCCTATTCTTATCCCATCATTTTCTCCTTCTCTCTCCATCTCTCTGCGCCAGGGGAATGCAATACCAAAGCGATCATTTACACCAAACAGCCCCTGTGCATTGCGTTTGTGCGCATGCGTGCGCGTGTGTGGTAATGTAGCGGTTAGCGCGCTGCGCTACAAACCCGGCTATGCCCCAAGTTCGATTCCCGGTCCTGCGCCTCTCCCCTAGGTCAACTAAGTCTCAAATGGGTACCTGGGTGCGGTGTGTAAAAACATCGCCACCGGGGAGACGAAGGCAGCCGTGCGTCGTGTTGGCCACCCACCCCGTTGTGTGCCGTGTCGGCTTTCGTAGGTGCTACTCGCTAACAGCCCTTGCCCCAGCAGTCCGTCACAGGCTTATACTGGGGATCTTTGCCTTCGTGTGCGCGTCGCCGACTCAACCAGCGCGGGCGCGAGAGGCGGCGGGCGCCTCCCCCCCCCTCTCCCCCGAGCGTCCGTACCTTGCAGAGACTCGTGCCGGATGGGGATCTCCTCCACGCAGTCGGCGGGGAACCAGCCGGTGCGTCCCTTCACCGTCCCCTCCCAGAAGCCTCCCTCACCGATGCTCAGCACTGCAATGACAACAGGAGCACACGGGGGGGGGGGGTTGTCAGGGTGCAGCACGCTGAGTCAAGAGTGACGATCGGAGGGGGATGGGGGGGCCCTGGCCAGCGGGATGTTAGGAGTCCGCCGGTGCACAGTCGAGTCCTTCTTGAGCCACGTGAGAAGAATCTCCGCACCTGACCCCACGTGAAAGTACAACGGTGTGTCGGCCACACGCAACAATACCACCGTTGCCTGAAAATAAAAAAAAAATACGTAGGCAACATTTTCGGGCCAATGGGCCATCTTCATGGCACATCGAAAAGGCCAGAGGTGGCTCGTAAGAGTTGGAGGCTCTTATTCCACCGGGCATATAAACAGTTCCCTCAGAGTGGATATTAAGTAACAGACGAACCATTCAAGAATCGAAACGTATTTTTCTAAATTAACTCCCAATCGAAAGTAAAAAAAAATGTTCAATGCTGCTGGCACATTGCGTTGAGTTGGAGAAGCTACGGAGGGCAATTCTGTTGCTGTGTGTGGCGATACTCTACGAGATTTGCTGCTGCTGCTGGCCATGACGAGAGGGCTTCAGGAGAGAGTTTGCGTGGCTTTGCCGTTGAAGAGGCGCCGACTCGAACGCACTCAAGGCCTAGGACGGCAGATCGAGGGGCATGGGATTATGGTCATCCCACCTATGTACAGATCCGACCGTGCCCATCCAGTGCTCGCCGAGCTGCGTTGGCTTCCGGTCGACGAACGGGCACGTTGTGAGGTCGCACTCATTGCACGCAAAGTGCTTGCCGCAAATGAACCAAAATGCCTCGCTGATCTCGTCACGGAACATAAATCGTCGCGCAAACTCCGGTCATCCTCGCGGCGGCTTTTGGCTAAGCCATCGAACAAAGATGGTCGCCGCATCGCGCGCAATTCAGATGCGCTCCTGCGGCCGTCCGGAATGCTCTTCCGATATTAGCAAGCCACTGGGAAATATGCACTTTTAAATCAAGATTGAAAACTCATTCCCATAGAGCTGCTTTTTGTGTTTAGTTTGATGTCCTTCCGCTGCACATCCGATTAGCGCAGTTGGCTACGTACGGTGCGAAATAAGTTGAACAACCTACGTGCACACCTACTGGCCACTATTGCTGCGCAAGATACTGTACGGGTTAACTGATCTCCGCCCTCACATGCGCAGTATTAGCACCACCACTGCCAATACATTTATCAACTCAACAAAATCTTGACATTTTTTTTAAAACAAAGTCTTGATTAAATATCACGCAAATCTGCAGCGGCTGTGTTTAAAAAGAAAAAAAATGATTTCATAAAAATGAATGTTTCTTCTTGGCATGCAACTCGTCATTGTGTGGTGTAAAAATTAAAATGAAAAATTAACCGATCGCGTGGGCAGCGGTGCGCAAGAACAAATCTAAAGGAGCTGGCGAAGGCAATCCAATAAACACTGCCTCCGCTTAGTCTGTGATTCCGCTGCATGGAGCACACGTGACGAACGTTGGTCTACGTAATCAACAACGCGGGTCTACGTAATCAACAACGCAGGTCTACGTAATCAACAACGCGGGTCTACGTAATGAACAATGTGGGTCTACGTAATGAACAATGTGGGTCTACGTAATCAACAATGCGGGTCTACGTACTGAACAACGTGGGTCTACGTAATGAACGCGGGTCTACGTAAAGAACGTGGGTCTACGTAATGAACAACGTGGGTGTACATAATGAACAACGTGGGTCTACGTAATCAACAACGCGGGTCTACGTAATCAACAACGCGGGTCTACGTAATGAACGCGGGTCTACGTAATGAACAACGTGGGTGTACGTAATGAACAACGTGGGTCTACGTAATGAACAATGTGGGTCTACGTAATCAACAACGTGGGTCTACGTAATGAACAATGTGGGTCTACGTAATGAACAACGTGGGTCTACGTAATGAACAACGTGGGTCTACGTAATGAACAACGTGGGTCTACGTAATGAACGCGGGTCTACGTAATGAACAACGTGGGTCTACGTAATGAACAACGTGGGTCTACGTAATGAACGCGGGTCTACGTAATGAACAACGTGGGTGTACGTAATGAACAACGTGGGTCTACGTAATGAACAACGTGGGTCTACGTAATGAACAATGTGGGTCTACGTAATGAATAACGTGGGTCTATGTAATGAACAATGCGGGTCTAGGTAATGAACAACGTGGGTCTACGTAATGAACAACGTGGGTCTATGTAATGAACAATGCGGGTCTAGGTAATGAACAACGTGGGTCTACGTAATGAACAATGTGGGTCTATGTAATGAACAATGCGGGTCTATGTAATGAACAATGCGGGTCTATGTAATGAACAATGCGGGTCTACGTAATGAACAATGCGGGTCTACATAATGAACAATGTGGGTCTACGTAGTGAACAATGTGGGTCTATGCAATGAACAATGTGGGTCTATGTAATGAACAATGTGGGTCTACGTAATGAACAACGAGGGTCTACGTAATGAACAATGCAGGTCTACGTAATGAACAATGTGGGTCTACGTAATGAACAATGTGGGTCTATGTAATGAACAACGTGGGTCTACGTAATGAACGTGAGTAAGGAACAACGTGGCACACACTCGCGCACATTAAACCGGCTCGCGCACAATCCTAACACGCAACCATAACACGCAACCCTAACACGCAATCCTAACACGCAACCCTAACACGCAACCCTAACATGCAATCCTAACACGCAACCCTAACACGCAATCCTAACACGCAACCCTAACACGCAGCCCTAACATGCAACCCTAACACGCAACCCTAACACGCAACCCTAACACGCAACCCTAACACGCGTGCGCGGTAATTGCGCTGATCCGCCAGCCGTAACTGTGATCGTTTTAAATGTCAGAAAAAACCGACATCGTGAACAATTGTTGCCACGGGGTTAAGTAACGTGTGGCCGTTGTTAACGGCAAGCTGGCCACGTTGTTTCATAGAGATTCGCGTAGATTGAGTTCGATTTTGTTTTTCGATTTCATGAAAACATGTCAGGTGTCCTTGGACTGCAATGAACAGATGGATGATTTGCTTACCTTCCCTATTCCTTGCGCTCCTATCGGGTTTTTTTTGTACGTGTGTTGCACTTCTTTCGCATACATACATAGCCAACTGTGCTAATCGGAGTTGCAGGATTGTTTGAGCTTCAGAGCTCATCGGATTTCTCCAGGATAAATACAGATTCTGATTCTGGATGGACATATATCCTGGGCCTAGCAACACATAGCCCATCAGTAGCTCCCTTAAAATACAACCCACAACCTGCATCATCAACACTGCCGCTAACGAAGATGAGAGTGCGGTTCACGAATTTTTTCGCTGCCACTTGACCATCCCGTTTTCTCTACTGAGTAAGTAAATGAAGCGGTATCCTCGACTCCAGGATGCCCGTGTTCGCTCCATTGTTCTGCGCAGGATCTTGAGATGTGATTGCATGGAGATGCTCTGTAAATCAGTGTACATTCATGTAAATTCATCAGTGGCCAGGTTTAAGTGTATTTAGGCTTTTGCGTGAGGTCACGATTAATGCACAAGCACGATTTCAAACTTGTGGCCTGCTGAAACTAAACTATTAAAACTATGAATAATATAAATTAAACCATTAAACTAAACAATGTTTTATTTGACCAGGTAAGGCCCACTGATTTATATAGCCCTTTTTCAGAGGCGACCTGGCACACAAACGATAGCTCAACGAAGTGGCTTATGTTAAAATTTTCAGCAGCCAAATACTCTAAACGCGTGACGTTGATTCTAAATGTGGAGGGAAAAACCAGAGGACCCGGAGAACAATCCGCGCGACCACGGGAAAAGAGACGCCGCAAACTCCAAATATACAGCAGCAGCAGGCGTCAGGGTCGGGATCGAACCCACGACCTCCTGTACACCAGGCGAGGCAGTTAACATCTAGCCACCGCGGCTTATCATCATGTGGACATTTATAGCAGCCAAATACTCGAAGCGCGTGTTTCTAAATGTGGAGGGGAAAAACCGGAGGACCCGGAGAAAAATCCACACGACCAAGGGGAGAACATGCAAACTCCAAATATACAGCAGGCTTCACGGTAGGGATCGAACCGACGGCTTCCTGCATACCAGGCGAGGTAGCTAACATCTCCTAGCCACCGAGGTGAAGGAGGGACGCTTACGCGGCCCACTAACTCATCTGCGTTTCCCATCATTGCTTTAAAACTTAAGTGACAATATACATCAGTCACTCAGGACCATCTATTTGTAGTCGATACTGGGGCATCGATTGTGATGCTGTCGCCGTAGTCACTGTCAGCGCGCTGGACTTGCAATCCATAAGTCACCGATCTCTCGCTGCGGCAGTTTATTCCATATATATATTTTGTTTACCAGGTAAGGCCCCGCTGAGCTACATAGCTCTATTTCAGAAGCGACCTGGCCATCACAAATGACAGCTCAACGAAGCGACTTATCACCACGTGGGCATTAAGAGCAGCAGCCAAACACAAAGTTCCGTGAACCCCCCCCCGCGCCCCTCCCTACTACCCCTTGTCCACCCGGCAAGATTAAAGTTTAAACGCCACAGTTAGCCGATGGGCAAGCAGGTCACGTACGGGTGGGGGGAGGGGTGGTAATGCGTGGGCACCGGCCAACCGTACGCGAGTAGCCCCAAAGAACGCCGCTCCGGTGCGCCCTCTCGTGTGGGACCGCTTCCGCCAGCAGTGGGCGTGAGAGCCAAGCAATTGTGCTGGGGGGCTGCGCCTTTGCACTCTTTTACCTGTACCTGGGGGGGGGGGTGTTTTTTTTTTTTAATGACGCATCCGGGAGTATTGATTATCCTTAATCTCAAAAGATGCGTACGCGTCCAATTGCACGCGTACGAATCGATGATTTTTCTATTTCGTAGGCGTTGCATGTAATGGGATCACGTGACCCGCTCCTCCCCCCTCTCAACCCAATAGAGGCTGGCGCGACATTCACCATTTTGCCAAAGGGGAATCGATGCTTCGGACCTCACGTGACGTACATCACGCTCAGTTTCCACTCGCTCTCCGCCTTGGGAGTCTGATTTCATCCACGGATTTTCAACTAGCGTGCGTTGAGATTTTTCTTTATTTTATCCGATCACCCCACAGTTCCTTTTTATCCGTAGGTTTTTGTTGTTGTGGTTGTTGTTGTCTTTTATTCCATCGATTAAGTCTCATCCACTCCTGCAACTCCTGGGAGCCACGTGCTGTGTGGAGACCCGATCCCGCCAAAAACTTGCCTGGCACGCAACCCCCCGACGTTTCTACGACATCGTCAACCCTTCTCAGAATCTCAACAACAACAACAAAAACAAACGATGACTCGAGGTCGTTCTAAGGTCGGGTGCCTCTTGCCGCTGAGTCATCACGCACGTTGGGCGTGCGTGGCAACACAACGGGCGCCACATTCCTTTAAACCCCTTTCCCATTCCGATGACGTAATGTGTCGTTACGGAGGCTCCCAACAGGGCCATGTGGCACGGTTTGGCGCCAGCTATCGTAGAGCGGCGGTCGTGTCGCTACGGTTCTCTGCGGCGAGTGCGGCGTCTTCAAAAACGACGGGCGCTGCCGCGCCCCTCTAAGTAAAATGTAACTCCGAACCGCTTTGCGCGTTCCGCGATTCGGCGGTGAACGGGACGCATGCACCCTGCAAACTTGCAGACGTCTCGGAACGGGAAAGGGTTAATATATAGAGGACCGCAGAGCTTGGGCAATTGCCGGTAGCGCCGGTTCCTGCTCGTCCGTGGTTCCTCCTCGCGGCGCTGCGTTGTTTCCAATCGAGGGCGAGGGAATATTGTGCGGCGGGGGATGTTACAAATTGCCACTCTTATTGCATCTACAGGCAATTGGTGGGTTCACCGCACGTATGAGGTTGAAGGGGATCATTTGCGATATAATTGATCTTCTTCTCATGTTTGCTGCACCATGGTCTGCTGTGAATGCGGCAGATACTCTCTCTCGTCGTGTCACCGCATCGCGCGCCCTCAGGTGCGCCGTCTGGAACGCTCTTCCGATCTGAGGCAGCCAATGGAGCAATGCACTTTTAAATCTAAATTAAAAAAAACTTTATTCTTTAGAGCTGCTTTTCGCGTTTAGTTTGTTGTCCTTCCCCCGCACTTCCGGTTAGCACGGTTGGCTACGTACGGTGCGAAAGAAGTTCAGCGTGCAAACAAAAACAAAGATCCCCAATATAGCCATAACAGACTTTTGGGGAAAGTGCTGTTAGCGAGTAGCACCTATGAAGGCCGGCACTCCGCACGAGAGGGTGGGTGGCCAGCACCGCGCCCGGCCGCCTTTGTCTCCCGAGCGGGGATCTTTATATTCCATACCAGGTACTCATTTGAGGCCGAGTTGACCTAGGGGGGAGGCCCAGGACCGGTTCAGATAATTATCGTCACTTGGTGTCGGCCGTGAGCGGGAATCGAACCCGGGTCGACGGGCACATAGCACAGGGCGCTAAACCGCTGCACTACCGCTCCCCCACAACATACGCATACAACATACACACGCACGTACGCACCTACGCACGCACGCACGCACGTGTGTACGTACGCGTCCCCGAGTAACCCGACCACGTACGGGCAAACTCCAAAGCTGCATCCGCGGCGACCGAATTCCGTCCCGACACCGCCCCCGCACAAACTCGCGATAGCGGTGACGGCTTCCAACGTGCGTAGTCACGCGCGAGCCCGACCGACCGACCTCGTCAGGTGATCCGGGGTGATTTATTTATTCACCTTTGAGAGCGTGCGGCTTTTTTCTTTGCTTCTTCGTGTTTGCAGAGCAAATGTGCAGTCGATGCATCGCTGTCAACCCCTTATCAGTGCCCTAGCTTATTACAGACCAAATCAGAACTTATTGGTCACCCCGTGCCCCTTATACATCGTTACGTTCATCCTACAAAGTCCCATCACAAGGCAGTAAACACAAACAGACACTCACCACTAGCACACTCACCACTCGACTCACAACTAGTATACTCACCACTACATACCTGCCAACCCCTTATCAGTGCCCTAGCTTATTACAGACCAATTCAGACCTTATTGGTCATCCCGTTCCCCTTAAACATCGTTACGTTCATCCTACAAAGTCCCATCACAAGGCAGTAAACACAAACAAATAGACACTCACCACTAGTTCACTCACCACTCGACTCACAACTAGTATACTCACCACTACATACCTGTCAACCCCTTATCAGTGCCCTAGCTTATTACAGACCAATTCAGACCTTATTGGTCATCCCGTGCCCGTTATAAATCTCAACGTTCGTCCTATAAATTCCCAGCACCAGGGAGAAACACAACCAAATAGATACATTTTATGTTTTACTCAATTTCCCAGGATAAACCGTATGGGTTTACAGGTATGCAGATACTACACTGTGATTAATATACCGCGTGTCTTGGATATTGTTATTAGCTCGAAACCCACATATTTGCCAATTCAATAACACTAATGCAATCAGACTAATGTGGGACGTATGAAACATGTTTGGCAGCAGATTGCCCGGATTATTTTTTTTCGGGGAGGGGGTCTGTTTGCTGTCCTCTGCTGTTCTGTGCTTTGTAAGCGGAACTGCTTTGTTTTTGGTTCACGATGTTACTGAAATAAAAAAAAAATCTTTTAATAAAATATCAGCACGTTGAATTGTGACCCTGAATCGCACCGATTCTATGTATGTTGAGAGGAGATAAATCATCGCACCCCTGTTGGGTACAGCACAACCTGAATATTAGCATGAGGGAAATGTGTGTCTCCTTCAGTCTCCCAGGACATGCTCCGTCTCTTTGTCTCTCCATCTGTCTCGCTTTGTTTCTGTCTCTCTGTACCTCTCGCTCTGTCTCGCTTTGTCTCTCTACATCATGGGACCTCCTTTGCCAGTACCAAAATACCATAATAGGGTTTTTCCCCTTTTTTTCTGGCAACAAAACAGCTGTGTTAAGATGTTAAAACACCAAACTGAAACCTTTTAAAAGGAACCATGTCTGCATTAAGCGCAATGCTTGTGGTCAGAATGCAAACAAAAAACATACTCTGATAATATATGATGCATTGTCCTTGAAACTGATTGGTCCACACCAGAGACAGCTTTCTTGTGAGCCTCGTCTCAAACGGTGTTAGACCAGAGGACCAATCAGTCGCAAGGACAATGCATCATATTATCAGAGTATGCTTTTTGTTTGCATTCTGACCACAAGCATTGTGTTTGCATTCTGACCACGAGTATATGTGGTTAATGCAGACATGATTCCATGTACAAGGTTTCAGTTCGGTGTTTTGACATCTCAACACAACCGTTTTGTTGCCAGAAAAAAAGGGGGAAACCCTATTGTCTCTCTACGTGTGGCCTTGTCTCTCTGGCTCCATGCCCCTCAGTCTTCCGCTTCCCTCTGTGTCAGTGAGTCTTGAACTTCCCTGTAGCCTGCACCCCTTTGGTAGTCGATCGTTAAAAAAAGTGTTCAATGTTAATAAATAAATAGGCGTTTGATTAAACAAAGTCGTCGTACTCACGTGCCCGTGCTTAATTTGGTGTTTTCGATGATTTACCTTCTAAAAAAAAAATCTGGCCCCGTGTCTCGCACCCCCCAGAAACGGCATCTCGCACCCCCAAGGGGGTGGCGTGCACCCCGGGTGAAGACCCACTTGTGCTACAAAGACGTCCTTAAATTGACACCTCAAGACAGCCAATATTAACGTGGACGCATGGCAGAAAATGTCAAAGCCAATCGTAAGCAGTGGAGAAGTGGCTGTGGTGGCCGACTCGGTCAAGAGGGCTGAATAAAAAGAGGAGGGGGGGGAAAAAAAAACCTTCCTGTCGCTTTCATCAACGCCGGCAGCAGCTACGCCACAACACGAATCCCATTCAGCAGACGAAGCAGCGACTCCTTGCCCACAGTGCGGCCGATGCTTCCGCTCAAGCGCTGGTGGCTCTCGTCCCACCGGCGCGCGCGTAGCCGTTTGCGGTGGACAGCCGAAGAATGTCTCCCACTGTCACTCTGCCTTCCTCCGCGCGTCACTCGGCGACCGCCTGCGTCCGAGCCGCCGTGCCTCTTTCTCGCCGTCTCTCGACGCGTTTATGCGTCTCGCCGTATTCCTCCCCCTTTCTCTCCGCATCACCGCTCTGTACCTCTTTGTCTCATTCTCTCTGTGCCTGTCGCTTCATCATCCGTTTGTGGTGGTGGTTGTTATTGTTGCTGTTGTTGTTGTCAGATCTCCCTTTCCCTCGGCTGATCCCCCCCCCCATTCCTGCCTCACCCCCCCCCCCCCCCCACTGTGGCCCAAGTGCTCTCGCAGGCGAGGGGGGGGGGCCCGAGCAGTCACGTGACTTCTGGGGCTCCCATGCTGCTGTAAATATTCTGGCCCTGGATGTTTGGGATTTTATAATTTTTTGCCGAACGCGAATGCCGAAAAGGTAAGGCCGAGATAAAAAACAAACAAACCCGGCCACACCTTCTAACGGTAACAGGTCTCTCATTACGATCGTATCGATTTTAACATTCTAATACCATTTTCCAGCCCCCCCCCCCCCCATACAGCATGTTATTTATTTATTTATCCGTGGACATGACATGACCGAACCAATCAACTTTTCTGTCACCCGTCTGAAAGATCTGATCTCACCGGCTCCTGCACCACTCATCAGCTCGCCGTGAGGGTGACCTGCCTGACGGGCCCCCCCCCCTTAACAAACCCCGCATCGAAGGGGGGAGGATGAAGGCGGAGTGGGGGGGGGGGGCAGCGAAGATGGGGAGGGGGTAAGGGGGAATTCCTCATTAAGCGTAATGCATCAACATTTAAATTTTGATTTAAAGCTTTCGTGACTGCAGTGATTCATATTCTTGGTTCTTTCGGTAAAGTCACGTTGAAGGGAAACAATAAAACAATAAAATTCTCACGACGTTTCGACTGCAACACAAGCAGTCGTGAGAATTGTATTGTTTATATATATTATTATTTTATTGTTTCCCTTCAACGTGACTTTACCGAAAGAACCAAGAATAAGACATTAACATTTCTCAAACTTCTGCTCTCTCCTCGCATGGTGGAATAAAAGCGGCGGAGCTTCTGGGCGCAGGGACTCGGGCGATGCTGTAATTGACACGACCTTCATTAGGCCTGCGCACTTAACGCCCAAGCTTGTACAGCTGTCCGACTTCTTTATCTACGTCTGATTGAGTTAGACCTCCATCAACTGGGGAGGAATCGTGCTGATCTGTTGACCGGAAGTGGCACGGGGTGGGGGGGGGGGGCGGGTCGGCGGGGCTGTGAGTCCACTCGCTTCAGAATCAGAATATGTATTTTCACAGATGTCCAGTAAAGGGGGAGTCACAATAGTTGCAACAGCAAAGACACGACAGGGATGCGAAGTGAAGGAAAGGTAAGAAAATGAACAAAAATTAAAATGAGACTATTTTTACTTTTAGGAATAGGTTTTACCCTTTTAACTGGCATAAAAACTGACACCTTTATTCAAGGCATCATGTTTGCAATAACCACAACACAAGCAGTCAAAATGCAAACAAAAAAGACAACTCTGATAATAATATGCACTGTCCCTGAACTTGATTGGTCCACACCCGAGACAGCCTTTCTTAGAGCCTAGTCTCCATTGGTGTTGGACCAGAAGACGCCAAAAGGCGTGCAACTCAAAAACAGCGCACTATCAGAGTATTGAGGGCTCGGGGTGAGCATTTGCATTATGAGACCTCCTTTGCCAGAAACAAGATATAGGAATAGGTTTTACCCTTTTAACTGGCACAAAATATTTTTACTTTTACTTGATAAGGCCCCACCGAGCCATGTAGCTTCTTTTTCAGACGCGACCTGGCCATCACAAATGATAGCTCAACAAAGTGGCTCATTGCGTGGAAATGTAGAGCAGCCAGGTACTCTAAACGCGTGACGTTGATTCCGAACGTGGAGGGAAACACCTGGAGGACACGGAGAAAAAAATCCACGCGACCACGAGGAGCGAGAGAGAGAGACAGAGACACTGCACACGCCAAATATGCAGCAGGCATCAGCGTTGGGATCGAGCTCCTGCTTGTTTCCATTAGAGGGCTTCTTCCCATGCGTTGCGTTGTAAAACAATTGCGATTCGGCTGAGACGTGAAAGTTCTCTTCACGACTGCTGGAGCTCTCAAGAACCCCTCGCTATTTCATGAGACCTCCTTTGCCAGTAACAAGATATAGGAATAGGTTTTACCCTTTTAACTGGCACAAAAACTGACGCCTTTATTCAAGGCATCATGTTTGCAATAACCACAACACAAGCAGTCAAAATGCAAACAAAAAAGACAACTCTGATAATAATATGCACTGTCCTTGAATTTGATTGGTCCACACCCGAGACGGTTTTTCTTAGAGCCTAGTCTCCATTGGTGTTGGACCAGAAGACGCCAAAAGGCGTCTCGGGTTTGGACCAATCAAATTCAAGGACAGTGCATATTATTATCAGAGTTGTCTTTTTTGTTTGCATTTTGACTGCTTGTGTTGTGGTTATTGCAAACATGATGCCTTGAATAAAGGTGTCAGTTTTTGTGCCAGTTAAAAGGGTGAAAACCTATTCCTAAACCCCTCGCTAGTTACTTGGCTTGGTCCAACGAGGCGTCAATACAAAGTCGACCTGTGTTTTGAGGCCATAGACCATATGGAGGAAGGAGAATGTTTGCTTTGTCGGCGAGGAAAGTGCACAGCTTGTTGGAGTCTTTAAAATTACCGTTAAAGTTCATTCCAAGGCCACTTGGAGACCCATAGGTACGGGCTTTTGAAGAGGCTGAGGTCAAAGATAAAGACCGAACCTTGACAACTCTAACCTCAAAAGAGTTGACCACGAGATGTGAAACTTTGGTCCCAAATCAGAATCTTTATTCGGACAGGAGGAATCCCCATGAGCTATGCAGCTCTTTTCTTTTCACGGTTGCCCCGATGATTTGGTATGGGATGTATATATGTTGAACTTCTTTCGCACCGTACGTGGCCAACCGTGCCAATCGGTGGTGCGGAATGACCCCTCTCCGCTCCGCCCGGCGTGGAACCGTGCGGGGCTGAGCAAAACTCTCCCCAGCCTTGGCAGAGTGCAGAGGTGAAAGCGAACGTGCCGAACGTAATTACATCGCCGGCAATCGCGGCAAATGGAGCATCGCTCCACTGAGAGCAGAGTTCAGAGCAGCGGGTTTTCACTTAACTCCAAAAGGTGCCCCTCCCGAACGCAAATGATCCATGGCCAGAATCAATCTGCACCGATGGTCCTGAGTCAGTGATGAACGCACAAAGACAAAAGATCCTCAGTATAGCCTGAACAGACATTTGGGGCAAGTGCTGTCGGCGATCGTCTACGAAGGCCGGCACGGCGCACGGGGGGGGGGGGGGGGGGGGGGGGATGGCCAGGGGCACGCACCGCCGCCTCTGTCCCCCCGGTGGTGACGTTTACACACCGCACCAGCTACTCATCTGAGGCCGAGTCGACCGAGGGGGGAGGACCAGGACCGATTCAGATAATCGCCACTTGCTGTTGGCAGGATGTCATCTCATCATCGAGGAACCCCGAAGTGCTGATCGATCTGCGTTCATCCCCCATCCCCCAACCAACCAAGATTCGGACGAACGATCCCTCGGAAAGCGCGTGCGAGCGAGCGTGTCCGCCAAACGCGCTCCGCCACACGCGTGCGAGTGAGCGCGTGTGGCGGAGCGGCGGGTTTCTTAAGTAAAAAATAAAATAAAAAAAGAGAATTCGCAAAGAAGTTTCGCGAGCGACGCCAAGACTCTCCAGGTCGCGGCAATGCAAAGGTAATCGAAATGCATGAGCTGGCAGCAAGCAATGAAGATGGAGGAGTGGCCGGCAAGTATGCAGCGATTGACCGCCTTGTAAATGAGAGCAAGGCTAACGGCGTTGGAGACTTCAGAGGGAACAGACTCTCCCCTCCCCCGTCTCTGCTCCTTCTTGCACAGCCAGAATTTAAATTGAGATTTTAAAAATACATAAACGTAAATCGGCTATTCAAGACGTGATGCTTAATTGCACGCCGATGTACGCAACTCACGGCCAGACCAACACGAAAGAAAGATGTAACAACCGAGAGGAATAATCCAAAGGGGATGGAACAAAAAAATGTCACGATTCGGAACTGAATTGAAATTTTTTCGAGTGCAAATTGTGCCAATTAATAACATTTCTGGGGTGTATGTTGGAGAGGGGGGGGGCAGCGGGGGGTAGGGGGGACGGGGCGGGGGGTGGAATGACATGACACGTCACAGTGAGCAGATCACGTGGCCAACTGCAAAAACAGAGCGGGGCCAAGCGTGGCTCACCGCTGCATTTGAACCTCATGGAGGGAACCCGGGGTCCCATAAGCCCCCGGCTCTCGTATAAACTTTATATTATAATCTTGATTTGAAGCTTTCGTGACTGCGGGAATCCATACTCTTTGGTTCTTTCGGTAAAGTCACGTACGTAGAAAAAATACAGATAAAAAATATTTTATTTTATATTTACTTTTTATTACATGTATTTTATTTTTCTACCTACGTGACTGCCGAAAGCACCAAAGAGTATTATATTATAATGTAAACACAAACGTTGCTCTTTTTCACCGATGGGTTTGAAGGACGGTGGCAAGTGTTGTCTTTGTTAAACTACGCCTTTAAAACTGAAAACTTCTTACCTGCAGTACCTCTATTTAAATACACTATCGAAAAAATAATTTACACCCCTCTGTCAATCATCGTCTTTCTCAGTTGTGGATTTGTGAACACACTTTGTAAACAGTACATAAAATAGTACGCGTTTTCAATCCGCTGTTCATATTGTGACAAGCGTTTATACCAATGTTACTCTACAGAGCAGTGGGTCGCCGCTCCTCTTATCCGCATTGATACGAGCGGTATGTGGGGACTATGGCTTAACCGCAAAAAAACCTATCTGCACAGATGCATACGGACAAGAGAAGTATTATCAAACAGGAGAAATTAACGGTGCAACGCATCTCATCTGTTAAATATCTGCAGGTAATAGGATTGTCATCGATGAATCCTGGCTGCAGACATTGGTAGGTCACAAATAATAATGAAGATAAGAGAGCAGTTTCACTGTATTACGCATATCGTTATGACAAATAAAGGACTTAAGTCGTGTAGGCAGTTTGAGCAGCTTTGGATAAGACTTTTGATCCTGCCCATACCCGAGCATGGAAGTGCATTCGCTTAAATTTCGATTTAAAGCTTTCGTGACTGCAGGGATTCATATTCTTGGTTCTTTCGGTAAAGCCACGTAGAAGGGAAATAATAAAATAATAAAAATAAAACATTATAAAATAAACTTCTCACGACGTTTCGGCCACAACGCAAGCAGCCGTTCTCAGGTGCCTTTCGACAGCTTTGTTCTTCACCTGAGGACGGCTGCTTGCGTTGTGGCCGAAACGTCGTGAGAAGTTATCATTCTAGATTTGGGGCTTTCGTGACTGCAAGGATTCATACTCTGTGGTATGAATCGTTTCGGAGGCAACTCAAGCTTCCGTCTTCAGGTGGGACCAGTCACAGCCAGCGATTTTGGCTGTGACTGGGTCCCACCTGAAGAAGTTATCATGTTTTATTTTTTGATTTAAAGCTTTCGTGACTGCAGTAATTCATATTCTTAGTTTTTTCGGTAAAGTCACGTTGAAGAGAAACAACAAAATAACAAAATATATAAGAATATGTTTTATTTTCATTATTTTATTATTTCCCTTCTACGTGACTTTACCGAGAGAACCACGAATATGCATTCGTTTGTTCAGCTCTTCTGCGCGTTTGTCCTCGCTGTTGCTGCTGCTGCTGCTGCTTGGACACGATGTGACGAGCAGAACGATCCGCGCCACGTGCGTCGCGGGGTTCACGTGTGCGGCGTGGGACGGAGTGGACACAAATAAATGAGCTAATTACGATTTTGACTCCCGTTTATTCGGGACAGGGTTCATTTACTCAACGCCGCGCCGAACACGCTGATTAATTCGTTGCGTTGTGCGTGCGTGACCCTCACGAATAATGAATTCTCCCCACCCCAAGCGGTGTTCTCGCGCGTGTTCACGACCACCGGGCGCCCCTGTGTCACGCCACGTCTCTCTTCGTTTCTTTGCACCGCCACCGTTGGGGGGCCGTCCATAAATGACGTCGCGCGATTTTGGACGATTTGTGACCCCGCCCCCCCCCCTCTTCGTCACACGGCGTCAGAAAAAGTCAGACCCCCCCTCCCTCAAATATGACGTCACAAAGCTCTGCCCCCCCCCCCCCAAAAAGAAAACATGCTTCAAATCGCTTTAAACTACTATTGTCATTGTAGTGCGTATTTAATGTGGCGCTGCACTCTGATATTGTAGGAGAAAACATTTATTAAATAGTCTATTTAATTAAGCAGAACGTGTTGTCTATATTCATTTAAAGTTGCGCATTTTGATGTGACGTCACATTTCTCAAACCCCCCCCCTCCCCTCGTCACACATCGTCACAAATGTCTGACCCCCCCCCCCCCAGGTGCGTGACGTTGGCTACATACAGCGAGAAAGAAGTTCAACGTACGTGCGTTGTTACGCAGGTGACGCTCGCTACGCGTACTTCCGTTGTCACGTCACGCGGCGCTCGTGAAACGATGCGCAGGCGAGCTGTCGTGCCCGTGGCTACATCACGGTGGCTATGAGATGTTAACTGCCTCTCCTGGTGTGCAGGAGGTCGTCGGTTCGATCCCGACCCTGACAATGCCTGCTGCTGTATATTTGGAGTTTGCGTCTCTAGCTCTCTCATCATCATCATCACGGTGGCTATGAGATGTTAACTGCCTCGCCTGGTGTGCAGGAGGTCGTCGGTTCGATCCAGACCCTGACAATGCCTGCTGCTGTATATTTGGAGTTTGCGTCTCTAGCTCTCTCTATCATCATCACGGTGGCTATGAGATGTCAACTGCCTCGCCTGGTGTGCAGGAGGTCGTCGGTTCGATCCCGACCCTGACAATGCCTGCTGCTGTATATTTGGAGTTTGCGTCTCTAGCTCTCTCATCATCATCACGGTGGCTATGAGATGTTAACTGCCTCGCCTGGTATACAGGAGGTCGTCGGTTCGATCCCGACCGTAACGCCTGCTGCTGTATATTTGGAGTTTGCGTGTCTCTCTCTCCTCATGGTTGCGTGGATTTTTTTCTCTGGGTCCTCCGGTTTCCCCCTACACATTTAGAATAAACATCGCGGGTTTAGAGTTTTCGTCTACGAAAAATGTCCACGTGATAAGCCCACTTTTGTTGAGTTATCATTTGTGATAGCCAGGTCGCTTCTGAAAAAAGAGCTATATAGCTCAGTGGGGGCCTTACCTGGTAATTTTTTTTTTATAGTTTAGTCGAGGATAGATTTCGTGGAAAAAGAATACAGGGAATGGCTCGGTGCATTAATTCATGAGCCACCCAGCAAACCTCGGGCATCTATTGTAATCAATAAATACTTTCACTCTCAAGCGTCTGGCGCCCGGCTGAGGCCCGACTACCCGAAGTGGCAGCTACACAGCAGTGGTTCTTCTTCACCTGGGGTTGGGGTGCACATGCACGCACCCCCTGGAGGTGCGAGATGCCTTCTCTGGGGGTGCGAGACGTGGCCAGGTTTTTATAGGTAAATTGTGGAAGAAATAAATTAGGGCACGGACACGTGAGTACAACTACTTTGTTTCAGCAAACTCCTCTGTATTTCTGAATATAAAAAAACAATTATGATTGAGAACCAAAAGGGTGCAGGATGCAGTAAAGGTTAAGACCCACTGCACTACACTATACACTACACTACTATACACTACACTACTATACACTACACTATACACTACAATACACTACACTGCTCTACACTACTATACACTACACTATACACTACTATACACTACACTTTACACTACACTATACACTACTATACACTACACTTTACACTACACTATACACTACTATACACTACACTACTATACACTACACTACTATACACTACACTACTATACACTACACTATACACTACAATACACTACACTACTCTACACTACACTACTATACACTACACTATACACTACACTACTATACACTACACTACTATGCACTACACTACTATACACTACACTACTACACACTACACTACTATACACTATACACTACACTATACACTACACTACTATACACTACACTACTATACACTACACTACTATACACTACACTACGATACACTACACTACTATACACTACACTACTATACACTACACTACTATACACTACACTACTATACACTACACTACTATACACTACACTACGATATACTACACTATACACTACACTACTATACACTACACTACTATACACTACTATACACTACACTACACTACTATACACTACACTACGATACACTACACTACTACACACTATACTACACTATACACTACACTATACACTACAATACACTACACTACTATACACTACACTACTATACACTATACTACTATACACTGCACTACTATACACTACACTACTACACACTATACTACTATACACTACACTACTATACACTACACTACTATACACTACACTACTATACACTACTATACACTACACTACTATACACTACACTACTACACACTATACTACACTATACACTACACTATACACTACAATACACTACACTACTATACACTACACTACTATACACTACACTACTATACACTACACTATACACTACACTACTATACACTACACTATACACTACACAACACTATACACTACACTATACACACTATACACGACACTACTATACACTACACTATACACTACACTATACACTACACTATACACGACACTACTACACACTACACTATACACGACACTACTATACACTACACTACTATACACTACACTACTATACACTACACTACTATACACTACACTATACACTACACTATACATACACTACTATACACTACACTACTATACACTACACTAATATACACTACACTACTATACACTACTATACACTACACTAATATACACTACACTACTATACACTACACTATACACTACACTATACATACACTACTATACACTACACTACTATACACTACACTAATATACACTACACTACTATACACTACACTACTATACACTACACTAATATACACTACACTACTATACACTACACCAGTGTTCTTAACCAGGGGTGCACGCACCCCCTGGGGGTGCGAGACTTGGCCAGGTTTTTTAGAAAGTAAATAATCGAAAAGAAAAATTAAGCATGGGCACGTGAGTACAACTACTTGGTTACTAAGTATTTATTAACATTATAAAAAAAATTACGATTGAGAGCCAAAGGGTTGCAAGGCTGCAGTAATGGTTAAGACAGTGCCGGATTAAGCTAGTGCGGGGCCTGTAGCATATGTTATAAAGTGGCCCTAAATAAAAAAAATAAAACATGTTTTACTTCCATAGTAAAGTAATTGCATTTTTTCATTTGCTATACAGCCAGATAATGCGACAAATCGCTAACCTTAAACACCCATCTTCTTGAATTATTTTGGTAAAGTCACGTAGAAGGGAAATAATAAAATAATAAAAATACAACTAAATACTTTATTATTTTATTATTTTATTATTTCCCTTCTACGTGACTTTACCGAAAGAACCAAAAAGATGGACCCTGCAGTCACGAAAGCTTTAAATCGAAACTTAAACACCCAGTCGTTCATAACATTTTAAGGCGGTATAGAGCTATAGTAATAGAGCAAGTGCAGAATGACTGAACCAGAATTGAATAGCTTGAAAACATTCAGCACGGGGCCCTTGAAAGTGCGGGGCCCGTAGCTACGGGCCCCGCACTACGCATGTTGTAGTAGCTACTACATGTTGTAGTAGCTACTACACGTTGTAGTAGCTACTACACATGTTGTAGTAGCTGCTACACATGTAGTAGATACTACACATGTTGTAGTAGCTACTACACATGTTGTAGTAGCTACTACGCATGTAGTAGCTACTTCAACATATGTAGCTACTTTTGCTACTAGGAGAGTCTGGCACTGGGTTAACAACCACTGATTTAAGAGCTAGGGACACCATTGTCTGCTGTGGTCGTCTTACTGGTGTCGGTAAACCCAATAAAAGATCTGCGCAGCATTTCACGGTAGTCACGGTTCAAGTAGAATGGCGAGGACTGAATCGCGTTACGTTATGCAAAGCTGTCAAAAACGAACGGGAAGGAGCTTCCGTTCGCCACACCGTTAAGTGGATGTCCGTTCCATTCAGTCGTGCCGTCTCCACACGTTTTGCGGATCTGAGGAAATTCAATTATGAGCCCGGACTTTTTAAAATCGATAACATGCAAGGTACTCCTCGAGTTGTACGGGGACATCTGAGGTGTGTGTGTGTGTGTGCGCACGTGCCCTACATTCATTGCAAATGTTCACCCGGAGCAACATTCCCCAGGCACGGAGATGCCTATTTCCTGCCATGCAGCTCTTTGAAGGCTGATGATGCCACAGGGTCGTCGATGAGCTTCCCGCCACGCTCCCGTCCCAAGCTCCCCCCCAAGCCGCTTATTCCCGAGGTTGACGGCGGGGAAGTTCCTGCTGACAACCCGAAGAACGCTCCTGCTTTTTTAAAAAAAAAAAAACATTTTTTATTTTCTCGAGGCTAATTTGGCTCGCGTCGTTGTCGGCATTTCAGCTGAAATTGACGGCAAAAATTGCACCGAATTTGCAATGCCAGAGGCAAGAAAGAAAGATTAACAAGTCACCGGCGCAGTTCACGACAATGGCAACACCCCCGGCGTTTTGTCGCCGACTGCTAGCCGAGGAATTGGCCTGCGGAAGATCGTGCCACAAAATTAGAGGTGTTGGTAAAATGTTGATACGGGCGAGTCCTTTTTTGGGCGTGTTCCTGCTGCCTGTCGCTCCGATGACTAATGGGGGTCAT
This sequence comes from Petromyzon marinus, assembly GCF_048934315.1. Taxonomy (NCBI): domain Eukaryota; kingdom Metazoa; phylum Chordata; class Hyperoartia; order Petromyzontiformes; family Petromyzontidae; genus Petromyzon; species Petromyzon marinus. The sequence goes on from NC_133687.1 coordinate 8,267,297, forward strand.
CCGGCGTGCCACTGTGGCAGAACACCTCGGGCTTGAGTTAAAAAGGTCGCAGGTTCAAATCCCGGCACGGTGATTGAATCGGTCCATCATTCATCCGGGGGAGTTATCAAGTCGGTACTTCTTCGTGGGTGCTCTCGGAGGAGCGGTTGCCGCTACCGGGTCAGGCACGATCCTCGCTCGCTCACCCTACGAACGTGGAATTGTTCACCGCCGGGCTTTAGGGCCACCAAGAGAGGTGAGCGATGCAAACCATCCGTTTGCGTTTTGGCGCACACCTTGGACGTTTTTGTGTTTGTTACAAGAGGATTTTAGTGCCGAACATTGTTACTGCACAATACGAACACGTCGCTCGCAGTGTAACTGTTCATGCGCCTAGCGGTGGTGTAGCGGTTGGCGCGCTGCGCTATGAACCCGGCGACCCGAGTTCGATTCCCGCTCGCGGCCAACACCCAGTGACGATTATCTGAACCGGTCCCGGGCCTCCCCTAGGTCGACTCAGCCTCAAATGAGTACCTGGTGCGGTGTGTAAACATTGCAAACTGGTTGAGACAAAGGCGGTCGGGCGTGGTGCTGGCCACCCACCCCCTCGTGCGCCGTTCCGACCTTCATAGGTGCTGCTCGCTAACAGCACTTGCCCCGACAGTCTGTTAAGGCTATATGGGGGATCTTTATCTTTATTAAAAAAAAATGGTAATTAGAATACGTCTTTTTGTTAAGCGGCAATTGTCGTTACGTCCCATGGTGTTAATTAGTGTAGTCTCCAACTCTGACTAACTCTACCTCTCTAGCCTCTCTGTTTACGTGCTATGAAGAAGGGCCATTACCCAAAACGTCACCGATTATATATTCATTTAGTTATTTTATTTCAAGGCTACACAGTGTCGTCGACGAATGTGTTCGGTTTTTATGTCTTAGTTGTGGCCCCCCGTGCACCACTGCCAATGCAGTGGCAGAAGCATCAAGTAATTTGCGCAATGTGGAAAAAAATCGACCACGTACAGAGTATACCGTATATAAAACACTCCATGTACATATTCTTGGTTCTTTCGGTAAAGTCACGTAGATAGATCCACGACGTTTCGATCGCAACACAAGCGGTCTTCATCAGGCGGAGAGAAAAGGGGGGGGGAGGGGCAAGCCTCCAAATGCAACTTAGTCTTGTTAATTTTGACAGCGTCGCCCCACATCATTGATAGTAATTATTCTTGTACTGTTTTGGATGACGAATATTCGTGCGGATCAAACCGCGTTTTTAGACCAACTTATTTCCCCACTCAATTTGATTGCACGGAATGACGCCAGCCCCAATTGATACTCTCGAACAGGAGAACTAATCACTCCCTGAATGTTGTACGGCAAAGCACGGCACGTAATATACCATCAACGATGCTTTAAAACGAAATTTGTTTTAAATAACTGCGCAATATTTGCTTTGCAATTTAAAACAATGACCGAGCTTGTTTGCCATGTTTTCTGGAAGCCAATTATTTTCGCCGTAAAATTTTTGACGAAGCGCAATCAAAATGGAAGGGCAATAAATACATAACGTAGGACCCCGCATTAAATCTAAATGAGAAAACCCTATAAATAAATCGGTGTCTGTGAGAAAAATAGGTCAGCTGTTTCTTTGTCTGTCTGTGGCACGGCGTTTTCCGCTCGAACGTCGTTGAAACGCCGTAACCGTCCGTAGCCGACGTTCGTGACTACCGTCGCAGGTCGAGGTAAAACCCACAATCGACTTGCGTTGCAAAAACCAAACATAGCACTCAAACCACCACCGTCAAGACGAGCGTACGATAATAAACACCACCGGTCATTGTCACCGTCACCACCACCACCACCATCATCATTCTTCACAAATAACCCCATCGTGTTTTGCACCATCAGCAAACGGCGGTCGCATAAGTCCCCTACGGTTTGATGTCCTAACTGGAATTTGATTACCGAGGCCACACACAATCCGCGTGATCGAACGTTTCCGTGGCCACGATGTACCGACGCCGCACACTCTCGAATGGTGTAGCTTCCGTAGGGGAGCGGCGTTGCAGGGTCAGGTGTCACACCTGGACTCCAACTGCATCGCTCGAACTCGGGAGCAAAAGGTTGGCAATTTTCCAACCAGGACCCGTCGAATTTGATTTTCTGAAATATCTCCCAACACCTCAGGCTTTACGGGAGTGACGGATGACTGATGCTGGATTTAATCTTTCGCGGTCCCGGGTGGAAAAAAAAAAGCTATGCTGAGATTGTGTTTTCGTACAAATTCACGTATTATTTTCTTTCTTCTCTCCCTCCTCCGAGAAACCTATTAAAATGTTATTCTCTCGCACATTGATGAATGGCCGTGAGAGTTTATTCGTTGTTTGGCACTGCGCTTTTGTATTTTTTTTCCAATTCACCCATTCAAACGGCTGGCTAAAAAAAAATCAAAGTGGTTATTTTTTTTCTTAAATTATTTTACGGAGTTCGCTTTTTTAAAATCTGTTCACAGAACGCGTGGCTCCGAGCCGCCAAAGCAACGGCACAGGACATAAATAATGCAAAGATAAGGTGCTGCAGTGCACGAGAAAAGACGAATAACAGAACTGTGGCATCGGAAAGAAATGGAAGCTGCACGGGGAAAATATGAAATTCAAAGCAGGCGCTCGAGATATGATTTTTGCCAACTTGGTTTTGTTTCCGAGTCAAAATATCGAAAAACAGACGTCGGCCCTGGGTGTGGCAGCATGAATGATGATTGCGGGAAGGGGCATATTCTCGAAATGGCTCCTGGAATTGCTAAGTGGCGGACCATTGAGACTGATCGTATTCGAGGGGAAAGTCTCCCTCCTGCATTGAGACGAATGAACGAGGGGAAAGAGGTAATATTTCCTGGTTTAAATCCGACATCCCTCTGAGCATGTATCCTATAGGAACCACTGGTCCCCCTTGAGGCAGAGGTAGACATCCCCCACAAATAATAATGCTTCGTCTCACGCAGCGGTCGTCCATGCAAATTGCATCTCACAATCGCTGAGGAATCAACGACAGGCTGGACGGCAGCCATGCCAGGTGGTGATTCGGAATGGCCAACAATTGCCCAAGCTCTGTAGTCCTACATATTATGATGTTTTCACCCAATTGATTAACGTAGGTGGCAACTGGAGGACCTGGAGCTAACCGTCGTGTCCCAGGGGGAAACACCCCATCGCATACAGAAGGGACAGATGCTATATGAGGCGCCACCGTGGCGAGATGTTAAATAACTCGCCTGGTATACAGGAGGTTGTGAGTTCAATTTTGACGCTGACGCCTGATAATTATTTGGAGTTTGCGTGTTCTCCCCGTGGTCGCGTGGATTTTTTTCTCTGGATCCTCCGGTTTTTCCCTCCACATTTAGAATCAACGTCACGCGTTTAGAGTATTCGGCTGCTAGGCATTTCCACACGATAAGCCCACTTCGTTGGGCTATCATTTGTGATAGCCAGGTCGCTTCTGAATAAGAGCTACTCTATAGCTAACTGGGCCTTACCTGGTAAAATGTAGAAATAGTTTTAGGTTTTAGTTTATATCAGCCCAAACTCTAACCGTCCACAGGATGGCACCTCGATGTCCACAGAAAGGGAGTTTTGCAACATGTGCGCCATTGACCGACCCTCACTGCCTCCACAGTGCATGCTAACATGTGTGCATAGCCTCTAGTCCCAGAAGGAGGCACTGTATTTGTTGACCTCAAAGAGATGAGGGCCTGGTCGTCTGACTCCCGACTGGGTTTTCAATTTGCAACCTTGCAATCTCAACGCGAGTGCTCTAACATGAGGACCGTCTATCATTATACCGTACACAAGATTTGTTCTTTGAGTTGAAAGTGACAGTCCGTCGGAAGTTTCCCACAGCCTTCCGATGCTACCAGGCTTCCAATGCTGCATGGCTCGCGATGCCGCATGCCTTACGATGCCACATGCCTTACGATGCCACATGCCTTACGATGCCACATGCCTTACGATGCCGCATGCCTTACGATGCCGCATGCCTTACGATGCCACATGCCTTACGATGCTGCATGGCTTTTGATGCCGCCTAGCACGCGATGCTGCATGGCTTCCACTTCTGCATGCAAGTTGGATGCAGAAGTGAAATGGTTAGTGGCAAGAGGTGTAACACACGAAGAGAAATGCACGACATTATCCCACGGTATGTTGGTAGGGTTTGCAGTATTGCATTGTGATAAAACATGACAACGTGACACTAATGAGGCCCTATTAAAGAACAGTGCCTGTTTCTAACCATGGCACTCCCATTTGCCTTATTCTAATGAATACTTTAAATGAGATATGGAGTCTTGGGATGGAGGCAGTGTTCAGTGTGCTTTTGCGATGAGCCCGGTGGCACGAGTTCGATTCCTGGCCACGGCTAACATCAGTGGCGAGTGAGACGCAGGAACCGGCTCTGTATCCCCATGCTCCATCCCCGATCCACATTATTAACCAGCGTGGTGAAGTATGGTAACACAAAAAGGAAATAAAAAACCATGACCAACAGGTGTAGGGATACCTTCATTCTTTGGTAGATTGAGAATGGCAGGATATTATAATATATTTTTTACACGGAATTTTATTTTGCTACAAGGCTCAATGCGTGTGTGCGAGAGAGAGAATTCACTGATTAATAAACGTTTCGACAAAAAAAAATAAACCGAGCGCTGAAATGGCGTTTGTCACTTTCTCTTTCTCGATGTCACTTTGGAACCCTTTATTTATTCACGCTGCAGTTTTATACTTTGACTAAATTAGCCTATCTCTGAAAAGAAAAAAAAGAAAACCCTATATTCTTCATTATCATTGCCATCATCATCATCATGATCATCACCACCACTAGCTTAGTCGTTACCAAAACAATCACTAGCGCCTGCTGTAGCTAGTCTCAATAAGCGCGAAACTCAATTGCGATCATACATAGTGGCTATCATCGCCACCCCTACTGGCAGACTCATGCCCACCTGCAGGCCAAGTGCCGAGTCACCTCGTGTCTCCAAGGGGACAGCTGCCACTGGGGGTGCCCTTTCAAACGTGTCGAGACGCCCCGGTTTCATAGGAGGGCGTGAGATCATCAAAAACGAACCGATATCATATCACCGTATCAATAACATCACTATCAAACCACACACAGTGATTATAATTGGACTCTTTAACATATTCTGGGCTATGCCTCAGCCTATTTTTTTGTAAAAACGTTACCATTACCGGAGAATTAATCTCACACCTGCGCCTCTGATTTGCGTGGTTGGCTACATGCGGCGTTGAAGAAGCTCAATGTACACACGTACACCATTCACGTTTATAACCCCATCCTAACGGTTCTTCTTCTTCGGATGTTTATGTCATAATTGCAGGGGCATTTAAAATGTTCTGCGGTACACGATGACCTGGCAATCGCTCCAAGCCGATGCCCGCCGGTAGGCTTGTGTAAAAGCCCCGGGCCGGGCGGGGTTACACGGCTAAGCGGCAGCGCGGTTTCGCCGCTTTGGTTATTGCAGAAATCGGCGGTTCGAACCCCGCGGCCGCCCTGAGGATAATATCGCGAGTGTATTTATAACAAATATATATATACATATACGCGCTGGATGCTGAAAAGAGATCCTGCGACGTTCGAAAAGGGAAGAGTGGCTCCATAGGTGGGCCCGCTTTGTGGCCCAAATTGAAACAATTCCACCGCAAATTAATCAGTTTAGGATTACACATAAGCCACGGCACTGCCGAATGTGAAACGTTCGTTTGAAAATCTCGTGTGGTACCGTGTCGTGCTATGTCATTGTAAAGGGATGGACGTGCAGCATGTGTAGGGTAAAGGGCGCCGCGGTGGCTAGGAGATGTTAACTACCTCGTTTGGTATGCAGGAGGTCGTCGGTTCGATCCCGACCCTGATGCCTGCTGTATATTTGGAGTTTGCGTGTCTCTCTCTATCATCATCATCATCATCATCACGGTGGCTAGGAGATGTTAACTACCTCGCCTGGTATGCAGGAGGTCGTCGGTTCGATCCCGACCCTGATGCCTGCTGCTGTATATTTGGAGTTTGTGTGTCGCTCTCTCTCCACGTGGTCGCGTGGATTTTTCTCCGGATTTTTCCCTCCACACGTAAGAAACATGCGTTCAGAGTATTTGGCTGCGATACATTTCCACACAATGAACCATAATTTGTGGCCAGATCGTTTCTAAAAAAAGCGACAAAGCTGCAAAAAATAAAAATAGTACAGTTTAAGTTTTAAGACTTACGGACTCAATTTGCCCACTGTGTCATGTACGTATGTGTGTTGAACTTATTTCGCACCGTACGGAAGCCAGCCATGCTTATCGGAGGTGGGGGGAAGAACGACAAACTAAACACAAGAAAGCAGTTATAAATAAATTAGTTTGTCAATCTATAGATGATTTTAAAGTGCTAAAGCTTCCAGTGGCTTGCTAATATCGAGTGTAGACACGGGTTTGGTGGGAGGCCTCGTCCACGCGGACTGCGTGCGTGCGTGCGTGCGCAGGGCACGTTGCAAGAAGGGGTAATGACCGACGGTCTAAACTATAAACTAAACAGTTTTTTTTTCCATGTAAAGGCCCACTGAGATATAACTCTCTCTTCAAATTGGCGAACCGTGTGGAAATTTGCAGAAGCGAAATACTAAAAACCGGAGGACCTGGAGAAAAATCCACGCGATGATGGGGAGAACACGCAAACTCCAAATATAAAGGAGTCAGGGTTGGGCTCGAACCCACGACCTCCTGTATACCAGGCGAGGTCGTTAACATCTCTCTACCGCGGTCGAGACTAACGTGGCAAACAAAAGGAGGCAATACACCCGAAAAGTCATCCACCGCAGAGACGGGAGTGATCAAATCAGAGACGGGGAGTGATCAAATCAGAGACGGGAGTGATCAAATCAAATACGGAGAGTGATCAAATCAGAGACGGGAGTGATCAAATCAGAGACGGGAGTGATCAAATCAGAGATGGGGAGTGAGCAAATCAGAGATGGGGAGTGATCAAATCAGAGACGGGGGTGATCATGCCTGTTTGCACGTTCACAACAGGTACTGTGTGTGGTTAATGCAAATTTGATTCATACTCTTTGGTTCTTTCGGTAAAGTCACGTAGGAAAAAATATAAAATAAATAAATCACGATGTTCCGATTGCAACACAAGCAAAGGTGGTTTTCATCATCAGGTGGTTTTCCCACCTGATGATGATTGCTTGTGTTGCAATCTAAACGTCGTTATTTAATTTATTTTGTTTTCTACCTACGTGACTTTACCGAAAGAACCAAAGAGTTATGGATCCCTGCAGTCACGAAAACTTCAAATCTAGATAAAATTTGATTCCTTGCAAGAGGTATCTATTTGATGTTTGAACATCTTAACACGACTGCCCGTTTTATTGCCAGAAAGGGATAAAAACCTGCTCTTGTTTTTTGTCCCACCATCTGCCCGCAGCTCTCTTGTCTCAGTGACACTGCCCTCCTCCGCATCGCTCACACCGCAAACCTCCTCTTCCCGATTGAAGCTCTCCGCTATTTTCAAGAACGCTGCCGCGGCGATTCCCGCCGTTGTTCAAATGTGGCGGTGCGCAGCAGTAGCAGTAGCAATAATAATAACAGCGATTGAGTGCGTGTGGGTGTTCGTGCCATACCTAATTGCGGCGGGTGCCATCAAAACACGTGGACAAAGCTACTCAGACGTGGCATGAAAAGAGTCTCAAAGGAGGAGCAGATTGCGCGAAGTACTTTACGGTTAATTCACATCGCCGAAATGACATTACAGAAGTAATTTGGCTGTCAATCAATCAAAGCCCAAGGAAATTTCGATCGCCACTGGCGGGCATTGGAATTGGATTACAGCGTGATCAGGATAAGACGCGAGCGGGGTGTTATCAGACCCAGACCTTTCCACGGGAGTGAACACGTAACCCACCGTAGTGAACACGTAACCCACCGTAGTGAACACGTAACCCACCGTAGTGAACACGTAACACACCGTAGTGAACACGTAACCCACCGTAGTGAACACGTAACCCACCGTAGTGAACACGTAACCCACCGTAGTGAACACGTAACACACCGTAGTGAACACGTAACCCACTGTAGTGAACACGTAACCCACCGTAGTGAACACGTAACCCACCGTAGTGAACACGTAACCCACCGTAGTGAACACGTAACACACCGTAGTGAACACGTAACCCACCGTAGTGAACACGTAACACACCGTAGTGAACACGTAACCCACCGTAGTGAACACGTAACCCACCGTAGTGAACACGTAACCCACCGTAGTGAACACGTAACCCACCGTAGTGAACACGTAACCCACTGTAGTGAACACGTAACACACCGTAGTGAACACGTAACCCACCGTAGTGAACACGTAACACACCGTAGTGAACACGTAACCCACCGTAGTGAACACGTAACCCACCGTAGTGAACACGTAACCCACTGTAGTGAACACGTAACCCACCGTAGTGAACACATAACCCACCGTAGTGAACACGTAACCCACCGTCGTGAACACGTAACCCACCGTAGTGAACACGTAACCCACCGTAGTGAACACGTAACACACCGTAGTGAACACGTAACACACCGTAGTGAACATGTAACCCACCGTAGTGAACACGTAACACACCGTAGTGAACGCGTAACCCACGAAGGTGGGAGAGGGAACGCATCCAGTGATGTCCCCGGAGTGTAACAGCCCCAACAAAATTACATCACTCGCGCCTGCGAGTGGAAGATGGCAGGCAGCCTTCACAGAGCCCCACTCCGACAAGTAAGAAATCACGGCCGATGCCATCATCGTCATCATGATCGTCGTCAACCCGGAGAGCGAACGTCGACTATATTACTATTTGGTTCTTTCGGTAAAAGTCACGTAGGTATAAAATATATTAAATCACGACGTTTCGATTGCAACACAAGCAATCATCATCAGGTGGGAAACCCACAGCAATATTTTTTTTTGCTGAAGTGGGAGAGAGCGTTGCCACAACGTCGTGATTTAATTTATTTTATTTTATACCTACGTGACTTTACCGAAAGAACCGAAGAGTATGGATCCCTGCAGTCACGAAAACTTCAAATCTAGGTCGATTATATTAATTATCGATCGACTTTCTGCCGCTCTCCAGAGCACCAACAACCCGAGGCGCCGCGACGGCCCCTTCTCTTCTCCAGGGACAAGGGATCCCCCAACTCAACATCGAGGAGAGGGGACTCTCCCAGGCGAAATGCGAGAACCCTGAGGAACGTATTTCTGAGGACGCGTTAAATCAACGTTCCCTCGCGTCTCCGAGAAACCCGAAGTCTGCAGTGACCAAATATCCATGGAACCAACGATCTGATTCGACGAAAGGACACTGCCACCCAAAAATATGGCCTGGAAGCATGCGTGAGCCAAAAATAAAAAAAATAAAACCTCGCGCCTTGCAAATGAGGGAGCATCCGGAGAGGTTATCTGGGCCCTGGCTATGTCACTCCTGCTAACGACACACAAGCCCGAGGCCATTCGTGGGTCTTAAGCAGCTTATCGTACCTGGAATACCATAACCTTCAAGCTCACATTGCCCTTCTGCCTGAATAAAGTCATTTGCATGCAGAAAGCCTACAAAGCGTATCCAGAGCTCCTCACTCACCGTCATCTCAGCTTTTCTTCCCAAAGCTGCCCGAGAGTAGAAATTGGATCAGTGCGCACAGCTCTTCACTTAAAGATTAAATCCCACTCCACACCCCACGCCCGCCCACCTCGCTCACCCCAAACAACGTGGCACAGGTTATATTTAACCGGAGCGTTATAGACCCAACGCAATGCAACAAGTGGACTCGTGCGTAACCGCATCCACAATCTCGAATGGTTTCAGTTCTCAAACCCTGGCTCCCGTGGCCTTAGGGCAGCACTGACATTCCAGGACGTTCATGCGTTATGTATTTATGTATGGGGGCGCCGCGGTGGTGAGATGTTAACTACCTCGCCTGGTATACAGGAGGTCGTGGGTTCGATCCCGAGCCTGAACTAAATCTATTTTTCATTTCATCAGGTAAGATCCACTGAGCTGTACAGCTCTTTTTCAGAAGCGACCTGGCCATAAATGAAAGCTCAACAAAGTGGCTTATCGTCTGGAAATTTATATAAGCCGAAAACTATAAATGCGCGATGTTGATTTCTAAGTGTGGAGGGGAAAAACCGGAGGACCTGGAGAAAAATCCACGCGACCACTGGGATAGAGACAAGCAAAACTCCAAATCTACAGCAGGCGTCAGGGTCGGGATCGAACCCACGACCTCCTGCATACCAGGCGAGGTAGTTAACATCTCACCACCGCGGGGCCCAAATATACCCAACCCCCCCACCAACCTCCACCTACCCCAACCTCCTGCCCACCACATCGAATCCCCACCACTACCCACCCACCCACGTTTACGCGAAATTAGCGATTCGGGGCACGCAAAGGCAGTCATGCTCGTGTAATGTCACTAGAGGGTGCTGGTGCAGTCCGCCTGAAAATTGTGTTTTGATGCAAAATTCATATTTAATTCCCCTCCCTCCCTCCTTCCCTCGTACAAGCCTCGTGCGTTGTACATACATATGCAGGGGGCATAACTGTCAATCCCTTATCGGTGCCTACCTTATTACAGACCAATTCAGACCTTATTGGTCACCACCGTGCCCTTATAAATCACAACGTTCATCCTGCAAAGTCCCATCACGAGGGAGAAACACAAACAAATAGACAAACCAATTTTTTTCGCCCGTAATTGAAACGGCTGTACGCCGCATGGACCTGAAAACTCAATTTCCCTGTACAAGAATACGGGGTAAACCGTATGGGTTGACAGGTGTGAGAGGGTGGCCCAAAATGTCAGCTTTTCCCATTATTTTTAATACCGCCATTAAAACTCTTCAATTGTTTATCCCTGACGTTCATATTTGATCGATTATCATTATCAACAACTATTTGTCCTTCATGTTCTCCAGAACATGAAAATAAACATGCTCTGATTATAAAATATGCGTTGTCTTTGGAACTGATTTACCTACATCAGAGACTATGCAGCCTTCTTTGCGGCCTCGTCTCACCAGTGTCAGAAACAGCGAACGCCTATTTTCTAATATTTCATACGTAGGTGCGTGACATCGGCTGACGCATCAATGCTTTCCCCACGTAGTTTTTGTTAATTGTTAATGAGCGCATTTAACAAAACAAAACAAAAAGCACGGGCACAAATAACTTAGTTATATTCCAACTCGGGCCATGGAAACAATGAACACGTAGGGTTTCAGTCAGTCGGTGTCACGGGCACTCACGTTTATTTTGACGGTGTCCTATGGCAAGAGGGCCACTTTCTTCAACATCTGTTGACGGCCTTTTGTTGTTGTTACTGTTGCAAAACACACAACAAATGCTGAGTGCGTTTCGCACTCAGCCGTGTTGTGTGAAGACTGCATGGTTTTGCTGCCTGCACTGCTGTTCCTTGCAAAATGTTTCCATTTGGTGTTTGAACATCTTAACACCTCCAGTTTTATTGCTAGAAAGGGTAAAAACTATTGTTATATTTGTCAGGCATTGTCATGTTGGAATTTTCTCGTGGCATTTATTCCCTCGTTATTCGAGGCAAGGTATACGTTCCAGAGATGCCCGTGAATAGCAAATTCCGCGGATAATGATAGTGGCTCTACGAACATCGTACGGGCAACGTCTGCAGATGCTTCTCAAGCGTCGATACATTATCTCTCTCATCCCTCGATCTCATCGCTTTCTGTCTCATCACTTTATGTCTCATAATTTTATCTCATCACTGATGGTATCACTTTCTCTCTCATCACTTTATCTTTCATAACTTTATCTTGTAACTTTATCTCGTCACTTTCTCTCTCTCTCATCACTTTATATCTCATCAATGTATCTTTCATTACTTTATCTCATCACTTTATTTCTCTCTATCTCTCTACGCAGCCGTGTAGAGTTCCAGATGCGGGTCGCGGATAGCAGGTTCGAGTTCGTGAATAACCAGGGAAATCTTTTTTTCACGGATTCGATTGACGCAGGTTTATAACACAGCCAATTCTAGATTTGAAGCTTTCGTGACTGCAAGGATTCATACTCTTTGGTTTTCCGGTAGAGTCACGTAGGTAAAATAAAATAAATGAAAACAACTAAATTAAATCACGACGTTCCGGAGGCAACACAAGCTTCCGTCTTCAGCTGGAACAGTCACAGCAAAATATCTGTATCAAGTGAAGAGCTCTGAGACACCCGAGATTATATACAGGTTAAGGGGGGGAGAGGAGCCAGGAAGGGACATGGGTGGGGGGAGGGCTAAGTTAAGCCGCCTTTTGTTATGATGCAGGGGGTTCGGGGGAAGCGGTGGTGCACTGCACGAGAGCGAGTACAACCCACTGGAAGACATGGAAATGGCTGTAACAATTATAAGGCCGCTAAAGTTTGACTTGGTTGATGACATCTTTCCAATGGTTGCTCAATTTAAAATCATCCTCTCGGTTGAAGTTGTGTCTGTGTTTGTATATCTGGATGGCTTCATGGACAAATCTTTGGTAATAACCGGGAGGTTTGCATAGTACTTTGGTATCGGAGAAAACAATGTCATGAGAACCCGCTGTGTTGAAACAATGATTAGCCACGGCCGAAGAATTCGTTCTGCCGTGTTTCAAATCTGATTTGTGCTCGCGAATTCGGTCAGAAATGTCGTTTCGTCTCCCCGAACTCTAAACGGATTTTGTTTAATGCTAGCCTATCACTAATCTCAGAGAGAATAAGAGTATTCCGATTTGAACTCGATAGTTTAGACAAGACTCTTTTACAATCACATTTAATGTTAACACACAAAATTTCCCCTTCTGATTGGAACCACGTTGACAAGATAACTGCTGCCTCTGCTGATTCACTGTCAGCCAAATGCAAAGCTAACCTGATCGCTAAATTCAACCTCCTATCAAAGAAGAAGCCAGAACCACACATCACAAAACTGGATGTTAACAAAATCGTTATAAATCAGAGTAACATCCCGATTTCGGACAATCTGAAAACGGTACTGGCTAAAGGGCTAAATTTCGCTGTCACCCCTAAACATATACCAGTAGAGGATGTCATCTCTCAGGTAGATGTAGCCCTCAAAGGCATAGGACACATCCAAGCGGACGTTGCGAGAGCTGGAATAGCCACTATTCTCAAGAATGCTAAGAAACCTATTAGCAACATTAGCAAAAACGAACGCTCTGAACTCGCGAATTAACAAAAGAGGGATGATATAGTCATCCTTTCGGCCGACAAGGGCAATGCCACTGTCATTATGGATAAAAATTCATACAACAACAAAATCCAGGACCTACTCAATGATGGGAGTTACTCAAAAATTAAAGGTGATCCTACTAACAGCTGAACGATAAAAATCAACAAGATCATCACTAGTTCGACTTCCCTAATCGAACCAACCAAACGTCCCTCCCTAAAACCCTCGGCTGCAAGACCTCCCAGATTCTATGGTCTTCCCAAGATCCATATAGAAGGTACCCCACTGCGATCCATCGTGTCCACGATCAACTCCCCTACCTACAAGCTAGCCCATTTTTTATCGTATACTCTGCTTCCCTTCACTGGCAAGACCACCTCAGCAGTACTTAACACAACCCAATTGGTTTCTATGGTCAAGGACATTGTACTATCTCCTGACGATATCCTCGTCAGTTTTGATGTGGTCTCTCTGTTCACCAAGCTCCCAGTGCCTGACACCATAACAATAATTGAAGATTTGGTCCAACATGGACTGAACCCTGATGTACCTGCGCTGGTCAGGCATTGCCTCACCAACACTTACTTTACCTGGAATGGTACCTTCTACAAACAAAATGAGGGTACCCCTATGGGTTCCCCCTTGTCACCAGTGATAGCCAATATTTTCATGGAGAAATTTTTATCAGACGCCATCCAGACATCCACCCTTCGTCCTTCCCTGTGGAAGAGATATGTGGATGACACTTTCATCATTTGGCCACATGGCCTCCCAGCTTTGAACCATTTCCTAGACCACATCAATTCCAGACACCCATCCATCAAATTCACCATGGAAGTGGAGAAAGATGCCAAGCTGCCATTCTTGGATGTTCTGTTTGAGAGGACTGATGGCTCTTTGGGACTTTCTGTTTACAGGAAGTCCACCCACACAGATTCCTACTTGAAGCCTGATTCCCACCACCACCCGGCTCAAAATAATTATCTCATCAAAACATTATACCATAGGGCTCATTGCATTTTTGACCAACACCACCTGGCCAATGAATTAAAACATGTACATCTGGCCCTCAAGATGAACGGATACTCTGACCGTACTATCTGCCAAGCTGTCTCCCACCATACAGCTACAGTACAACCACCTGATACTCCGATAAAAATCATCACACTGCCATACATAGCAGGCGTTACCAAAAAGATTTCCAAAATTCTAAACAAACACAAGATCCAGGTCCGGTTCAATACAGTACACAAAATCCGTGATCTGATCCCATCCGTAAAGGATGTCACTCCTGACTTACAGTACCCCAGTGTTTACAAATTGAGCTGTACCTGTGGTGACTGCTATATCGGGGAGACGAAACGACATTTCTGACCGAATTCGCGAGCACAAATCAGATTTGAAACACGGCAGAACAAATTCTTCGGCCGTGGCTGATCATTGTTTCAACACAGCGGGTTCTCATGACATTGTTTTCTCCGATATCAAAGTACTATGCAAACCTCCCGGTTATTACCAAAGATTTGTCCATGAAGCCATCCAGATATACAAACTTAGACACAACTTCAACCGAAAGGATGTTTTTAAATTGAGCAACCATTGAAAAGATGTCATCAACCAAGTCAAACTTTAGCTGCCTTATAATTGTACAGCCATTTCCATTTCTTCCAGTGGATTGTACTCGCTCTCGTGCAGTGCACCACCGCTTCCCCCGAACCCCCTGCAGCATAACAAAAGGCGGCTTAACTTAGCCCTCCCCCCCACCCACGTCCCTTCCTGGCTCCTCCCCCCCCTTCTAACCTATATATAATCTCGGGTGTCTCAGAGCTCTTCACTTGATACAGATATTTTGCTGTGACTGTTTCACCTGAAGACCGAAGCTTGTGTTGCCTCCGAAATGTCGTGATTTAATTTAGTTGTTATCATTTATTTTATTTTACCTATGTGGCTTTACCGAAAAAAACAAAGAACACAGCCAATGTCATGCTCCATAGCTGACTTGCGTCTTTCGGACAGCATAACTCTTTTTTTCGCCAGATCGTCACGTAGCCTAACCCAGAATTCGACCGCGAATCGTAGGCTTTCGAACCATGTTTGAGGCCAAAGAATTATATCTCGGAAACTCCAGGCAGTGCAGAATGACGATCAACGACGACCAGGAGCAGCATCCGTGAACTATAACCCAGCAGAGTCGCATCATTGCACCAAACTCCATTGAGCGTACAAGCAAACTAAAGCAATTGGCAGACGAATGCAGTGGCTGCGTCGGCTCCACGCGACGTTGTTCGCTCTGCTTTGTGACATTCGTGGTGCCACGTGCAGGCAACCATCCGAAACCGTGCACATACAGTACGCGTACAGCACGCACACAGCACGCGCACACAGTACATGCACTGCACACGCGCGGTGCGCATACAGTACACAGCCTGCGTGTACAGGACGCGCACACAGTACATGTACAGTATACATGCGGCACATGCGCAACACACACACAGCGCATATACAGTACACAGTATATATACAGTATACATGCGGTACGTGCGCAACACATATACAGCATACACACAGCACACATACAGTACACATGCAGCACACATACAGTACACACGTAGTAAGTACGTGGTACACATACAGTACACATACAGCACACACATACACAATATGGTACAGTACATAAACGGTATACATACAGTCCACGTGTACAGTGGACATACAGTACATGTGCGGTATGCATACAGTACACGTGCAGCGCACATACAGTACATTTGCGGCTCGCATATACAGTGCTTCGGGGCCGTCCATAAATGACGTCACGTACTTGGGGGGGGGGGGGGGGGTCAGACATTTGTGACGATGTGTGACGAGGGGGGGGGGGGTTGAGAAATGTGACGTCACATCAAAATGCGCAACTTTAAATAAATATAGACAACACGTTCTACTTAAGCAAATATACTTTCTAATAAATGTTTTCTCCTAAAACATCAGAGTGCAGCGCCACATTCAATACGCACTACAATGACAATAGTTTAAAGCGATTTGAAGCATATTTAATTTTGGGAGGGGGGTGCGGGAGCAGAGCTTTGTGACGTCATATTTGAGGGGCGGTCTGACTTTTTGTGACGCCGTGTGACGAGGGGAGGGGGGCGGGGTCAAAAATCGCCCAAAATCGCGTGACGTCATTTATGGACGGTCCCTTATACAGTGTATATGCACAGTACATAGACACAGTACACAGACAGTATACATATACAGTACTCATTTATACGAGCCGGGCTGGGAAACGATTGGAGAACTTAATACATAAAACAAAAGGCTGCACCAGACGAGTTCCATAAGAAAACAAAAATAGGTAACGAGAAAAAAAGTTGAATACAACAGGTTTGCCAAACAGACGAAGGACGCCTGTTAGTAGGAACACAATTGGAAGAGACATCGCGGTGGGTACAACGCGAGCCAGTTATTTTGAAAGTTACAAAAAGTGGACAGGAACAGATTTCAGCGATTTTGGTAAATAACAAACAAACAAACAAAAAAACCCCACGCCAGCTCTGGTTAGCACGGTTGGCGACGTACGGCGCGAAAGAAGTTCGACGTACACGCGGTCACGATAAAAAGGCAAACTGGCCAACGGGAGAATGTTTTTGAAAATCACTGGCGTATTACCTGCTGTGGCAAGTGGGTCGGAAACGTGGACACCGACAGAGAAGGTGGAACAATCGCTGCCAGAAGCGAGGAATTACACCGAGGGACAAATTGATCGGAGGACATAAACAAGATACGGACATCATATTGGCCGTCAAGAGAAGTAAGCGGGTCTTCTTTGCAGGGCGCATCGCCAGAAAGGCGTTGATCGTCGATAGTTCGGGATTGGTGATCGAATGTCAGCCAAAAATAAGCAGAAGACGCCCGAGAAGAGCTTATGCAGGCAGCGATGAGAAGGAAAGTGGCACTATTTTGGACACACATGCAGGATGGACAACGACAGGGACATTTAAAGGGTCTTGTTCGTAAAATGGAAGGAACAAGGAATGGCTTGACGAGGATATAAGAGACTCGTGCCAGAAAGATGGTGCACTACTTAGAGCATATTGGCACAAGACAGAGGAAAGTGAAAACAAATGATGAAATGTGCAGTGCTTGTACCATGGCTGGTGGTGATGATGATGATGATGCCGCCCGAGAAGATGTTGCAGGAGATTATCTCACGCACGTGGTCGCATGGCAGTGTACTTCACTAATTTTAAGAGGGGGGCCACTTTCGCAGATAATACATCATCAGTGTGAGTGGGGCTGCCACACATTTGAAACCAGTGGGGATTTGACAGCAGCACGATTATGACGATGGGGGGGTGTTATTTCACCACTTGAACCATTTGGCGGGGCCCCGGGGTCTCGCAAAAATCAGGTCAGTAATTATTATTTTTCAGTTGTGATCCCGACAGCAACGCGCGGCCCGCCCAGACTCGCGCCAACAAGCGCCAGCAGCAGCAGCAGCAGCAGGCGGCGATCAACACGATGGGCGCCACCCCACCGGCCAAACGCAAGCCCCGGGGGGCGTCCGCCGCGGTCGCGCGCGGCGACGACGACGCCCTCCGGTCAGCCGTCGACTTTACCGAAAGAACCAAGAAGATGAATCCCCGCAGTCACGAAAGCTTTAAATAGAAAATTAAGATCCTCAGCTTCTTTGCCAAGGCGAGCCCGCCGCCCCCGCAGGCAGTGAATTGAACGTGTTTATGTAATTTTTCAACTTTTTACGAAACTTAGTGTCCCCGAGTAGCTCTCGACGAGGCCAATCGATTGACCACTAGTTGTGTTGCTGTCGGTAAGGCAGCAAGACTCGTGTCGCTATGCGGTTTTTCCCACCCCGGGGCAGTGACGGGACCCCGGGGTCCCGCCAATTGCTTCATTTGTGTATTGTCAGGGGGGGGGCGCATGTACAGGGTGCCGCACTAAAGGCCACCAGGGGCCACCAGTGGCCTGCGGGGCCTTGCAATGAAGAGGACCGGGTGACGGCATGGCACGACCGCGTGGGACAGCGGTGACACGAGGAGGCCTCTATCCGGCTGTGGACAGAGATGGCGGGCGGTGGGCGAATGCCGACGACGGACAGCGGCAGCCGGAGAAAGCGAGCGAGAGAGGACGTTCGCCGGCGGAGATGGAGCGATGAAATCAGCTCGCGTGAATGAATGAACGAACGAATGAGCGGGATGAGTCGCCGGCACCTCCTCCGGATCAGCACGGTTGGCTACGTACGTAAGCTCAACATGTACACAGACCGTGGGAGATGGCAATGGCTTGGGAAGGTCTTAATCCCGCAGTGGATAGAGCATGATCGATTATGGGAGGCGGAGGGGGTTCTGTGGTAAACGCGCATCAGTTGATGGGCCAAGAGCAACGCAAGAAACGCGTGTGTGTGGCTGTCCGAATTTTGATGCTCCCTCTTCGGTTTTTCTGAAAACATTTTATTCATGTATCGACTGTACGTAACACCACGTTGCAGTTATGTTATTTGGCAGCGTTACTGCGTGACTGCAAAACCGCGTGCACGTTTTCCAAATACCTTCTTATTCTGGCATTATTTTTTTTTAAACTTAAGGAGCTCGTTATTATAAAAGTTCAAATGAACGCAGTCATTGGGGCATACCTCTGGCTGTCGCCTGATGATGCTGGTTGCAATTACCGGCGAAACGTCGTACTCTAATTGTAAATGTTGTGGGTTTACTCTCAAACACGCCCGTGTGCTGAACTAGTAAAGAATTGGTATGTTTGTTTACGTGACAGATCTTACTAATTGGCTGTCGGGTGGTGGCGGGTTTAACGACATTAATATATGGGGCCATCATTAAATGACGTCACGCGATTTTGGACGATTTTTGACCCCCCCCCCCTCCCCCCCGAGTTACACGGCGTCACAAAAACTCAGATCCCCCCTTCAAATATGACGTCACAAAGCTCTGCCCCCCCCCCCCCACAATTGTTTTTTACATGCTTCAAATCGCTTTAAACTATTGTCATTGTAGTGCGTATTTAATGTGGCGCTGCACTCTGATGTTGTAGGAGAAAACATTTATTAAAAAGTCTATTTAATTAAGTAAAACGTGTTGTCTGTATTTATTTAAAGTTGTGCATTTTGATGTGAGGTCACATTTCTCAAACCCCCCCCTCCCTCATCACACATCGTCACAAATGTCTGACCACCCCCCCCCCCCCTAGGTGCGTGACGTCATTTATGGACAGGCCCCTATATGCGATCTAACCCAAAAAAACCTCTATTATGGATTGGGGCATACCATTCGCATTTCCAATGGCGGAAGATAACGGAAAAGTTATGTGACGTGTCTTTAAAAAAAATAAAATCGGGTCAACGATCACTTTTTTTTATTGCCTCGGGACCCTGCCCTTACATTTCATCCGCCTTGTCATGCTGCGGTCAATCAGAATAAACAACGCGGCACCAGAGAGGCCCCCCCCCCCCATCAACTTGTTGATAAGGGAACCTTAAGTGAATTAAACCGCTCCCAATAAATTCCGTGTCAACGTCCCCCCCTCCTCCCCCGAAGCGCGCGGGGGGACGTTTTAAGAAATTGCGGCCACGGAAGGCCTCCGTATAAATTACGAATCGGAAAGGGGACTTTGAAAAAAATGTGTGAACACGCGGACTCAATTTTCATCGTGGCCTCGCGGTTTAAGATGCGATTTTCAAACGTGCTGCGTGCGAGATCCATCGCTCGTGAGACGAAGGATAATGTAAAACATAATCAGCGTCATCGTCATCACCACTATAATCGAGGTTTTTTTGGGTTAGATCGCGTAAATATATAAACGTGTCGATAAAAAAAACACGTCACCACCCGACACGGCCAATTGGTAATGTTTGTCACGTAAGCAAAACATGGCAATTCGTTACGAGTACAGCACAACACCCGGTGCGTTGGAGAGTAAACCCACAACATTTACAATTCGAGTCCGACGTTTTGCCAGTGATTACAACCAGCATCGTCAGGTGACGGCCAGAGGCGACAACTGATCCACCCGTTGCACGAAGTCCTTCCCAAGCCTTCGCCGTCTATCACTGTCCCGTGAAGCGGCAATCCACACCGAGCGCCTGCGAAACGCTGGGAGGGGCTGGTGCCAGGCGATTTTAGGAAAGGTTTCTCTACCATCAGCATTTGGAAACGTGCAACATTTCAAACGTGCAGGTTTGTGGAATGCTGTGGGTAACGGTGGATTATGCACACATATTTTCTTGGAATGCTCTAGGCTGATCACATATATGTAGTTGATTTCCCGTGGCCTGTAACACAAACAAACCACCTGACATTCTGACAAATGTTAATTTCAGTCATATTTTTGGCGTAAACGTGCCGAATATATCTATCTTTCGCCATCGGTGGAAATAACCACCCAGGTGATGCATTCGACCATTTGACCAAGACGAGAATGCATTTATTTCGAAGGCAGACATTAGCTTGCACGACGTCAAATAACGAGTGGTTGTTCGTGAATTAATTTAACGGTGGCTTTTTGTTTGTTGTTGCAAATGGTTAATTGCTATTTGAGGGATGCCCTGGAAACCCCCCTCCCCCCCCCCCCCAAATAACCGACGAAGTAATAATAATAATTGTCTACAGGCTACAGTATTGTTTATTGAGGGGGTCGGGGGTTGGGTGGTATCTTAGATGTAAGTGGATTGAAGATGGCCAATAAGTTAATTAGTTGAACACGCAGTAGCCTTTCGCGACCAATATTATCCATGAGAGGTTTCTGTTTGGGTTAGATCGCGTAAATAAAAATGTGTCGTTAAACCCGTCACCACCCTACAGAACCAATGAATTAAGGTTTATCACGTAAACAAAACCTGCCAGTTCGTTACGAGTTCAGCACACCGGTGTGTTGGAGAGTAAACCCACAACATTGATTAATTTACAACTGTGGCTTGTCACGTAAACAAATCATGCCAATTCGTTACTTTTAAATTGTAGATGTTGTGGGTTCAGTCTCCAACACAGCGGGTGTGTGCTGAACTAGTAACGAATTGGCACGTTTCGTTCACGTGGCAAACCTTACTGATTAGCCGTGTCGGGGTGGCGGCGGGTTCAACGACACATTTATATATTTACGCGATCTATGAAAAATAAGTTAATTGTGTGGGCCAGCTGCGGTGGGTGGGGGAAGGTTCATTATACAAAAACATCAATCAACTCGGGTGTCAACGCCGCATTGAGTCGGGTCCACCTCCTTGAAAGAACACAACTATTAAGTTGGCCACGTGCAGAGTTACCAAGTTTATTTTTCCCCTTCTTAATGTGAAGCACAAAGATCCCCCGTCCCCGTACAGCATGTAACAGACGTTTGGGCCAAGTGCTCTTTAGCGAGTAGCAACTATGAAGGCCGGCACGGCACGCTAGGGGGTGGGTGGCCAACACCACGCCCGGCCGCCTTTGTCTCCCTCGTGGCCAATGTTTACTACACCATCGCACCAGGTACTCATTTGAGGCAGAGTCGACCTAGGGGTGGCCCAGGACCGGTTCAGACAATCGTCACTGGCGTTGACCGTGAGAGCGAGAATCGAACCCTGGTTGCCGGGCTCGTATAGCGCAGCGCACTAACCGCCACACTGCCACCGCCGCCCACTAATTTCAAGCGCAATAAAAACAATGACAAAGATCCCCCGTATAGCCTTAACGGGACTATAGGGTTGGTGGGGAGGGGGGGAAGGCAAGTGCTGTTAGCGAGCACCTATGAAGGCCAATTCATTTCGAGCAAACGCGCGCACCCACGCGCGCACCCAGACCCTCTTCAACACCGTCGCAGAGCCGACCGGGGAAGCACGCGGGGGTCGGAAGGAGATTAATGCGGTGTGAGGTGGTGGGGCGGTGTGAGCAGGGGGTTAGGCCACAACGCACACGCAACCCACCTTTGACCCTCTCGCCTTTATTCAGCTGGATCTCTCCGTCTCCGAGGGGAGCGTACGACTTGACCGCGATGAAGGCGCGACCCGGCACGGCGCTGTAGAGCTTCCTCTTGGGAGCCCCCTGCAACAGCAGCAGGGAGCCCGGGCTGATCGCGCCTCCCAGCGACGCGGCGAGGCCGCTCTTGCGGGACATGACGCTGGCGCTGAGCCGTTCGTGGTGGCGTCGGTGGAGGAGGAGGAGGTCGCCGCCGACGACGCCGTGATGGTTGTTGTTGTTGTGGTGTTGTTGTTGGTGGTGTTGTTGGAGGAGAAGAGTTGCGGCGGCGGTGGTGGGGTCGTCCCGTTGTCGGGACGGTCCCGCGGTGTGCACGGGAGGAGGGGGCACAAACACATAGGTCGTCACGAGGCCGCGGCCGCGAGAAGCGCTCATTCCACATTCCCGTAAGGACGTTCGCTTTGACGGCGGCGGCGGCGGCGGCTGCTGCGGCTGCGGCGGCGCCGACTTTGGCATCGCGTGTGGCTGCCATGTGGCCGAGTACGAAACGGATTTGAGGATCGAGCGCCTCTTTACGGCCGACGCGGACGCGATCGCGGACAGGGACTTGGACTTGGCGGCGGACGCGGCGAGCGACTGCGCGGACAGAGACTCGGGGGGCGGCAGGGAGACGTGCTTGCGCGACGGAGGCTTCGTCAGCTGCTTGGCTATGGCCTGCGAGAAGGACGACTTGAGAACGACGCCCGACGAGGGGAATGACGAAGACGCCGCCGCCGCCGCGGTCGACGATGATGATGATGGTGGCGGTGGTGATGTCGTCGTAATCGTCTGAATGGCTACGGAGGATGACAGCTCCCTTGACGAGCGATACATGGGTTCCAGTACAGATGACAGAAACAGCAACATCCACCGCAGTTTCGGAAAGCAGCATCGCTTTCTCCTCTCGTTTCTTAAACCCCCCCACCCTCCACCCCGCGCAACTCTTATCTATTTAACAAAAATATATTATTATTCTTTTTTAAGCCGAGCAGACGGACTAAGTAAATCGCCGGGAGGTATGGGTGCTACTATTCTTCTTCTTCTACACCGAAGAGCGCATCGGTGTATGGCAATGATGTCGTTGATTATAATAACAACAAATGTTATACCGATTACAATAATATCGACAGCTGCCGTGCGAATGTCGCTTTGCTCGCTACTGGAGTTGGGGGTGGCGGGGGGGAGGAACGAATCCCGTGGCTATCCGGAGGCTCGGGGTATCCACGGAGCCGAATTCTCGCCGCTCGCCGCTCCTCTCTCACGCACTCCGCGCTCGAGCGAGGAGCGGGGAGCGAGGCGATGGGGTGAGCGAGGAAAGGGGGGGGGGGTTGAGACTGGGAGAGATGGTGGTGTGGTGTGTGTGGGGGAGAGAGAAGGAAGGAGAGGATGAGAGCAAGTGGCAGGAGCCCCCCCCCCGTGCGGTGAGCAAGGAGGTTGTAGGCGGGGTGAGGTTTCGCACGGGGGACACGGATTTGCATCTCGATCCGCGGCACGCACGCAGATTTACTGCTGCGCGTGGCGTGGGCCGCCTCTTCTGTGACGCTCACCCCCCTCCCCCCCACCACCAATCCCTCTGTGTGTGTGTGTAGTACAAAGACAAAGAGCCCCCGTGTAGCCTTAGCGGACTGTTGGGGGCAAGTGCTGTTAGCGAGTAGCACCTGTGAAGGCCGGCACTGTGGCACACGAGGGGGTGGGTGGCGTGTACACACACACACACACTCTGGCGTACACACACACATGCTCACAGGCGTACACACACTCTGGCGTGTACACACACACTCTGGCGTGCACACACACACATGCTCACAGGCGTACACACACTCTGGCGTGCTAACACTGCCGTGTACACACACACTGGTGTGTACACACACACACACAGACACTCTGGCGTGTACACACACACACGTGCAAGGAGGATACGGAGCGGTGGAATCACGAGGCGCTTCGCGCGACCTCAGGCGCGATGCGCGTGTGAGCGCTGCTGCTGCTGTTGCGTGCGGCTGTCTGTGTGCTTGGCCGGGGAGCGGTAGTGCAGTGGTTTTAGCGCACAGCGAAACCCGGCGGAGACCCGAGCGAGTTCGATTCGCGCTCACGACCATCACCAGCGACGAATATCTGAACCTCGCCTTGGGCCTCGCCTAGGTCGACTCGGCCTTTAATAGTAGCCGGTGTGGTGTGTAAAACGTCAGAGCTGGGGGTGGTGGGGGTGGGGGGAGACAAAGGCGGTGAGGGCTTTCGTGTCGGCCACTCCACAACATCTCGTGTGCCCGCTCCGGCCCTGAACGCGTGCGATCGGCAAACGGCACTTGCCCCAACAGTCTGGCGAAGGCTATGCGGCGGGGGGTATCTTTGTCTTTGCGGTGTTGCGTGTGTGCGTGGCTGCGAATGAGTGAGCGATGGGGGGTTGCGAGCTGCATGGGAATGGAGGCTAAATCGCGACACACCGAGGATGAACAATGCGGGGTCAATGTACCCGCGCGCTTCATGGGAAATGCGGCGTTAAAACCGCGTCCCATTCACATCCAAGCGTTGCCAATTGCAACGCGCATTGAGGATGTGGTCGATGTATATATATTTTTTTACATGTTGGTAAACAGCGGTGGGTTCTTAACCTAGGCTGCACGCCACCCCAGATACCCTTTCTGGGAGCGCGAGATATGGGCCAGATTATTTTAGAAGGTGAATAATCGAAGTAATCACAGGCACGTAAGTACAAATATTGTTTTCATCAAACCCCTATGTATTTATTAACATTATACATTTGGGTAACGACTCAGAACCAAAGGGGTGCAGGCTGCAGTAAAGGTTAAGACTCACTGCACTTTCCACTACACTACTATACACTACACTATACACTACGCTATATAATACACTACTATACACTACACTATACACGACACTTTCCACTACACTACCATACACTACACTATACACTACACTATACACTACACTACTATACACGACACTATACACTACGCTATATAATACACTACCATACACTACACTATACACTACACTATACACTACACTACTATACACGACACTATACACTACGCTATATAATACACTACTATACACTACACTATACACTACGCTATAGAATAAACCAGTGGTTCTTCTTCTTAACCTGGGGGGTTCACGACACCCCCTGGGCGTGCGAGATGCCCTTTCTGGGGGTGCGAGAGGTGGCCAGATTTTTTTAAGGTGATTAATCAAAAACACAAATTGAGCACGGGCACGTGAGTACAATTTACTTTGTTTCATCAAACCCCTATGTATTTATTAACATTTATAAAGAAAACATTTTAACTATTGAGAATCAAAGGGGTGCAAAGGCTGCAGTAAAGATGAAGAACCATGGGTAAAGAGAGTGACAGTCGGTCACATTTTTCTGGAATGTTTTTGTTTATATGGTGACCCGAAAATAACAGGAGCGCAATTTGCCACTTCTTCAGGATTTTTTTTGCTGATGGTTTTTGTTGTTGTTTGCAGAACGCACAGAGGCTGCTGTGTTCTTTTTGTTACCAGCACGTCTGACGTGTTGCTGTTGGTGTTCGAAACGTACGGCTTTCCGGCCTGCACTGTTATGTTGTGACGATGATGTTGTTTGTTGTTGTTTACATATTTGGGGTTGAGATTGCCTGGTTTGGAGTCCTTCGTGTAAAGGTGAAAGTCGATGCTGATGGTACTGCCCAGTCAACATGGATTGTTGGGCCAAACGTTGGGCCAACGCTGTATGATCGACGGTTCCAACCAGCGCGAGCCCAACGTTCCATTGCTTAGTGGGTTCTTGTGATGCCACGAACTAGCGGAACCTGCCTTCCGCAAATAACGAATCAGGTCTGAAAAATAAGACTCGGTTTTACCCTTTTCTGGGAAATAAAAGAGCAGGCGTTAAGATTATTATAATGCCAAACAGATAGCTTCTTGTTGCGAGCAATCATGCACTGCATTAATCGCACGTGCTTATGGTGAGCATGCAAACAAAACCTATTCTTAATTTTCATACTTTGATATTGGCAAAAAGGTCCTAATGATACGAATGAGGTCACTCACACACACAGCGGGTAGTGGGGAGCGGTGGTGCAGTGGTTGGCGCACTGCGCGACGAACCCGGCGACCCGCGTTCGATTCCCGCTCACAGCACCAGTAACCAGCGAATATTTTAAGCGGTTCCAGAGCCTCCCCCTAGGTCGACTCAGCCTTAAACGAGCAACCTGGTGCGGTGCGTAAAACATCGAGCATTTGGCGAGAGACAAAGGCGGCCGGGCGTGGTGTTTGGCCAGAGCACTTGCCCCGACAGTCCGCCGAAGGCTACATGGGGGATATTTGTCAACGCTGCAGCGAGTGGTTGAGCACGCGTGCAGGAACCACATACGTTGATAATCGGAGGGGGGTGGGGGTGGGGGCGCTTCACGTGCGCGGTCTTTGGAGCGGGTGAGAGGTTATGGCAAACGTGACGAGAGTGCGTGATGTCTCGTTCTTTTTCTTCATTTAACTCCTCCCCCCCCATCTCTTCCCTCCCTCTTCCACCCCCCCTCTTCTTCCCCCTCTTCCCCTCTCAGCCTCCTCTTCTCCTCCCTCCCTCTCCCCCCCTTCCCCCCTTCTTTCCTCCCCCCTCTGCCCCCTCTCCTCATCCCCCCCCCTCTCCTGCCCCCTCTCTCCCCCCCGACGAACCAATGGGCGCAGTTCGCCCCATGCGTGCGTTGTCGTCCGTTGTTGTCGTTGTTGTTGCTGAGCGGGTCCATCAAGGTTTGGGGAGGCGTCTTCGTCTGGTCCGATGTCGTCGTTGTTGTTGTTGCCCGGAATTTTGTTGTTGTTGACATAACGTGGCTACAGTACAGTTCTCTCTCTGTCTGCGCTCGTCGCAAATCAACGTAAGTGCTTTTGTGTTCTGTGCGTGTGTGCAATGCCTATAGGTTAGTGTATGTGCGGGGGGTGTCTACGGGCTGTGTGTGTGTTGCGCGGGGTGTGTGAGTTCCCGATGCGATGTGTAAAAATCGCCACTGGGGAGACAAAGGCGGCCGGGCATGGTGTTGGCCACCCATCCCGTAGTGTGCCCTGCTGGCCTTCATAGGTGCTCGCTAACAGCACTTGCCCCTAGCAGTATGTTAAGGCTATATGGGGGATCTTTGTGCGTGTGTTGCGCGGTGTGTGTGTGGGTGCGCGTGTGTGTGTGTGGGTGCGCGTGTGTGTGTGTGGGTGCGCGTGTGTGTGTGTGCTGCGCGGAGTGTGTGCGTGTGTGGTTCGCGGTGTGTGATGCGCGGGGTGTGTGCGTGTGGGTACGCGGGGTGGGGATCGATATCAGCGTAGTGATTAGCGCACTGCGCTACGAACCCAGCTGAGTTCTAATTCCCGCTCACGACCATTAACAGTGGCGAATTTGCGTGTGCGCGCGGTGTGTGTCTGTGTGTTCTAGGTTCGTATTGGTTCGGGGTGTATGGGTGTTAGGGGTGCACGCGCGGTGTGTGTGTGCAAGGTGTGTGTGCGAGGTGTGTGCGTGCTAGGTATGTGTGCTAGGTGTGTGTGTGTGCTAGGTGTGTGCATGCTAGGTGTGTGTGTGCTAGGTGTGTGCGTGCGAGGTGTGTGTGTATGTGCTAGGTGTGTGTGTGTGCTAGGTGTGTGTGTATGCGAGGTGTGTGTGTGCTAGGTGTGTGTGCTAGGTGTGTGCGTGCTAGGTGTGTGTGTGTGCTAGGTGTGTGTGCTAGGTGTGTGTATGCGAGGTGTGTGTGTGCTAGGTGTGTGTGTGCGAGGTGTGTGTGTGCTAGGTGTGTGTGTGTGCTAGATGTGTGTGCTAGGTGTATGTGCTAGGATGTGTGCGTGCTAGGTGTGTGTGTGCTAGGAGTGTGTGTGTGCTAGGTGTGTGTGTGCGAGGTGTGTGTGCTGGGTGTGTGTGCTAGGATGTGTGTGTGCTAGGTGTGTGTGTGTGCGAGCCCATGTCCTTGACACCAGGACCTACCGTGGAGCTGATCTGCCCTCTGACCATCGACTAGTCATCTGTAAGATGCGCCTGCCATTCTTCCACTCCGGTGGTGGGTGTACACCCAGGACCCCATTCCAACATAAAGTGGCCTGGTCTCAGTTATCTGATGAAAGTTGCAAGCGAGAATTTCATCATCGCTTGCGGCTGGGATTGGCATCGTCCCCGACTCCTCCTGATGTCGAGGGTAAATGGGCGAGGTTTAGGACTGTGACTCATGCAGCTGCAATGGCTGCTTTGGGTACGCGGTCCAGACCTCCCCAGACACCCTGGATGACAGAGGAGTTGTTCACGATGGTTGAGAAAAAGCGACAGGCCCACTGTCATCGGCTACAGAATCCCACGTCAGAGAATGAGGAGGCTTACCGCAGCCTTCGCTCGGAGGTTCGGAGAGCCGTGAGGCGCTGCAAGGATGGGTGGTGGTCGCGGGTTGCTGAGGAGATGGAGTCTGCCTCAGTGGCCCGTGATCACAAATCTCTATTTAACTCCATCAAAAAAGTAACCTG
The DNA here is from genome assembly GCF_048934315.1 of Petromyzon marinus. Classification (NCBI taxonomy): domain Eukaryota; kingdom Metazoa; phylum Chordata; class Hyperoartia; order Petromyzontiformes; family Petromyzontidae; genus Petromyzon; species Petromyzon marinus. Next base: position 8,296,002 of record NC_133687.1, read on the forward strand.
CAGCGCCACACCTATTACCATCATTAGGGGAAAAAACGGTGATCCAATTTCCGACCCCCAGGAACAGGTTCGCAGATTTGCTGAGCATTTCTGTGAGGTCCTGGGGGAGGGAAAATCCCTCAGCCAGGAAAACATCGTGGCACAAAGTTAGGATGACCCTGCTGAGGCTGCGGTGCCTCAAATATTGGATGAAGTCACCCCCTGTGAGTGGCTGGCTGAGGTGCCATCTGCTGAGGAAGTATTGAAGGCGATCCGGAGTCTGAGACCAGGAAAGGCAGCGGGCAGAGATGATCTCCCAAGCGAAATGCTGAGGGAGGGTGGCGTTTGTGCACAGACTGCCCTATATGACATCATAACAACAGTCTGGACCACTGGACGGGTTCCGCAGGATTGGAAGGATGCCCTGGTGGTCCCCCTTTTAAAGAAGGGGGACCGCACAGACTGTAACAACTACAGGGGCATCTCACTCCTCAGTGTGCCGGGAAAGGTCCTGGCAAGGATTATTCAGCATCGCCTTGCCAGGCACGCTGAGGAGAGGCTTGCGGAGCCCCAATGCGGTTTCAGGAAAGGGCGGTCCTGCACAGATGCCATATTTTCTGTCCGTCTGCTACAGCAGAGGTGTAGGGAATTCCAACAAGACCTACATCTCTGCTTTATTGACCTGGTCAAGGCCTATGATACCATCAGTAGGCCTGGGCTCTGGGTCGTTCTTCGTGCTTTTGGAGTACCTGACCCGCTGCTCACGATCATTAAGGACCTTCATGATGGTGAGCGGGCCCGGGTAAAACTACGTGGCCGGGAGTCAGAGCCATTCCCTGTACACCTTGGGGTGCGACAGGGATGTCCTCTGGCTCCCACATTATTTAACATCTATTTTGACCACGTAGTTCGTGAAGCCTTCAATAGCTGTACCGGGGGAATCTTCATATGGTACAGATATAATGGGAGGCTAATCGATGCCCGGGTGCGGTCAAGGGATGGCTCCCTATTGCTCAACCACGTTATGTATGCTGATGACTTGGTAATAGCTGCTCGGTCAGAGGAGGAGTTGGAGACGCTGCTGCTGAGACTGGAGCGTGCCACTAAGAGGTGGGGCCTTACCATCAGCCCCACCAAAACTAAGCACCTGCCTGGGTATTTTGTACCATCGGACACTCCACCCCCACAACTCCCAATCGGTGATGGGGCAGTTGTGGAGAGAGTGGAGAGTTTCCCATACCTGGGCAGTGTGCTTATGACTGGCTCCAGTTTAACAGCAGAGGTCTCACTCCGAATCAGTCGAGCGGCAATATCTTTTCATCGGTTGCGTAACGCTGTGTGGAAGCTAGCTGGTCTGTCGCTCCGCACTAAGCTTCAGGTCTTCTTGGCCACGGTCATTCCCTCCCTTCTCTACGCTTGCGAAACGTGGACCCCCCTAATGGAACATCTTCGCCGGTTAGAAACATTTAGGCTGGCCTGCCTACGATCCATCCTGGGTTTAACCAGACTGGATTGTGTGAGGAGCTCACAAATCCTTGAAAGATCTGGGCAGGGTCCCATCGGTGAGCTCCTCCGGCAGGCAAGGCTGCGATGGCTGGGTCATGTAGCCCGCATGCCCAGCCACCGCATGCCGAAACAGCTTTTGTTTGGCCGGATTGAGGGGGCTAAGCGGGCGCGGCACGGGCTAGAGAAGAGATGGAGTGATGTGGTACAGGAGGACGTGGAGCTGAGTGGACTTGCCGATGACTGGTACCAGCGGTGTCAAGATCGGCCTCTGTGGAGGAGGCTCGTGAAGGATGCTACTGGGCAGTTGGAGGCAGTCGCCCTCCAACAACAACGGAGGGCGGAGGAGCGACGCTCACAACAGCGAGCGGAGCGCCGGGTGGCTAAAGCACAGCAGGTTGGCACAGTAGGGGGCACAGGTGGTGCATCAGCCAGTCATCTCAGTCAGTCGACCCGTGGCACCTGGGTCTGCCCCGTGACCTCCTGCCAGCGGGCGTTCGACACTTCACGTGGCCTCAGGGTGCACATAGCCTGGCACAAGCGTCGTGGTGACGTCACCGCCACTTAGTGGCGAATGGCGGTTGTTGTTGTGCTAGGATGTGTGCGTGCTAGGTGTGTGTGTGTGCTAGGTGTGTGTGTGCTAGGTGTGTGTGTGCTCGGTGTGTGTGTGCGAGGTGTGTGTGCTAGGTGTGTGTGCTAGGTGTGTGTGTGTGCGAGGTGTGTGTGCGTGCTAGGTGTGTGTGTGCTAGGTGTGTGTGTGCTAGGTGTGTGTGTGTGCGAGGTGTGTGTGCTAGGTGTGTGTGTGCTGGGTGTGTGTGTGTGCTAGGTGTGTGTTAGGTGTGTGTGTGCTAGGTGTGTGTGCGTGCTAGGTGTGTGTGCTAGGTGTGTGTGTGTTAGGTGTGTGTGTGCGTGCTAGGTGTGTGTGTGTGCTAGGTGTGTGTGCTAGGATGTGTGCGTGCTAGGTGTGTGTGTGCGAGGTGTGTGTGCGCTAGGTGTGTGTGTGTGCTAGGTGTGTGTATGCTAGGTGTGTGTGTGCTAGGTGTGTGTGTGTGTGCGAGGTGTGTGTGTGTGCGTGCTAGGTGTGTGTGTGCTAGGTGTGCGCGTGCTCGGTGTGTGTGCTAGATGTGCGCGCGTGCTAGGCGTGCGCGTGCTAGGTGCGTGTGCTAGGCGTGCGCGCGTGCTGCACGTGTGTGTTCCGCGCGACGCGCTGCTGCGCACGCGCGCCGGATGACCATGGGGCCGCGTGCGAGCCGCGTCCCATCGCAGGGAAGCCCCCTCGCTCGCTCGTTCGCGGGTGGCCACACGCAGCCTCGCCCCTCCTAACGACGACGCATGCAAATGAGGCCCGTTAATGCCACAATCTATATTCCCACCGAGCACGGTCCTCTGTAATGGGCAATATATTCGCGACCCGCCAGGGAGCCTTTTCCCCCCCCCCAATGTTGCACGCTGTCGTGCGTCACACGCCGCTCGCGAGCGACGCGTCTGCGTCGTCTGTAAACAAATCCGGTTTCCCTTCTTCTTCTTCTTAGCTTCGCCCCGCACGCAATTGCCCATCATCATCATTATCATCGATTACAAAAAGCATCCGCTACGAATAATAATAAGGTCGCGTTTAAAAAAAAAAAACAACACTTTGGACGTTGAGCTCGACCGCAAACCCACGCTCGCTCGCGCAGCCCCCCCCCGCTCATGCAAATGCGTCGATTCGGTTTCGCGTAAATACTGTGAATATTTCCGCCGGGGAAAGGTGGGGGGGGGGGGGTTGTTAGTGGGGGGGGGGGGGTGAGCACAAAATAATCATGCGTCCCTCCTCCGAGCGACCGCAAGTATTCATCGGAAGGGCGCAATCCTGCAGCTGCAGCAGCAGCAGCAGCAACAGCGGCGATAGCTCGAGTCCGAATTAGGGTAGATGGGAGCCAAGGAGGGAGGGGGGGGGGTTAAGAGGTAGGGGCTATGCGACGGACGGCATGCGGCAATCCAGAAGAGCCGTCGCCCTTCTCTGTAGACAGCGCAGGGAATGATGTGTACAGATGCAGAGAAGAGGAGAATAACAGCAAAAATATTTCCTCTTCCTACTCCTCGTTGGAAGAGCACCTCGCTTTAGGTCCTTTTGAGAAATTGACCTCTAGCTCGCTAGGGGTGGAGAGGGGGGGGGGGGGGTTGGTTAAGATTGCCCGTCCAAATCGCATTTCGCATCGTGATGAAAATGTTCCTTGAAACTGCATTAAGATGTAAATATTGACAATCGACGCGACCGTAGGGCACACTTAAGGGTTGAGGCATACGGGAGGGGTGTTGCTGGCTGAGACTGTCTCCAGCACGGCCTCCTCCTGCATGCTGATGGCTTCGGCTTGCTTTGAGAAAAACAAAGACAAAGATCCCCCGCGTAGCCTTAACAGACTGCTGGGGCCGAGTGCTTGTTAGCGAGTAACACCTATGAAGGCCGAAAGTGTGGCATACGAGGGGGTGGGCGGCCAACATACCACGCCCGGCCGCCTTTGTCCCCCAAGTGGCGATGTTTACACGTCGCACTCATCGAGGCTGAGTCGACCTAGGGGAGGCCCAGGACCGGTTCAGATAATTGGTTCCGGTGTTGGCCGTGAGCGGGAGTCGCCCTCGCGTCACCGGGATCGTCACGCAGCGCAGCGCTAACCGCTGCACTAAAACGCACACACACAGACACCCCTTCGCCGTCACGCAGATAACCAAATCATGTCGATGTAAACAAGGGTGGGTAATTCTTTGGGTCTTTCGGTAAAGTCACGTAGGTAGGTTCAGGGAAAATAATAAAATAACAAAAAACTATTTTCTTTCAACCTATCTACGTGACTTTACCGAAAGACCCAAAGGATTTTAATTCCTGCAGTCACGAAAGAAAGCTTTAAGTCAAGATTTAAGGGTGGGTCATTTATCTGCCAGCCTGCACCCAGATGCCAATTCTTTGGACGCCAAAAAACTATTCAGAGGCGAGCTGTCTGTTTAGCCAAACGTCTCGTTAGTGAAGCCCAATTTAATCACCCGGCATGAATTATGCTGACTTGATTAATCATTAAACAGCCACCAGACCCCGCGGTTTGCCCTGCCTATCACGTGAACGGCATGGCGCTGCCCTCTCTTGACGAACAAGCATCCGGCATTCATGGCTGCCCTCTGTGGGACAAGCTGACTGCCGCGACGCATGTGTAAGTAGCTAGCCGTGCTCGCTTCGTGCCAACCTGCCAATCGAGACGCTGGCGCCAGAACATGAACGGCCATCCGCGCAAAACGCGTTCGCTTCATCTCCCCCCCCCCCCCCACACAGCTCCCCCACCGCTGTCTCTCACTTTCACTCTGCTGCCAGCCTGTGAACAAAACAAACCGCTTCCAATGGCGCACCTGCGACGACCTCTCGCTGCCCATTTCAAGTTCTGACTGTGCGCTCCGCCCGCCCGTCTGTCCGCCAACCAGCGCAGCTGCACGCGGACGCAGAAACCACCGAAGGCATGGCTGGAGGTGCACGCAGTGCGGTGCAGGCTGGGGGTGCACGCAGTGCGGTGCAGGCTGGCGGTGCACACAGTGCGGTGCAGGCTGGGGGTGCACGCAGTGTGGTGCAGGCTGGGGGTGCACGCAGTGTGGTGCAGGCTGGGGGTGCACGCAGTGTGGTGCAGGCTGGGGGTGCACGCAGTGCGGTGCAGGCTGGGGGTGCACGCAGTGTGGTGCAGGCTGGGGGTGCACGCAGTGTGGTGCAGGCTGGGGGTGCACGCAGTGCGGTGCAGGCTGGGGGTGCACGCAGTGTGGTGCAGGCTGGGGGTGCACGCAGTGCGGTGCAGGCTGGGGGTGCAGGCAGTGTGGTGCAGGCTGGGGGTGCACGCAGTGTGGTGCAGGCTGGGGGTGCAGGCAGTGTGGTGCAGGCTGGGGGTGCACGCAGTGCGGTGCAGGCTGGGGGTGCACGCAGTGTGGTGCAGGCTGGGGGTGCACGCAGTGCGGTGCAGGCTGGGGGTGCAGGCAGTGTGGTGCAGGCTGGGGGTGCACGCAGTGTGGTGCAGGCTGGGGGTGCACGCAGTGTGGTGCAGGCTGGGGGTGCAGGCAGTGTGGTGCAGGCTGGGGGTGCACGCAGTGTGGTGCAGGCTGGGGGTGCACACAGTGTGGTGCAGGCTGGGGGTGCACGCAGCGTGGTGCAGGCTGGGGGTGCACGCAGTGTGGTGCAGGCTGGCGGTGCACACAGTGCGGTGCAGGCTGGGGGTGCACGCAGTGTGGTGCAGGCTGGGGGTGCACGCAGTGTGGTGCAGGCTGGGGGTGCACGCAGTGTGGTGCAGGCTGGCGGTGCACACAGTGCGGCGCATGCAGTGGGGCTTGGTTCCCGTGGTCGAATCTCAGCCACCCACAGTGAGATCCCACGGAGTTCTCAAGTGCAGTGAATTTCAGGATTTCAGCCTGGTCAGCGATTAGTGGGGGGCAGGGGGCTTAGGGAGTGGGGGGAGGGGGAGAGTTGCACAGCAGGCCGGTAGAGCCTTGCAAGGAGATGGGCCCATGGTGGCGTTCCTCCCCACCCCTCCACCAGACAAGCATTGCTGGACTTTTAAAAATATTATTATCACTGAAATTCACTCCATTTGTTTTGGTCCTCTGTGATGTTGGTGACCCACCCACCCCCACCGCCCCCCCCGCAAGAGTCACTTGCAAATCAGACGATATTCCTGGTCTCTCTCGGGGGTCTCGCCTGGTTAGACACAATACAACTGGAGGCTCAAACGTGAACAGTGGCGGCACCCGAGTTGATGGGGCCAGCGGAAGAGCGATCGTGGCTTATGGGAGGCTCACGTGCCGACGCCCGCTGCATCACTGCTGCCGCTGCTGCTGCGGCCGCATCCGCAACCCCCGACGCTTTGAGAGATCCTGCATCCCATGTGGATCCCTCAGGTGCATGCGGATGGTAACACACCGGGTGTGTGCTGTACCAGTGACGAATTTGCGCGTTTTGTTTAAGTTGACGTATTGAGGGTTTTTTTTTTAGCACGTAGGCTTTCGCGAACAATATTATCCATGAGGTTTATTTTTTTTTGGGTTCGATCGCGTAAAAATAATTGTGTCGTTAAACCCGCCACCATAATTTGGCTGTCGCCTGATGAGGCTGATTGTAATTACCGGCGAAACGTCGTACTCGAATTGTAAATGTTGTGGGTTCACTCTCCAACACACCGGTGTGCTGATCTCGTAACGAATTGGCACGTTTTGTTTACGTGACAAACCTTACCAAATGGCTGAGTCAGGTGGTGGCGGATTTAACGACGCATTTATATTTACTTGATCCAAAACACTTCTATAATGGATATTGCCTGCGAAAGCCCTACGTGCTAAACTGGATGCCCTCTGCATGTCACCCCATTTCCCATCATCTCTCTCTCTCTCTCCCGGTATTTCTCCGCGTCTATCCCCTATCTCGCCACGGTGGCGAGATGTTAACTAGCTCGCTTGGTATACAGGAGGTCGTGGGTTCGACCACCGACGCCTGCTGCTGTATATCTGCAGTTTGCATGGCTATCCCCGTGGTGGCGTGGATTTTTCTCCGGGTCCTCCGGTTTTTTCCCCTCCACATTTTGAAACACGCGTTTAGAAGTATTTGGCTGCTATCTAGATTTAAAGTTGTCGTGACTGCAGGGGGATCCATACTCTTTGGTTCTTTCGGTAAAGTCACGTAGGTAGAAAACAAAATAAATTAAATCACGACGTTTCGGGCGCAACACAAGCGCCCATCATCAGGTGGGACAACCACAGCAAGAAACGACTTCAGCGGTTGCTTCTTGCTGTGGTTCTTTCGACTTTACCGAAAGGCCTGAAGAGTTTATGGCTGCTGTAAGTTTCCACGCGAAAAGCCACTTCGTTGAGCTGTCGTTTGCGATAGGCGGGCAGGTCGCTTCTGAGTCAGAGCGATAAAGTTCCGTGCGTTTTACCTGCTAAAAGAGTTTTTTGTTCATCTCTCTCCTCCCCCCCAAGCGTCACTGTCTTCTGTTGATCTGTTTTCTAGGTTTTCTTTCTGTGCGTGCCTCGATATTTCCGTCTCCCTCCCTCTCCGCTCCTCTCTCTCTCCTTACCTTTTTTTCTTTTTAAAACAAAACTTTTTATTTCACCAAACCGTGACGAAATTAAAAGTTCCTCCAGCTCTTCATTCCAAACGATTCACACCCCTGGTGATTTGATGAATTACCACGATTGAGGACTTTTATTTGATTCAAAAATCTATATATTTGCCTTGCATTGTGATGAATGGTGGCACTCCTCGTGACTGCAGGAGTAATATGAAAGCACTAAATAAAACAAATATGATTTTTGGTAATCATCTAATTTTACACATGTAACTTGATGCATGTTATAATCGATATTGATGAAACGATACCTCGTTCCATCTCTAAGTTGCACCACAACGTCACTACTCTCACAAACACGATCACCACCAAAGACAAAGATCCCCCGTGTAGCCTTAACAGACTGTTGGGGCAAGTGCTGTTAGCGAGTAGCACTCTATGAAGGCCAACACGGCACACGAGGGGGTGGATAGCCAGCCCCACGCCCGACCGCCTTTGTCTCCCCCGGCGATGTTTACGCATCGCACCAGGTAGCCATTTGAGGCTGAGTCGACCTAGGGGAGACCCCGGACCGACTCAGATAACCGTCGCTGCTGTTGGCCGTGAGCACTATCACCACCACCACCACCACCCCCACCGACCCAACACCCGCAAAACCATTGCAAGCACTCCCATGCCATCAATGATCATTGCCACCGCCGTAATTGCCTTGACAACTGTCGCCCACGACCGTCATGGCTAGCACCAATTATTATGACCATCACAATCGACGTTTGTATGATCACCACCACCAACACCACCAACACCCGCCGTGGTGACGTCTCCACGGCGCCTGTGCCAGGCCAGGTGCACTTCGAGGCGACGTCAAGTATCGAAGGCTCGTTGGCACGCGGTCACGGGACAGACCCGGGTGCCACGGGTTAACTGAGATAACTGCCCGATGCGGCACCTGTGCCCCCTACTGTGCCAACTTGCTGTGCTTTATCTGCCCCACAACCACCAACAACAACAACCACCACTGTTGACACTCCCGCTATGTTTGTCATCACTCGTGCTGGACCATTCCCACCGTCCCGAATCCGGAAAATTGTGATTTCATTCTTAGTATCAAAGACCGGTACCACGTGGAATTGCCAGTACAGAGTGCTTCAAATACATGTTAACACTTATATATAGGTATCTCGTTTTCAATGGGAAAAGAACGGATAATACACTGTAACGTGATAACAAATGTGATGTTAATAGTTCAAAAAGTCAAAGAGTCTCCCATTTGTTCGCCATCGTTGTCAACACGTGGCCTGGAATCTTCTCCAGGTGTTCTCCAACTCCAGAGCCCGGAGGCAGCAGCACATGTCACGTGGTATTGTTGCAAATTCTCTGAAGTGTTCACATTCTTTTGAAGCACCCTGCATTTTCTAGGCAAGTAATGATACATTCATCCTACCCCCCCCCCCCAGCCTCGTCACGCCCAGCTCCAATAATTTCATGAACTGTAACGATTTGGGGTCACAATCTCATTTGTAAAATCAATATTTTCCTTGTAATATATTGTTTCCTGTTTGTTCCGTGTGCGATTCTATTTGCTGCATGAGCCGAAATGTGTTATGAGCATAGAATGTGCATAGAACTCCTCTGTATTCAGTAGCGTGTGGCAATGATACACAGATGAAGATACACGTGAAAATACAGATATAGAGATGAAGATACAGAGACACGTGAAGATACAGAAGAGATATAGAGATACACAGAGAAAGACAGAGACACAGGGGGACATAACGAGAGGCAGAAAGACACCTGGGGAGATCTATCGATAAAGACACGTGATACACAGAGATATGCGCAGTTACATTAAGACAGACGCTGTACTATGTGTGTATGTATGTTGAACTTCTTTCGAACTGTGCTAGCAGACACTTTCCTTATGGACAGTGTCCTGCACACCAGCGAACACGTGGCTTCTGGAGGTCAACACGCTCGCTCCTAAGGACGCCGTCGGAATGTGGAAGAGCGTACCACGGGGTGAGTCGCGACCTTTGAAATCTGCTGCTATGTCCACTGCTGCTCTTGCAACAACATCATTATCTATTTTGAATGTCGATTATAGTGGAAAACCCGCGGGTAATTGGATAGATCCGTGAGCCTCCTGTTTATCCGAGAAAACTGGCGCATTTTATGGGTGCCACGGTGGCGAGATGTTAATTGCCTCGCCTGGTATGCGGGAGGTTGTGGGTTCGATGCCAACCCTGATGCCTGCTGTATATTTGGACTTTGCAGATTCTCCCCGTGGTCGAGTGGATTTTTTTCTCCGGGTCCTCCGGTTTTCCCCTTCCACATTCGTAATCAACATCACGCGTTTAGAGTATTTGGCTGCAATACATTTCCACGTGATAAGCCACTTCACTGAGCTATCATTTGTGGCCAGGTCGCTTCTGAAAAAGAGCTTATATAGCTTAGTGGGCCTAACCTGGTAAAACACAAAGTTTAAACTATTCTGCAATGAGCTATGGGAAACACACAGATGCTTGTGGATAATTGGACGAGTGGCGCTACTGATAATTATAGGAATTTTCGGGAACCCAACGGCTCCCGCGGATAACAGGGGTTGCAGGTGACAGGGTAACTGATAAGAGGAGTTCTCGTTGGAGTGCGTGATTGGTAAGTAATCAGTTTTCACACGCACACGGTTTTGATGCATGCACTATCCTCATTTAAGGTAAGTGTAGATGTTTAACTAATGCACAGAATGCAAGACAATCGTTTTTAACAGTGGCTTAAAATAAGGAGAAAAAAAAACATGCGACGTTTCAGGCAATGACCCGTCAAAGCACATACACGAAGAAGGGCCATTGTCCGACACGTCGCTTATTGGATGTCCCTTTTACGGCAGTGTTATTGACGAATGTGTTGAGTTTGTTGTTGTTGTTGTTATTTGTGCGCTTGTGCACTGCTGCAGACGCAGCAGCATCGCCAAATAATTTGTTTAACCCAACGCATCAGCGAACGTGCCCAATCTTTTATAAGCATCCATAATACAGGTTTCTTTTGGGTTAGATCGCGTAAATATAACCCCGCCACCACCCGACACAACCAATTAGCAAGGTTTGTCATGTAAACAGCACGTGCCAATTCGTTACTAGTACAGCACATCGGTGTGTTGGGCAGCAAATCCACAACATTTACAATTTGAATGATCAGATTTCTCTCCAACACACCTCTTTGGTTTTTTCTTAAAACAAATATTTTATTTATGTCACGACTGCACGTAACAACACGTTGCATTTGTTATTTGTCAGCGTTACTGCGTGGCTGTAAAACCACGTGCACGTTGTCCAAATAGCTTCCGATTTAGGCATGATTATTCTTTTACACTTAAGGAGCTCATAATTGTCAAAGTTAAACGAAACAAAGTCATTGGGGCATACTGCTGACTGCCGCCTGATGATGCTAGTTGTAATTACCGGCGAAACGTCGTAACTTGGATTGTAAATGTGGGTTTACTCTCCAACACACCGGTGTGCTATACCAGTAACGAATTGGCGCGTTTTGTTTACGTGACAAACCTTACTAATTGGCTGTGTCGGGTGGTGACGGGTTTACCGACACATTTATATTTACGCAATTTAACCCACGAAAAAAAAAAACCTGTATTATGGATGATATTGGTCGCGAAAGCCTACGTGTTAAATTTTCTAAGCATAATTTCGTAACTCATGCCACCTAGAGGCTATCGCTGTAATCGCTTTTTCAGAAATCCATTCGAATGTAAACTCATGAATCGTCCATTAAGATGCGTGGCAATTTTTTGATAGACAAGTAAAGATCACCATTACAAAGACTCTATTTACGAACGTTCGACATACGAGAGATACGAACAAACCTGTCCGTATGTCCAGTTGCCTGTTCGGACCGAGAGTCGTAAGTTCAACCGCCGCGCAATAAATAGATGGCGGTGGTGGCATATACATCTGCAGAACGTGAAGAACCAGTGTCGCATCTACATCTACAGAACGTGAATAACCAGTGTCGCATCTACATATACAGAACGTGAAGAACCAGTAGCATCTACATCTGTAGAACGTGAAGAACCAGTGGCATCTACATCTACAGAACATAAAGAACCAGTGGCATCTACATCTACAGAACATGAAGAACCAGTGTGGCATCTACATCTACAGAACGTGATGAACCAGTGTGGTATCTACATATACAGAACGTGAAGAACCAGTAGCATCTACATCTGTAGAACGTGAAGAACCAGTGGCATCTACATCTACAGAACACAAAGAACCAGTGGCATCTACATCTGCAGAATATGAAGAACAAGTGGCATCTACATCCACAGAACATGAAGAACCAGTGGCATCTACATCCGCAGAACGTGAAGAACCAGTGGCATCTACATCTACAGGACATGAAGAACCAGTGACATCTACATCTACAGAACGTGAAAAACCAGTGGCATCTACAGAACGTGAAGAACCAGTGGCATCTACATCTACAGAATGTGAAGAACCAGTGGCTTCTACATCTACAGAACGTGAAGAATCAGTGGCATCTACATCTACAGCGTGAAGAACCAGTGACATCTACATCTACAGAACGTAAATAACCAGTGGTATCTACATCTACAGAACGTAAAGAACCAGTGGCATCTACAGAACGTGAAGAACCAGTGGCCTCTACATCTCCAGAATGTGAAGAACCAGTGGTATCTCCATCTGCAGAACATGAAGAACCAGTGGCATCTACATCTACAGAAAGTGAAGAACCAGTGGCATCTACATCTACAGAACATGAAGAACCAGTGGCATCTACATCTACAGAACGTGAATAACCAGTGGCATCTATATCTACAGAACGTGAAGAACCAGTGGCATCTACAGAACATGAAGAACCAGTGGCATCTACAGAACGTGAAGAACCAGTGGCATATATATCTGCAGAACGAGAAGAACCAGTGGCATCTACATATACAGAACGTGAAGAACCAGTGGCATCTACATCCGCAGAACGTGAAGAACTAGTCGTATCTACATCTGCAGAACGTGAAGAACCAGTGGCATCTACATCTGCAGAACGTGAAGAACCAGTGGCATCTACATCTACAGAACATGAAGAATCAGTGTGGCATCTACATCTACAGAACGTGATGAACCAGTGGCATCTACATCTACAGAACATGAAGAACCAGTGTGGCATCTACATCTACAGAACGTGATGAACCAGCGGCATCTACATCTACAGAACGTGAAGAACCAGTGGCATCTACATCTGCAGGAGTGGGTCTCAAAAAGGAAATGCGCAGTGGAAACAGTGGAAGGGGTGGGGCCCCCAATCTGGAAGGGAAGGGGTCTCAAGGGGAAAGGGGCAGGGCCTAACATTAAGTTGAACCTCTCTGTTGATTTCAGGCAATGGAAGGAAGCATTACAGAATCAAACACCTGCGTGCCGGCAGATGTAGCCCACAGGTCAACTTGTTAAATTGAATGGAATTCTAACAGGGTTAATGGTGCCATCTAAGCGGTATTTGTAGGAATCGGCTCAGATGTTCCATATATTTAAAATGTGAATTCAGTTTTGGAATCACTGTTGGACGTACAAGGATGCCTCTACTTACGAACGAGTTAGGTTCCAGATGTCTGTTCGTAAGTCGATTTGTTCGTAAGTCCAACATTACTCCTGTCGATTCCAACCATGTTGTACGGCATGCTCACTAAACACGGGGAATGGCTTTAAAAGTTGTATAATCTCCTGTAGATGTAGACGCCACTGGTTCTTGGTTCTTCACGTTCTGTAGATGTAGATGGAACCACCGACATGTATTGCGCGGCGGTTGAACTTACGACTCTCGGTCCGAACTGGCAACTGTACGTACGGACAGGTTTGTTCGTATCTCTGAAAGTTCGTAAGTTGAATGTTCATAAGTAGAGGTGGTACCTGTATAAGGCCACCGTTGATCGATTTGCGACGCAGGAACTTTACTTACGACGCAGCTTACAACACGACAAGGAACGCACATTTTAAACAGCGATGTCTCTCTGCTGCGCAACGTAGTTGAAAGTCGGTGAGCGTTTTTTTTCTTTTTCAAAAGGTCATGCAACTTAAGCAGAGGAAGGAATGAAAGATGACAAAATATTATTTTAATAGCGTTGTATCAATTTCGGTCAACAAAAAGAATAATGTTCAGTACTGCACTGCACACAACACTGTTGGCCTATCGATGTATATAGTACTAGGGGACCGTTTTATAACATGGTACAGCATTAACAATGGTTAATACGTTGTTTTTGAAATCCAAAATATATATTCCTTATTGTTATTGTCTATTTAGTAGTTTAGCTTTTACAAATTTATAGGTTCGAATTGAAGCCCAAAGGCCCTTAAGTCTGTAGGTCCCGAAATCTTCTAGGCATCATAACGATGAATTACACTTCTATTATTACTCTCCCTCCTTCACTGCCGGCATCTTTAAATACATCAAGACAACATCACAATTACAGCAATCACGTACACTCGCCATCACAAATAACACCATGAACACTGCCAAAGACAAAGAGCCCCTTTATAGCCTGTAACACTGTTGGGGCAAGTGCTGTTAGCGAGCAGCACCTATGAAGGCCGGCACTGTGGCACACGAGGGGGTGGGTGACCAGCACCACTCCCGGCCGCATTTGTCTCCCCCAGTGGCGATGTTTACACACCGCACCGGGTACTCATTTGAGGCTGAGTCGACCTAGCGAAGGTCCGGGCCCGGTTCAGATAATCGTCACCGGTGTTGGCCGTGAGCGGGAATCGAACCCGTGTCGCCGAGTTTATAGCGCAGTGCGCTAACCGCTACACCACCGCTCCCCACATGAACTACACGAAACCGCATTCGCGATCATCGCTACAATCACCACCACAGGCTTTCACCAAAATAATCACCATTTTCATAACAAAAATAATCACCCCCCCCCCACTATTAAGAGGGATGCTCCCAAAAAACGAAATCTCTACTTATGTTGCCTCAATAACTTTTCAATGCAACCGATGAAACATTGTACATGTGTCGTCTTGGGAATGCCATTAACAATCGCCTGCTTAACACTATCCATCTTTTTTCTCTGCATTCGAGGCAATGTGTGCAGTGATCAGGCCCAGCAATCCACTATTGGGGGGTGGGGGGCGGGAGGATTCATCATTGTGACATGACCATTTGCATGGTGCTATACAGAGTGCAGCAGTGACATTTGAAAACTGTCGAATGTAGTCGATCCTTCTAAGGGCCAAACAAGAGGAACATTTGAGAGTGATGCCAGTGCATGGGGAAATATTATAGCGTCGTCTGGCCTTATGCTAAGAGATGACTTCTCCATCAATTAAAGGACATTCATGACATACCCATTCAATGAATATCAATATATATTTTTTTAATCGGTTCAATCAAAACAAAATACAGATTTCTTTTTTTAAAAAGAGGCTTTGTTTTTTTTAAATTGTTTCGTGTGTTTAGTTTGTTGTACTTTCCCTGCACCTCCGAGAAGCACGGTTGGCTACGTACGCTGCGAAAAAAAGTTCAAAATACAGGCAAGTCCGTGGGTTACGGAAGGGTTGGGTTCCCGAGAATGATCCGTAACCCGAATTTTCCGTTTGTCGGAAACTGAACAAATTTCCCCCAAAATCAAAATACAATCCCATAGCCGGAAATAGCTGTGCCTACCCTCCCGTTTTCTATCGCTACCCGTATCGTACCGCCGTACATACGCTCTGCGCTTCCTACGATTCTATAATTTCATCCAATATCTACCCGAACACTACCCATAAATACAAACTAATGGAACACATATTGTATCCAATTGTTTCTTAATACCACGAAACATTTTCAAATGTATTGTGGACAGAAAGTGGTCACTTCTGAATGTTCGTTTACCGTGCATGAGGCTTAGGCCTAAACTTTTTCGATCGCTGTTGGCTGAGACCATACACAATTGAAGCGTAATTGCGTTAAATAAAGTACACATGGTAGGTAACTAATGAAATCAACTTTAAATGAAGAAAACTAGCAATAGAAACATAAAAAAACGAGTTCTAAGCATAGAAAACAGTCGATTACGTAATGCAAAAAAACCCCGCAAAATAATTATGTAACGCGACAAAAAAATCCACTTTCCATTAATGCGGATGAAGTTCGGGTTCGGTGAAAGCGGCTGCCCGACTTACGCCTCGCTCGGCTGCCCGACTTACGCCTCGCTCCGCGGAAATTCATCCGCAACCTCACCGCGCTGCACTATTTGCGCTTGCGTAACCAACGCAAAACATAAAATTCCGCATGTTGATTTTTTTTATACGCGATTCGTGGGAGCATTTCCGTAAAGTCGGATTTCCGTAATTCGGGTCTTACTCTCAACGTGACAACACAGCCTTCCGAAGCCAGAATCGAGTAAGCTGGAATTTGGCAGACGCTGAAAATTATATCGGGAATAAATAAGTAAACAACAACAACAACAAATCTACAGCTATTATACGAACAAAACATTCTCTGATGGGAATACTGTTCGAATTCGATTGAGCTGTTCCATGGCAGGAGACGGCGTGCCGTATGTGCACCAGCGGTTCTAATGTGATTCGTTTATCAGTGGTATGGAAGTTGGTGAGTTCGCTCTCTTTGGATGCCATGCAAAGAGAGATTTCTCCGTGAGATGTTTATACATTTATTTGGACATCTTATTTTACAATCAAACAAAATAAATACTATCAATGCTGATTTAAAGCTTTCGTGACTGCAGGGATTCATATTCTTGGTTCTTTCGGTAAAGTCACCACGTAGAAGGGAAACAATAATAAAAATATAAAACGATAAAATTCTCACGACGTTTCGACTGCAACACAAGCAATCATCATCAGGTGTGAAAACCAAAAAAATATATTGTTGTAGTTTTCACACCTGATGATGATTAGCTTGTGTTGCAGTCGAAACGTCGTGAAAATTTTATTGTTTTATATTTTTATTATTTTATTGTTTCCCTTCTACGTGGTGACTTTACCGAAAGAACCAAGAATATAATACTATCAATGCTCTTCACGGAATCTCTTTGGCCTCGCGCATCCAGTTACCCTTGGGCCTTCCACCTCTGCTTCATGGCCATTCAAAGCCAGGTTTTAACTGGACCGTGGTGATTTTCTGTGCTTGATTAAATCGCAAACATTGAAGGATATATATTTTAATTAATTCGGATTCCGTGTTAACGAACTGTCCCTGTTTCAATTAAGCATGCGCTTATATGCAAATGCCCACATGCAAATGTAAGTGTTGTCTTCTATTATGTTATTGTTTGTCGAATTTCCGTCACTTGAAAGGCTCTACCCCAAATGTGCCCCTGGTTTTATGAGATTTTACTGCATCTCCGCAAGCTTTGCAATTGGCTTTGTAAAACAAACACACACACACACTGGCGTGAAGCCTCCCCTCGCCCCGTCCCTAACATCAGCTGAGTTCGTGTTTACCTGAGCACACGATTGTTCCAGCCAGCCAGTGTATGTTGGATTTCTTTTGCGCCGTGCTGATCGTCGATGCACGGGACGGACAAGTGTGGAAGATTGACCCCCTCCTCCCACCACCACCAAAAAAAATACTGATTTTTTTTTTAGCTCACAAAACCTTCCACAAATCCAAATTTCATCCCAGTTCACGATTCCATGGTTTCCCAGCTCTGACCGCACAACAGCAACAACAACAGCACCACGTATTACCACTGCCTCCCTCACCCGTTCACTATAAGGCCAGCAGCATCGATATCAGCAGCAGGTCAAAGCCGTAGAAGTGCCCTAGCGAAGGTGTCGCTTCACAACCCTGTGTTGACCGCTTGAAGTTTTTTTTCTCTTCTCCAAAAGTTTATTTCCCTGAGTAGAGCCCATTCGCTGAGCCATACAGCTCGTCATTAAGGGCGAATTGTTCCAGTTCCACAGGTCCAGATGATTCCTCCCTCCTGTCTTTACACCAATACACAGCTATAGCGAATGTCAAGAGTGACATTTAACACAATGGACAACAATGTGAACTCCACTCAAACACCCATCTTTGCTTCAAATTGCTCCGATGTCGTTTCTGCCTTCTTACAGGACACGCTCTTATCCGGAATCCCTTAACAATCTATAGCTTCCCGTGGCTCTGTTTAAAGCCGACAAGATGCTAAGCTCTTCCTCCCATATATTTCCAGCTCCTCTTTCAGACAAAATGTTCCTTCCCCCCCCCACCCCTCCAAATATTATCCCGACTGGTGCCATCGTCATTGCACCACGAGACGAAGTAGCTCTATGGATCTCTCACAAAGCAGTGCAACTCTCTCTCTCTGTGTTAGAAACTTGCCCACTGAAGTAGACATCAAGGAGCTAACTCTGAGCACCCTTCAAGTGGTCTCTGGTCCACACAGAGCAGAGGGCAGTACTTCCCCATCCTGCTTTGCACGAAAGTAATGTTCGTCACACGACAGTAAAACGAATGTTTGATTCTCAGAGCAGGAATTTAGCCACATTTTATTTGACGTTTTGTTGTTGTTGTTCTTACAGTCCATCTCCTCTTGTTTATAGTCGCCCACGAGTTACAATAATTACAGCAAATCACATTGATTTAAACCCACACACTAATTTACCATAGTGTAAGACAAAACTCTGCCCATCATCCTTCCCGGGTCGATACAATTAATACCAATTCATGGGGGAAGTCAACAGTCGTCATCAGGTTAGTCTCGCCCTCGCCACAGGAATGTGGAATTGCCACCGCCGTGGCTCAGGACTATGAAGAGGAGATCAGTACCGCCAGCCTCAATGCTCATTTGAGCAAGAACTCACTTGAGTCGTATGCACTGTATGTATTAAATTCGTTCGCACCACACGTAGCCAACTGTGCTACGTGTGAAGGACAATGAACTAAACACAAAAGGCAGCTCTGAAGAAATGAGTTCATGCATGAGCCATAAGACTCACCATCCCTCCGTCATCTAATGACATCACAGCCACAGCTGGAACATTGCACTCGATCCCAGGGTGCCTCCATTCCACTCGCCACTCATGGTAGGGAGCCGTTCAATCTCAGTCCGGGGAGAGGGAATTTGAAAGCTGTCATGGCTTTGTTCTGATGAACAAAATAAAATGATTATTGGAGGGACAGCACTGGAAAGCACAGCAGAGTATTCATTACCTTGGGCAATTATTGAAGGTGGAATGGGAAAGAAAAAGGTAAAATAAAGAGGTGAGCTCGTGCAGCTTTGGAGCGCTCTGGAAAATTGGATTTGATCGTGAAAAGCGACGTACCGACATGCCTAAATAAGACAGATTTCAATTGGCGCATAATATTGCCTCCTACGCTATGGTTCGGGAACATTGACAATGACAAAGAGAATAGAATGGAACAAAAGCTTAAAAGTGCACAAAAAAATGCATGGGAGGTGCATTCTGGGATTGCACTGAGAGATGAGAAAAAAAGGAACGCACAGATCAGAAAACCGACACAAATTGGGAGACTTTTTTTTTTGTGCCGTTCACCAGTGATAACAAAAAAGTAAGTTGACTTTGGCAGGACACACGTCGCTCGAAGAGATGATGGCAGACAGATGAGATCGGTGATCGAATGTCAGCCAAAATGAGGAGAACGCAACGGCGAGGATAACCGAGGGATTAGCTCGCCACGCACAGGGAGCGAGATGGGTTGCCGTTTCATGACCACGAGGGGTGACGGTAAAGGCACGAGGATGCCTTTCTCCAGCGGTGGAGAGATTATGGATGTTGATGATGATCAGCGGCCAGGTGCCACCATGTCACCAGAAGCTTCACATTCGAGGCGTATTCTTAGCTCTTTCGGTAAAGTCCTTCTAAATAAACTGCCAAATCGCTGCGCGTGGCTCTGACGTTTTTTTAATATAAAAAAATAAGGACACCGTTTAAAAATAATAATTAATTAATGCGGGCCGACACACCTGATGACGACCGTTTGTGTTATGGTCGAAACGTCGTGAGAATTTTTTTTATATTTTTATTGTTTTATATATATATTTTATTATTTTATTGTTTCCCTTCAACGTGACTTTACCGAAAGAGCTAAGAATATGAATTACTGCAGTCACGAAAGCTTTAAATCAAAATTTATTCGAGGCGTGATTGGCAGTTTTTAATTTATACAAGGTATCAACTGCCACGTTGCATTGCATAATTATTCTATTAATAATTAAATTAAATATTTCTTGGGGGTTGTTTTTTTTTCCTTTACTTGAATTTGTTACTTTCTGTTCTCAGTTGTTCAGAGTATTTTTTTTTTTTTTAATAATCCAGTGTATTTTCAGTTTTCATGTCCAAATGTTATTCCATTTTTGCTGTCAGTATCGTGTCGGGCGATAAAGAAGGTCGTGTTCATATGAAACTCTCACGATGGTGATGCATAAACCATCACGCAAACTCCGGTGGTCATCCTCGCTGCGGCCGCGACTTTTGGCTCGCCATCGAACAAAGATGGTGGTCACCGCTCTTTCAGGCGCGCTTCTGCGGCCATCTGGAACGCTCTTCCTTCCGATGTTAAGATGCCGCTGGAGCCATGCACTGTTAAATCATCTAGATTGAAGACGAATTTCTGGAGAGCTGCTTTTTGCGTTTAGTTTGTTGTCCTTCCCCCGCACCTCCGATTAGCACGGTTGGCTACGTACGGTACGAAAGAAGTTCTGCGTTCATACATACATACATACAAGCCCACGTGACAAAATGGCCTGCGGAAGTTGACACCACAGAACTACCTTTGAGATCCCCTTCAAAGGCCTCCCATGCACACCCGGGGCAGCGCACTGTCACAAAGCCCCGCTGGAGGAGATGTTCATCGCAAGGCCGGGCAAAGTGCCATTGATAGTTCTCAGGGCGGGAATCGCTTGGACATTTCATGAAAACACTACTTTAATACGACGCTTTTTGTTTAATTTGTGCTGCAAATCATTGGTGAACAGGCTGAGACCATCAACACTCTCCAGCTGGGAAATCAGTTTATTTCTATGGGACCCAATTTTTACCGGTATGAGGATGATGAAATAAAAAAAAACCCAACTGGCTACACCCTTTCCAGCAAGGATACAGGCGGTGTTAAGATGTTCCAAACACCAAATAAGACACCTGTTACGGGGAATCAACTGCGCACTGACCACACGTGCCTGTGGTAAAACATGCAAACAAACATGCTTTTATAATGCGCGCATTGTCCTTGAAGGCGATTGGCCTACACCAGAGACAGCTTCCTTTGTGGACTTGCCCCGACGGTGTAAGAGCAAATAATCCCGAAAGGCGACACAGCAAACGGCGCATTTTAGGGCGTTCTTGGGTCTAATCAGCTTGTGGCCGTCCAGATTTGAACCCAGGGGTGGCGGCCACTGTGCCCTGACCCCTGGGCCACCTGGACACCGCTAACCCCGTTGACACCTGCTTGTTCATCCGATTCAGCAAAACTCTGGTGAACACCTCCCCCTCCAATGCTCACTATCCCTCTCGAGTTATCGCCACACTCCTTTAATATCCCCGTTTCTCGTGTAATGATATGGTAATAACTTCTCACATCTCAACGTAAATGGTGCCCTGCTCCACACAGCCTTAATTACACCTCGTGCACCCCCCTCCCCCCTCCCCCCCACGCCCCCACCCCTTTCTGTCGGCTATACTTTTCAATATCTCTGCGGTCATGTACTGTACGTTGAACTTCTTTCGCACCGTACGTAGCCAACCGTGCTAATTGGAGTTGCGGGGGAAAGACAACAAACTAGACACAAAAAGCAGTTCGAAGGAAATGAGTTTTCAACAAAAGATCACTTAAAAGTGCACAGCTCCAGTGGCTTCCGTAATATCGGAAGGAAGTGCGGCGTTCCAGGCGATGCACCTCATTGAGGAGGGGGCGTGAATCGTTGCGAGCCTAACGCGCAGCGCTGGGGCACGTTGGAAATAAGACGACGGCACTGCCGCCGTTAGAGCGAGCGAAAGGATAACCAGCTATAGGAATAGGTTTTACCCTTTTAACTGGCACAAAAACTGACACCTTTATTCAAGGCGTCATGTTTGCAATGACCACAACACAAGCAGTCAAAATGCAAACAAAAAAGACAACTCTGATAATAATAATATGCACTGATAATAATAATATGCACTGACAGTGCATATTATTATTATTATCAGAGTTGTCTTTTTTGTTTGCATTTTGACTGCTTGTGTTGTGGTCATTGCAAACATGATGCCTTGAATAAAGGTGTCAGTTTTTTGTGCCAGTTAAAAGGGTAAAACCTATTCCTATATCTTGTTTCTGGCAAAGGAGGTCTCATAAAGGATAACCAGCGTAACACGGGATTAACGATTGCCATTGGCAAGAAGGCCCGCAAGTGTTCTGCCAGTGGAGGGGCGGGGGTGGTGGGAGGCGGTGTAAGCATTGCGATGCCACAGCAGTTGGAGAACCTGGCATACCAACCGAGACTGCAGGAGCAGTTTCACGATTCAACTCAAGAGCAGCGCCATGGTGGCTAGGAGATGTTGACTACCTCGCCTGGTGTACAGGAGCGCGTGGGTTCGATCCCGACCCTGACGCCTGCTGCTGCTGTATGTTTGGAGTTTGCGGCGTCTCTTTCCCCGTGGTCGCGCGGATTGTTCACCGGGTCCTCCGGGTTTTCCCCTCCACATTTAGAATCAACGTCACGCGTTTAGAGTGTTTGGCTGCTGAAAATTTTAACATCAGCCACTTCGTTGAGCTATCGTTTGTGTGCCAGGTCGCCTCTGAAAAAGGGCTATATAGCTCAGTGGGCCTTACCTGCTCAAATTAAAATAGTTTAGTTGCCAAAATCGCCAAAATTTATGCTCGCTTTTCAGCACTCCTTGGGTTTTGCTGAATAAGCACGCAAAATCGATTGGCACATTTGCCGATGGCGTGCCGGCTTGATTTGAATGGCCCTGTCGGATGGTGGGAGGGTTATAGTAGAAAAAAAATGGCATCATATCTACACGACGATCTCAACCTAAAAAAGCCGGGAGATCCGTATGTACACAACTAAATCACCGCATCTGATGAGTGGGGATATGTCGTGCTCGGCTAACATGGCATCTAGGGCAGGTAAAATGATAACAAAATTCGACGGCCTGGGGCTTTTGCCGGGACAAATCTGTTAATTATGACACGCATCAAGAAATACCACGGGAAGGATTTAAAACAGCTGTGGCTGAGACATTGGCGTGAGGCGGCAGGCAGGGCCGTTCAATGTCGGTGAAATCAACGCGACGGGACCGTGAGCGCAGGGGAGTGGGGGAAGGTTGCGAGGGAAACGTTGTGAAAAGCCAAGGTGAGGAATGTGACGGAATCCGGCGCAGGACAGGAACGATTGCAGGGGCAGCTGGAGAAAATGGAAAATAAGGACCGCCAAATTACCCTCGATTGTTAACAAGCCTCCTGTTAAACAACAAAAAAAGGGAGCTATGATAACACAGAGTGAGATCCAGCTTTTGGAGACGTGAGCTGTACAATGCTCAGGCAGCACCGAACGTATGTCGGGGGACTGTGTGGGCAGCAGTCTAGCGCAGTGGTAACACTTGTGCCTCACAGCAAGAAGGTGATGGGTTCGGTTCCAGATTCGGACGCCTTTCTGCGTGGAGTTTGTATGTTCTCCCCCTGCTCTGCATGGATTCTCCTCCGGTTTCCTCCCATGGCCAAGAACAAACAAACAAAAAACACCCTTCAATGTAACTGGCGTTGTCCAAATTCTGAATTTTTTTCTCTCAAATTCCTTTATGGGGATTGCACACAGCAACTACACCACCGAGTGCTAAACTTCAGCCCTGACCCTCCTATTTGGCTTTCCTAGGTAAACGAAGTGTAGCAACACTGATAACAACAACAACCGTTTAGCCAGCTGTTTAAACAGGATGAAAGCAAAATACTCAAGACAGCGGCAGAAAAGTCATTCTCAAAAGGCAAACATTTTACGAAAGGCTCGAGAATGGACCTTAGGAAAATCAAGATGACGCCGTTCAATCGTCGGCGCTCCGTCACATTAGCGCACCGCTTGCTGGACGCGAGAGAACCGCCCTCCTGCACGTTGCGACGCCTCGTGGCAATTTCTGTTCAAAAGCGTTCGTTCGTTCGCTCGCTCGCGCGCGTGCACGGGCGTGTACGGCCTCCGAGCAGGCCGCTGGGTCTGAACGCTGCGGTCCCCCGGCAACGTCTCAACGAAGAGGGGGGTTGGGAGAACACAAAAAAAAAAACACCCCGACGAACCTTCCCCCAGTGAGCGAGCGCACAGGAACAAAGACAGAAAACAAAGGGGACGATCCCCCCCCACCCCCCCCCCCCCCGTATAGCCTTAACTTGCCGTTCGGGCAAGTGCTGTCCAGCGAGCACCTACGAAGGCCGGAATGGTACACGTGGGGATGGGTGGTCAGCATCGCGCCCCAGGACCGGTTAAAATAATCGTCGCCGGGGTTTGCCGTAAGCGGGGATCGAACTCGGGTGGCCGGGTTCGTAGCGCGGCGTAGCGCTGACCGCTACACCACCGCTCCCCACAGGAATCGCACGCACACCACAGAGCGCGGTGCAATTAGCACGCTGGGCGCGTGGCGAATTAACAAACACTGCACGCATCGCCACACTTGATGTGGCCCAGCGGTAGCGCGTTCGCTGCTCGTTGTTACATTTTATTTTATTTCACAAGGTAAAAGCCCACTGAGCTATAGAGCTCTTTTTAAGAAGCGACCTGGCCAAGAATGATAGCGCAACGAAGTGATTCATCATCGTGTGGAAATGTATAGCAGCCAAGTGCTCTAAACGCGCGATGTTGATTCTAAATGTGGGGGGAAAAACCGCGGAGGGCCTGAAGAAGATTCCACGCAACCACGTGGGAGAGAGACACGCACACTCCAAATATACATTAGGCGTCAGAGTCAGGATCGGACCCACGACCTCCTGTATATACCAGGCTAGTTAACATCTCGCCACCATGTTGCAGAGGTTTACGGTTCAGATCCAGCGGCCGCCCTGATGACTAATGATGCGGCGGTGAGCAATTAGCGTGCTCGTACTACGCGTGATATAAACCGTAACGATGCTCATAACAAAATATCGCCTGGTGTCGTTGGCAAAGGTAGGCCACCCGTTGTGTACCCAAGTTCAAAGACGACACCGCAAATAATAAAGTTGCGGTTTTACCCGTGGCAAGTGTCGCCCCCTACTGGCAGACTCATGCCCAAGGTCACTCTTGCAAATGAGACTCGTCCCGGTCTCTTTAAGTTCTCGCCTGGCCCGACAAAAAGCGACGGAATCGAAGCAAAATACGTCGTGAAGCAGGCGATGATCATCGCCGTCACCGCCAACACGCCGGCTAGCGAATCCTCTTGCCGCTTTCAAAAGCCTCACGGCAAACGCGGAGCGCCATCGCTCTCGATCGTCGCGCGAAAGGGTCTTCAGCGACGGCGCGAGCGGGCGGGCGGGCGGGCGAGCGGGCGCGTGCGCTTTGAGACGCCGTGTACCGTGTACGCAAACAAACAACGGAATAAATAAAAGGGTGCAGGGCTGCGTGCCGAGGGCCCTCTCTCTGAAGGATGCGCGAACGCGCCTTGCGCAGGTGCTCGATAAATAAACACGCGTAATTAAACTGAAGGGGAGCTCATCTCAGCCACCGTGCTGTTTGACCCGCACCGCTCTCTCGCAGACGAAAATGCGTCTCGACTCTGCGTGGTCGCTCTCGCGTTACCGTTTGCGGTGTGTGTGTGTGTGTATTTTTGTTTTTATTGTTGTCACGCGTCCTTAACATTTAACTCTTACAAATGTTTCCCTCGTCATTGATTTCCATTCGTTGGGATAATGACTACGTCGTGGGCTAATGTGAGGTGGTGAATATTAATATTCATTTATAAATATATATTTTAAAAAAATTGCCTTCGTATTTCATTTATCAAAAACATTTTTGGGAAATTACCTTCGAACGAATCTTGCCACGAATGAATTTGATGAGAGAATACGTACGCATGTACGTTGAACTTCCTTTGAACCGTATGTAGCCAACCGTGATAATCGGAGCTTATCTCTTGCTTGTCTAACCACCTGTGATGTGTATTGCTTCACTGTCTTCATATGATCTCAGTGTAGCTGTTACACCCATGCAAATGGTTTTTGATCAGTTCCAAATATTAACTTTTGAGAATTTGGCTTGTGACGTGTATATATTTGCACACATTTCCACCAAGCAAAATGCCTTTTCATATGCTACAGAAGTGCTCCATCGTGGCAATTGGTGGTCATTAGTCTTTTTCAAATCTGCAAACTGCGTCCCAACAGATTGCTACTCCTGCTGCATGAAAACATTTGCACGGCGAAGTGTTTCTGAGAAATGTACGCGTGTGGCATTGCACTGAGACAGAGCAATAGGACGCACGGGTCAGAGGTCAAACGCAGGGGGCATCTTCTTGGCTGCCCAGGGTAACGTGGACGGACACGTCGCGACAATGGACAATGGCCGATGTTAAAGACTGATGATGGAGTAGCAGAACAAAGGAGGGGGACGTGCCTGAGAGAGGAACGATCGTCAGCGATGTAGCGAAATGCACTCAGGACATGCGCGACACGCGATAGCTTTCGTGCAGCGGCGGATAAATCACGGCTGGCGATGATAGTGGCCATGATTGTGGTCTGATTGTATTGCCCCTGTTCTGTTTTTAATTGTATGCACACAGCAAAAGAGAAAACAACTCAATGAAAAATTCAAAACGATCCCATGCTGATGAGAGAGCACGGTAACTGCCAGGCCGAATGTGGCATTGTTTACTTCACATTGAGGTATATTTATATTTGTATATAAATAATTAACCTATGCGCAGTAACTCAGAGCTGAAATACTGCCGACCGAATACTTACAGAATACCAGGATACAGCTGTATTCTTATTCTTTATAGAGTCTAATTGCATGTAATATATAATTAGGAAGGGAGAACCAGACATACAGACTGAACCCTTCTGCCCTCTTTAGTGAAGTCAGCTAACCAGCAGGCACCCAGGTGGCCTTACTAATAGCGCATGACTATGCACTCTCATGCACGATACCCAGGGCGTTTTCCACTCATTGGTTCCATTAATTAAATGCCCGCGCAAATCAATGTGCTCCGCTGGTTGTATGCGCTTGAGTGAAAAACACAAAAAAAGTCTGTGCTGCGTACATTAATTTGAAGCATAGGAAAAGGATTATTTCCACGACGGGCTTTCAAAAGTCTTGATTTTTTTTTACTCGAGATTGCCCTTTGTATGTGTGTATAATGATTATGGGCCAGCCCAACTTCGAAAAAAGCTAAGGGGTTTTGTAAATTACACCACTCAGGATAATCATCGGCGTCAATATGGCGAATATAAATTATCGAGTTAAATAAGAAGGCAACGCGTCTCGTCCACGCATTTATCCGTCTATCCGCATGAAAACGGATTTTTTTTTTTACACGATCCAATTTCACTGAAATTATGCACTCCCAGACGGCCGTGCGGCTGACGGATTGTGTCGGGAAGAGTTTTATATATTTTTTAATGTGGAGAGACAGATATGTGAAGGTTTTTGTAATAGAACTGCTAATGAATAAGTAATAATTTCATCACAAAGAGAGTTATAGTTTCGGGTTGCGACTATTGTAATATGCATTCTGTTGTCAACACACATAATACATTTGGGTGAGTAGCGTATCTTGGGCCCCAAAAAAGTTACGTGTTAATTAAAAACCCCGTGTGTATATTTTAGATTGAGCATTGTATTTTATTCATGGCAAAAAAAAAGTTGTATTTGTTTTGGTGAACTCAGGGTATTACATCAACTGCTACGAATATCTGCTGACTCCATGAAAATGGACCATGGGTTGAAGAAAACCTACAGAACTGCACACACAAAGACCCCCCCTATAGCCGTAACAAACTGTTGGGGCAAGCGCTGTTAGCAAGCACCTATGAAGGCCGGTACAGTACACGAGGGGGTGAGGTGGCCAGCACCACGCCCAACCGCCTTTGTTTTCCCAGTACTCATTTTTGGCTGAGTTGACCTAGGGGAGGCCCAGGACCGGTTCAGATAATCGTCACTGGTGTTGGCCTTATAGAACATCATTCAAATGGGCACCCTTCATTCACTTCACGTGCGATTTGTAATATCTATAAGATCACCCGTAACTAACTGGTAGTGGGATTATTTTTGCCCTCGTTATGTCTGTCAACTGTATCGTTGTCTAAACAATCCACACCATCTCGTTATGGCAACAATCTTCACAACTTTTGTCAAGATTTAATTTTTCATGGGTGGATGTGGGAAAGGACGGGAGGGGGGGCGTGGAGGAGGGAATTCAAGAATTCAAGATTTTGGCTTTTGGAATTTTAAAGGAGAGTTTATATTTCGATTCAGCACCCTTCAAAAAACCTAAGGATGCAAACTTGTATAGGCCCCCGTTAAAAAAAAAATGTTCAACATGTTTTGCCCATAATAACAAACAAACTTAGGTTTCTAGATTAAAACATCGAATTCTCTGTTTTGATTCATCCCACCTCAAGCCCTCCGGATACAATCTTGCATAGATTTCCATAAAAAAAAAACAATGATCAAAATTTAGCACCCATTTTTAAGTGGCCCAAACTTTGACATTTTGGTTTTATTTTTTTGTCTCTCTAATCCTCAAATGAGAGCACGAGCACAGACCTAATTATATTCACGCCGCATTTTAGCTTTCTAAGCGCTTCTCGAACATCGTTAACATTTCCATCAGTCGCCCAGCCACAAAGTATAATTTTGTATTAAAAGAGACGGTCACTTTTGGAATACGGGATGCTAAATGTACACGCTCAAATCTACTTGAACGCAGGTCTCCCTGAAAAATGAGACTTTTAGTCTCAATGGGCTCTCACCCAGGGTTATAAATAAAAGGCTCGAATGAATGAATGCGATTCCTGTACCTTGCAGCTTAACCGTTTCGCTGAGTGCAAAATCACAGGTGGCCCCACCGAGTTCAGCGTTTCACTCTTTAACTGCCCTCCCATGAACCTCCGGGCCGGACGAAGCGTGCATCGAACTTGCAACCACCGAGATGCAGGGAAGGGGGTGAGGGGCACCTCGGACGCCATCGACAATACATAAACAAAGGGGTCACCCCCCCCCCACCACCACCAACAACCCCAGCAAAAAAGGAAATTGAATGCTGGGATTTTTACGGGGTAAATACGCTCTCTCTGGACTCTGTTGCTTTCCACACACGTGCCGGGATTCCTTCCCTCTGACACCGTGACCCCGGCAAGAAGCAATCAAGGTGGTGGGGGGGGGGGGGGGTAAACTCTGGCTCATTTGGCTTCTGTCTCACGTAATGAA
The DNA here is from genome assembly GCF_048934315.1 of Petromyzon marinus. Classification (NCBI taxonomy): domain Eukaryota; kingdom Metazoa; phylum Chordata; class Hyperoartia; order Petromyzontiformes; family Petromyzontidae; genus Petromyzon; species Petromyzon marinus. The sequence continues at coordinate 8,324,898 of NC_133687.1, forward strand.
TGTCACCGCATCGATTGGTGATGTGGTCCCAGTCACTCCCCTCCCCACCGCCCGATGGCCGGCTCCGTTGACGGCCACAGCCGCTTGCACGTACGTTTAACATTCCCGCTGCGAGCGGGGCAAAGAGCAGCAGCAGCAGCAGCAGAAGAAATTACTGCCATTTATACTGCAGTCCTAGATCTTGGTGCTCAATTTTTTTAAAGTGACAGTACGAAGATAAACAGGTTTTTTGTGTGTGTGTGTGTCCGTCCTATTGCGTTGGCAGTGATGCACAAAGCACTAATAATAATAAAAAAATCCCAACGCGTTCATCAATATCCCTGCCCAAAAACGAGGACAAAAAAATATATGGGATATGTGACGTTTCAGGCAAATGGTCCCTTCTTTCTAGATACAGTAAAACCTTGGATTGCGAGCATAATTCGTTCCGGAAACGTGTTTGTAATCCAAAGCGCTCGTATATATCAAAGCACTCTTATATCAGTTGTGATCACGTGACGCTCGGCAGTACAAAGCGTTTACGTGCTACTCGTATTGCAGGACCCTCGCTCGTTTATCAAATTAATATTTACTTTAAATTTTTGCTCGTCTGGCAAAACACTCGCAGACCAAGTTACTCGCAATCCAAGGTTTTTACTGTATTGGCAAAAAGATAACTCTCTGTTTGCCAATGTCACGTTTGGGGGATGGGGGGGGGGCACGTAACACTTAATGGCTTCCCCACGTGCGTATGCTGTGACGGAACACAACATTGGAGACAGCAAATCGGCCATCGCGTGGTGGCAATTGGGAACCGGCGGTAATTACGCGACTCCAGCAACCGTGGCATGAATTAATCCTCCACCACGAGCTAATATCCCGGTGGGGGGGAGCAATGGAGCGAATGAAAATGGGAGCTTACATTAAGGAGTCCTGCCCAAATTGAAAAGCGGGATTATTAGAACGAAAAAGTGGCCAAAATTTAAAATAAGCACGGCCAACGTAATACCCCTCAACGAGGGCGAAAACGCTGGGGAAAAAAAACCGAGATGGGCGATATCGATGCAACACGAAGCTGTGATACGTGGAGGGTGCGTGGCACAACGGTGGGAGATGAACCGGCCGAGTGGCCCTGGTTCTGCGTGGAGGCCAGGCAGCCTCTGCTGGGCTCTGTGACAGCCAGCATGAACAGAGCCGTGACACGATGGCGTCGCAGATTCCTTCCCACCCATTTCATCCTCCTCCTCCATCCGTTCACTCTGACCTCCTGGGACCCGCGCCGCTATCCGTTCACGGTATGTCACCATTGCATTCTCTCTCACGGGCAGAATAAGCGGAACACAGACGGATGTATGGGTGATTTATTTCACTATCCCTGACAAGGACCAGGGGCCTCCCCGAGGAATTTCAGCGGGGCCTCTGCAAGTGATGCACCCGCCCCCCCCCCCCCACTGGGGGACTGGAAGTTAAAGGTCAAGATTGGGCCAAAGACGGTTGCTTATATAATTCGGTTTTTCTTCTGCGATATGATTTTGTTATGATTATCATTGTCGTTAGAATGAGTTTGTATCCTCGCAAATTGTTTGACAGGGTCCGAAGGAGCCCATAATCATGTTTTGGAATACGTGGAGCTAATTTTTCAAGACATAAAGTAACACTTTCGTCAATAACTGTGGCCCTTTTTTGTTTGGTTTAACTACCAGGTGACATTTCAGACGATGGCTGTTCCTTATAACACGAAGAAATAATTTGTTCAAGGCGACAAGACAGCAGAAACAAATGAAACATGATTTGGCAGCGTATGCTGTAGGTGGCGTCCACGTCGTTTTTGTAATGTACGCAACCTTTCAGATGTTGTGAACCTCTCAGCCCCTGCCAGACCTAGCAGGTTCTCATATCCCTACTATAGAATGAGCGTATTGCCCATGAGAAAGTCAGATTGTTGAAACTTGTGAGGGCAAAGAAACATGTCTGAAGACAATTAAACAATTGTGAAAGTAACACACTTTTTGTCTTTTGCTCAAAACAATCGTTCGCGTCGTTGTGGAGAATATAAGCCTGACTGCTGATAATACTGTGTCGAAACCGGTCCAGAGTGTTGCTTGTCTTGAATCAGTGCTGCTGAAATGATGCAATCCAGAAAGGCCCATACTTTTACTTTCATGTGGAGAGGTGGATATATGAAAGGTAGCATGGTCCGCTTAGTTACTTTGTTACTTGTATAATTATGTTTCCATGCAGTCAACATAACTCAGTTAACATTGCGATAACTGAATAGCGATTCACTAAATACGCACAAGTTAATTAATTACACTTTAATAAGGCTCCAAAGGAGGATTCATTTACAGCTTAATGCCCGTAACTTAGCATCGCCATTAAGTGGAGCGGTGAAAAGCTGAGGCTCAATGGGTGCGGAAGGCGAAAGGGATTCTGCTTACGAGCTCACAATTTCCAACCCCTCATCAACAATCCCTCTTGTTCTCATGCCATCAAAACTACGCCTCCACTTGCAATAACCAAATTCTTCCTTTCAAATCATTATCCTACGTGGTGCACGTGTGTTGCACGTAAGTGCTCATCGGAGGTGCGGGCGGGGGGGGGTGGGGGCAAGACAACAAACTGAATTTTGATTTAAAGCTTTCGTGACTGCAGTAATTCATATTCTTAGCTCTTTCGGTAAAGTCACGTTGAAGGGAAACAATAAAATAATAAAATATATATAAAACAATAAAAATTCTCACGACGTTACGCCGTTGGTTTTTCACACCTGATGATGACCGTTTGCGTTATGGTCGAAACGTCGTGAGAATTTTTATTGTTTTATATATATTTTATTATTTTATTGTTTCCCTTCAACGTGACTGTACCGAAAGAGCTAAGAATAACAAACTGAATGTTGATGGTCGTCTAACGATATTTAGGGACAGGGTTAAAATAAGTCGGTTGAATGAAAGTGATCCCGTTTATTTGTTCATGAGGCTCCGACGAATTGGTGACTTTGAGCAAATGTTTGGTTATTGTCCGGGAGGAAAAAAATAATAATGCAGGAAAACCACCGTGGGAGGGAGACCGGAGACTCCTGAATTCACTTAAGGGGGCCTTAGTAAATCATTTGGATGCCAAGCTGTGAACCTACCGCTGGTGTCATTGCATTGCAGTCCAGTCGCGAATGAGGGTACAATAGGTGAAATGGTGAATAAGTGAGGTTATTTCATTGCCCCCCCCAAGACACGAGACAAGGTATAAAGGTGGTCCACAAAACAAAGCACTTACGGTACGGAAAACCCAGAGAAACGCAAAAGAACAGCGTGTGCAACAACAAAAATGTGAAAACTAGCACGGGGAGTGGTTTACAATAGAGGTACGTCCGATTCGTTTCGATCAGAATCGCATTTCATCCCAACTTTTAGAAAGTTCGGTAGGTTTCATTCAACTTGAATCGATGTCACCCAGTCAAAAAATCTACACAAAATAATCGTTAACGTTGCTGTGGAGCAGACAAATAAGGAAATGAGCTGACGATACGCCTGCTTCCCACATCTTTCCCCCGATATAAAAAAATATCACGTATCATTAGACCTCCTTTGCAAGTACCAAAATATAATAATAGGGTTTTCCCCCTTTTTTCTGGCAACAAAACTGAAACCTTTTTACAAGGATTCATGGCGTACACCTTTTGGCGTCCTCTGGTCGAGCACCAATTGGGTCGAGGCTCAAAAGAAAGCCGTCCCTCGGTGTGGACCAATCAGTTTCAAGGACAATGCATATATTATCATAGTATGTTTTTTGTTTGCATTTTGACTGCAGGTATTGTGGTTAATGCAGTAACATGAATCCTTGTAAAAAGGTTTCAGTTTTGTTGTCAGAAAAAAGGGGAAAAACCCTCCTATGATTGTAATATCGCGTATCTTATAAAGATCCCATCAAGATGCATGGCCTTCTGGGAGCGCATAATGTCAGCGGCGCTTTGCTCACATTGAACCAATTCTGCTGAAATGATGCACTCGCAGAGGGCTGTGGTGTGGCCGATAAGATACCTAAAGCAGCCTTTTTTTGGTAAAAAAAAACAAGACACGTGAAATGGGCGCATTGTCTGCTTATTTGCTCAGTCAAAATCAGATCACGTCGTCATTAAAAAAAAAAATCTTGATAGTAAAATTCTGCGGACTCTCTTACTGTTGCCGAGTCGGTCAGCGTCAGCCAGCGTGTTACAGATTCCTATGCCGCCTCCGATTGCCATCATTAATTTAATCTGCACGGGCATTGAGCGTTACCTCCACCTCTTTCTCCGGGCACTCTTACATGTGGGATTAAAAACTTCCCAATGTAGGATCACGGAGGTCGGGGCAATCTTCGGCACCGGATGTGGCTGCCCTTCCCGCTTGCCGGCGGTTTTCTCGTGCGTGAAAAATGTGTTTGTTACAAAACCCCTCAGCGTTTTAAAATGCAATTTGTAGGAGTGACGCTGCTGCGTAAAAGTAAAAAAAAAAGATGTAATCATTTCGACATCATTGCCGTATGACCCTCTTGAAGTACAGACGAAACATTATTTTGTGACGCTGCATTGGCAGCGGTGCTGAAGCACTATTAACAAACAAAAAAATCTCAAAACATTCGTCAATAACACTGTGGCCTTGAAAGGAAAATATATCTAAAAAAATCAAATAGGTGACGTTTCGGGCAATGGCCCTTCTTCACAGGACATGTGTTGCTTCCTATTTATACAACAAAATGTTGTTAACCGCTGGAACAAAAACTTGAAGAGGCAATCTGCAAGCAGGGACACAGCATCTTAACGGTGTTCATCTCTACCGGAGGAAACAGGTGTTCCTTCTCAGTGAGCTTAAGTTTACATCAACTTACGTAGTAATAGTAATAATAATAATTAAAAAAAACTATTTATCATCTCATTGTCAACATGCGATGTGGAGAGAATGCTGTAACAGAGCTCAGCCAATCGGGATCATATTTATCTGCCGTGATATTTCGGATCTTAGAAAACGCATATTTAATCCCATTCTGCAAGAAACAGATTTTGTGCCAACAGACCCAAATTGTGCACCCCTTGTTTCTCACATATAAAATCATATATATTACTTACATTAGTGGTTATTATCCTGGGGTGCACGCACGCCCTGGGGGTGCGAGATGCCCTTTCTGGGGGTGCGAGACAGGGCCAGATTGTTTTGGAAAAGAAATAATCGAAAACACAAATTAAGCACGGGCACGTACGTAAGTCACAACTTACGTTGTCTTATCAAACCCCGATGCATTTATTAACATTGTAATTTGTTTTACGACTGAGAATCAAAGGAGTGCAAGGCCGCAGTAAAGGTTAAGTACCACCGACTTACACAAATGCAGCAGATCTGACCACAAGCTGTCCCTGCACAGTTGTGGTCTGCTCACAAGTACCCCTTACAATTGAGAAATGTATTCTCAAAGATTAAAGGATAAATTCTTAGATTGGTTTCTAAATACCACGAGCTTGAAGACGACGAATGAAATATTGGGTGAATTTACGTATATTTACGCGAGTAAAATTAGAAGCCAGATTCAACATTGGCTCTGTGTAATTATATATAATTGGATTTATAAACTCGCATAACCCTGGCAGAGGAAGAATGATAAAATACATTCATAACCCATGGCTTCATCTACGACACTGTGGTGCACATGCATAAATGTGGCTTTTTTCTCTCCAACACAATGAACTTTCATTCCCCAGTGAAATGAAAGCCCAGTGGAATGAAAGCACATTTATTTGCACACGCAATGAAGCGTTCTCCCTCCCTAATCTCCTCCCCGTTTCGCTCTTCAAGCTGCACCTCTTCTCCATCGGCCATTCTTTTCCTCTCCTCTCCACTCCTTCCCATCCCTCCTCCTCCCTTTCGTGACCCCTCAGTAACCCCTCTGTCGCGGTCAATTCTTCCTTAGCCCTTTGCACCGGCCTGCCTTCTAAATCATTCTATTATGTAAAACTGTGTTAAGCGCCTTGATTAAATAAAACGCACCAAAAATATAAATTAAGACGAGGACTCGTGAATCAAACAAACATTGAAAAATAAGAATAGATTTTACCCTTTCTGGCAATAAAACAGGTGTTAATACGTTCAAACACTACATGGATACCTTTTGCAAAGAATCAAGTCTGCATTAACCACACGCAGTACTTGTGGCAAAACATGCAAACAAACATGCCCTGATAATATCTTGAGGCATTGACTTTGAAACTGACTGACCTACACGAGAGACAGCTTTATGACCTTGTCTCACCAGTTGTCAGACCAGAGAACACCAAAGGGCGAACAGTGTAAAGACAATGCACGTATCGGAGCATTTAAAACTCGGCATGAGCAGCTATATCCAATAAACATTGTTGTAATGTTGTTTTCAGCAATGGCCGCCGAATAAACAAGCAGGGTAATCTTCTTTAACTTAGCTATGTCAATGCTAAATTCTATGCTAATTCCTTTGTCAAGGGGTGCCTCTGCGGATGTGTGTACTTTAACTTAGCTATTTCAATGCTCAATTCTATGCTAATTCCTTTGTCAAGGGGTGCCTCTGCGGATGCGTATGCTTTAACTTTAACATAGCCTTTTCTGTGACCAGTCACAAGCTAATCACTCAGCCATTTCAATGCTAAATTCGCCTAGTTATTTCAATGCTAAATTCTCCTGTTTGATTTGTACTAGCTGCCTTGGTGAATGTATATGCTCTGACTTTAACATAGCCTTTTCTGTGACCAGTCACAAGCTAATCACTCAGTTATTTCAATGCTAAATTCTATGCTAATTCCTTTGTCAAGGAGTGCCTCTGCGGATGTGTATACTTTAACTTAGCTATTTCAATGCTAAATTCTATGCTAATTCCTTTGTCAAGGAGTGCCTCTGCGGATGTGTATACTTTAACTTAGCTATTTCAATGCTAAATTCTATGCTAATTCCTTTGTCAAGGGGTGCCTCTGCGGATGTGTATACTTAACTTAGCTATTTCAATGCTAAATTCCATGCTAATTCCTTTGTCAAGGGGTGCCTTTGGGATGTGTATGCTTTAACTTTAACATAGCCTTTTCTGTGACCAGTCACAAACTAATCACTCAGCCATTTCAATGCTAAATTATATGCTAATTCCTTTGTCAAGGCGCTTTGTTTCTTCTCACACAGCTTAAAGGTCGTGATCTCAGCGTGGCTTTCTCACTCCAGCGCTGTCCTCCAGACAGTCTCGTCCCTTCACCTGATGAAGGCCGCTTGTGTTGTGGCCGAAACGTCGTGAGAATATTATTGTGTTATTTTATTTTATCAATTTATTATTTTATTCTCATTCTACGTGACTTTACCGAAAGAACCAAAGAAGATGAATCCTTGCAGTCACGAAAGCTTTGAATCGAAATTTAAGCAGGGTAATGTCACTGTGAACCATGACTGAGCGGCTTCCCTGGACAGGGATTGCGTTTGCTCCGGCTGAAACAAATATCCCTCTGGCTCCCGGCAGAGGGGCAAACTGTCGGAGTTGTGGAACGGAAGCAAAAAGAGGATTACAAAAAGTCGACCAAAAAACTAAAAACAAACCGATCAAGTTTTTTTTGTTTTTTTAAACGTAAGAAGCGAAATGTAAAGTCATGTTGCACACCTCCTAGGTATTAAGTGCAGGCTTGCTGCTTGGTGCCGTTGGACAGGGTCCCTCGACAGGTTTTACGCGTCAGAACGAGGGCACGCCAGCTTTCGGTGCGGCACATCATTCCCTGTGCATCGTCGCGGGGAAAGAGGGAAAAAAATAGTCGGTAATTTTTTTAAAACAGTAAAACCAATAATTTGCAAAATATATAATATTTGGCTCAACATTCCCGCCTAGTCCATGCTTAAAGGTTCGAGTGTCTGAAAATTGGTTCTGGATAGAAACTGAAACGTTATAACCTCTTATTTAAACAAGAAAACAAACGGAACATGTCAGTTGTTGGCAGCCTTTATGCAAAATGTGCATAATAACGCCGCTCGTCTGATAATGCGCGGCCAATCTTTGCTCCGTCGCCTGCCCGCTCAATCAAACGCAAAGTTAATTAAAACGTCCACTTCCTTGGGAAAGCATTTCCTGAGCCAGTACATCTGAGAGACGGGTTGAGCCCTCGGGAGGGCAAAGTGAAGAGATGACATTTCGTCAGCCTAGAGGTGATTCCACCAGCTGCGGGGATGCCTGGTGAGTTCCAATGGCACAAAAAAAAAAACAATGTCCCAAATATGGATTTTTTTTAACTTAAAAACCACAATGTCCCAAATATGGAATTTTTAAAACTTAAAAACCACAGTGTTTTGCGCTGAAAGAACATCAATAGCTGGTCTGTTCAGGCAGACAATATTGTAGTAAACTCAAGGTCAAGAGGCCATCACAGCCAATTCGTTTGATGCCACCACACGTTATCGTTGAGTCCTTTAGCTATACTCTGGATCACAGAAACAACCTCACTCCACACCACAAATACAAATATAAGGCGAGAGATGGAGGCAAGTCTGGGCTGCGGCCGACGTCAAAAATAAACATCTCGTACAGGACCCTACCGTCGAAGCTCCCGGTTTCAACCTTCCACGCCACCAATGGTCGACCATCAACCGAATCATGGCCGATGCGGTCACCCGATGCCAACAATGGCACCATCAAAGATTCGGCGGCCTGCGAGTGTTGTGGCCACGAATCCCAAACCATTGACCAACGCCGAAAACACACAGCCACCGCTGCTTCCTTCACTCCTCTAAAGGAGGAACGGGCAAGATCCACTCTGTGTCTGAACAGACAATTGAGTGGATAACAACATCCAAAATTACATCCTTAATCTGCTGCTATTAATCGATACAAAAGACGACTCTGCAGTGGCTATGACATCATCGCGTCACCTCCAAACTCTGCTGCTCTCTTACATTGCCCCCCCCCCCACCCCAATTTAATCTGGGATACCGATACTCTGCCTGTTTTGGTTGCCTAATCTTTCCGGACGTATATGTCTCACCCCACGGCCAGCTCATCTGGCCGGATAGATCCACAGTCGTTTCTAGAATGGATGCCAGCCCGAACCCCCCCCCCCCCCCCACCACTACGTTCGCTTGTCCTCTGTGGCCGTGGAACAACAAACGCCTCTACAATTACGAGTACTTCCGTTGTGCACTCGAAGAACGGCCATGCGGGCCGAATGGGTTTTTGTAAGAAATACTTTTTAAAATATTATAATGTGGAGAGACAGCTATACGAAGGGGACAAATAGTCTGCTTGTGTATTTTGTTATTTATCTTTTGCACAACAACGCAAATTATTGCCTGCAAAGGGCCTCTATTTGGTGTTTGAACATCCTAACACCTGTTTTATTGCCAGAAAGTGTAAAAACATGATCTTATTTTTTCATAAATGAGCATTTATAGTTTTTTTTCGAAAGGTCAACATAAAACCCTAGTATCCAGTTAAAATAAGGCCCTAATATCCAGTCAACATGAGACCCAGTATCAGTCAACATAATACCCTAGTATCAGTCAACACAAGGCCTTAGAATCAGCCAACATAAGGCCCTAGTATCCAGTCAACATAAGGCCCTAGTATCAGTCAACACAAGGCCCTAGTATCCAGTCAACATAAGACCCTAGTATCCAGTCAACATAAGGCCCGAGTATCCAGTCAACATAAGGCCCTAGTATCAGTCAACATAAGGCCCTAGTATCAGTCAACATAAGGCCCTAGTATCCAGTCAACATAAGGCCCTAGTATCCAGTCAACATAAGGCCCTAGTATCAGTCAACATAAGTCCCTAGTATCAGTCAACATAAGGCCCCAGTATCCAGTCAACATAAGGCCCTAGTATTTGGCCAACATAAGGCCCCAGTATCCAGTCAACATAAGGCCCTAGTATCCAGTCAACGTAAGGCCCTAGTATCAGGCCAACAAGGCCCCAGTATCCAGTCAACACAAGGCCCTGGTATCCAGTCAACATAAGGCCCTAGTATCAGGCCAACATAAGGCCCCAGTATCCAGTCAACATAAGGCCCTAGTATCAGTTAACGTAAGGCCCTAGTATCAGTCAACACAAGGCCTTAGTATCAGTCAACACAAGGCCCTAGTATCAGTCAACATAAGGCCCTAGTATCCAGTCAACATAAGACCCAAGTATCCAGTCAACATAAGACCCAAGTATCCAGTCAACACAAGGCCCTGGTATCCAGTCAACATAAGGCACATACGTAAGGCCCTAGCATCCAGTATCCTAGTATCCAGTCTCAGCGTCTTAGAGAGCGGCAATACCCCAGCCAGTGTCCTCAACAACATCTGTATCATCCATACAGAGTAATTCCAGTTTATCGTGTAGAATATTATGCTGGATTATATCCTGGCCATGCTTGTAGTCAACACAGACCGTTGTGGTTTCTCACCTTCTACTCTTGCATAAGCTTGAGCCCCATCATTCATTTTATTAAGTAGTATGGACTTCTTTTGCATCTGACGAAGCCAACCGTGCTAATCGGTGGTGTGAGAGTCGGCATATGTAACCTGTAATGTAGCCGGCATATGTAACCTGTAATGTAGCCGGCATATGTAACCTGTAATGTAGCCGGCATATCTAACCTGTAATGTAGCCGGCATGTCGAACCTGTAATGCTATACAAATTTATAAGTCCTCGTAGCGCCGCTCTCCAAACCGAATAATATTCTTGTCTATAAAATAAATGCAAAAATCCTCGCCTGCTTTCCACCTCTTCCATTCTAGCTGCCTGCCAGTCGATGTGAGCTCACTAAAACCCCTGTACCATCTAAGCCCACTCTGTCTTTTTTCCCCCTCAGGCACACTTGTATCTGTCCGTTCTTTCTCTCGCAACAAAAAAAAAACATTCAGAGGCCATCAATTGCGGCGATAATATTTCCACTTCCTACACGGTGATCCACAGTAGTGCAGTTGAAGAAGCAAACCCATCAGGCTGCGAAGAGAATTACTATTTCCACGCAAACACATGCTCGAGCTCATTTAAACAAACCCTGTCCTCGAGGCATGTTTAATTTGTCATTGTGAAATTAAATTGCGCATATTGGGCCCATCATTTCGAATGAATTTAAATTAACGCTGCCAAGTCGACGTCAAGGATGATGTCCACTGGCCCCCGTGTCTCATTTTAACCGCTCCAGGCAGGAGGGAGACAACTCACGCTTGGCTCGCCACCTGCTCAGGTGGTAAGTGGCCACCCTCGTCTTGGCGACAGAGAGGAAATCAGTTCTCATGCTGCCGAAAAAAAACCAATGCGTTGAGACAGATTCTGTCATGCGCAACCTATTGATACCGATGTCTGATCTAAATTCCATATTTGTGCTGCTGCAGTGAACACTGTCTGTAATTAAACTGTATTTTTTTTCTTGCTGTGGTTGTCACACCTGATGATGATTGCTTGTGTTGCAATGGAAACGTCGTGATTTAATTCATTTTTTGTTTTATTTTTATTTTATTATTTTTTTCACCTACGTGACTTTACCGAAAAAAACCAAAGAATATGGATCCTTGCAGTCACGAAAACTTCAAATCTAGAATAAACTGGATAGGTTATTCTTTTATTTCAATAAATGTTTATTCCTCACATTTTCAGTCAAGCTTTTAAACATTACGCACCGTGTTTTGTGTAACCTGTTTCGCGCAATCGTTTATATTATTGGGTTTTGCAGATGTGTATTTAGATCCCGACCATATGGTTCCAATGCCACGATTGTTATCGTTATGCAATAATTGTACTATCCATTTTAATATTATTATTGCAACTTAATAACAGTTTTTTTTCTTTTTATGTTTAATATTCATGATTAACCTCGTGTAATGCATCTCTGCCGTAATAAACGTGAACACAGGAATTAATTTGAACGCAATTTGCTCTCACGCCCACTTGCTTTCATTGTAAGAGGTCCCAGCGCTTGCTTCTATGGCACCAAATAGATTTTAAAACATCACACGATGATATTAATGCGAATCACTAAATCATCGCCCGTATGCCAAGTATTGCCGCGTAACAGTTTTCTCTCGGTGGGACTTGTCAAGTCGCATTATATTTATCTCCCCACAAAACATTTGGGTGAAATCAGCGTGGACATTTTCATTTTGAGGTTTACATTTTTTATTATTATGTATTTTAAAACCACGAAATGCTTTAGAAAGTGTTAACCAGACGCAGGATACGCCGGTGCATAGTCATAAAAATACATATTTCTATCACTGTCGTTGCACGATTAACTATCCGCGGTGTGCAATAATGGTCAGAATTGCAAAGGAAATAAATTAAAATGAATAATTCAACACAAATTCAGCGGCTCGTGCGCGGTTCAACGTGGCGCCGTTAGAATGGAGGTTGTTTTGCCGTGTGGCGGGGATACTTTCCTTGTCAGTTCAAGGTTGGGGTTGACGTAGCGCCTGCCGACACGAACGCAGTGAGACACGACAGACCCGCCACCTCATCCCGACAAGTGGCACCACCCTTCAGGTGGTGACCTGTCCCCACAACGGCACCTTAGCAGCAACGCTCCCACGCGCGCAAAGCGAAGGCCGCCTTCTCGACTTGCGCGCACAATCCAGCCCGGGTTTACTTTGTTCGCATGAATTGACCTCTGCACTGAAACCTAAGCCACGCTACAAAAAAAAAACGATACGCATTTATGAACGAATGTATACGTTGACTAAAATCCCGTGGTTCAAAGGATGGCCAAAACAAATACAAGCTCATAAACTTTGACGAAACAAATAATAGTAATAATAATCTGCACTCAAGCTTATCGTTGGCCCATGGCTTGGTTTAGGATACTTTCAGAAGTTGACAATTCCCTCGGCCCGTTCATTTTCACGAAATACCTGTTTTGTTAAATAACAAACTGTGATCCGCAGGCACACACATCTTCCGTTCCTGGTGAAGAATTTTAAATTTAGTTTTCAAGCTCATTAAAAAAGACGAAACATCCCTTTCTCTCTAGAAAGAAAGCGTTTTAGTACAAAAAATTGATTTAAATGTAGTGTTTCTTGGGAAACGGTGCGTTTTACCACTGGCACTTCATATGCCTAATCTTGCACTTTTATAACATGAATTTAATATTTGAAATTATATCTTTCCTTTTTTTAAATATAAATTCATTCGCATTATTAATTTATTTTTTATCTGATGTGTTACGTCTGCCACGGAAACGGCGTGTTTTTAATTGATGAAACTCGACTTAAGAGATTCTTAACTCACAGGGTACTTCAAAATAAATTGAAGCGAATCTAACTTTCCAAAGTGAATGACGATTAAAGTTTACTTTTCAACCTTCCGCATTACGCCTTACTTTGTAAAGAAAGAATAACCACACGGGCCAAGACAGAGTGCACAAAATAATCTGGGTCATTTGCGAGGAGGAGGGGGAGGTGTCATTCAGCACTAGAACTCCTTTCCCCCATCCCTTATTGGCTTTCGATATTGCTCTTAACGAGATTTACAAAGCAATTACCACTCTTGACTCGCCTGGGAACCTCAGAGGACAAGTGCTCACGAGAAGTTCTGATCTTTGCCTCAAGCGTCCCGGGATGCTCCGCTCAACTTTGCGTGTATCACTATCGGAGGACAAAAATAGCTGACCCCTCCCCACCCAAACGAATGCAGAGCACATAACACTGCTTCCTCGTTTCTCTATTTCAAATGGATACGAGCCGTGCCCCCGACTCTCAAGACCGAGCAGCGAATAGACAGGTGGCGTATTTAGAAGCTGTTCAACTAAGCTTCAGTTGCCGGCGGATCTTTTTAGATTTTTTCTTCCCTCTCTCTTTCCAAAAGTATATTTTTTTATGGGCAAAACGATTCAGGTACACGACCGCAAGAGGGATATGAAAGGGGCGTGACACCGGCACAAACGCACATTACGGATTGCAATGCAATGGAGGCCTGTCTAAAAAGGCATGTATTCAATAAACTGTTTCAATAAACTGTACAACCCTGGTGGCTTCCTAAGCTCTGATACCCCTGTAGGGGATGGGAGGGCCAGGCCTAAATGTCCTCGTGAATGCTCTTAAGAATCAATGGCCACTGGAGGAGCGGTAGTGAAGGGGCTCCATGTTTGGTGGTTAAGCTTCCTCTCTGGCCCTTAGTTTTGCACTTAGTTGCTCTAGAGCGGCACCTTTATCGAATTGAAAGTTAGACGCACACGGTTACTGCCAAGTATAACTGGAGGATCAACGCGAATGCAGGTCTTACGTTAAAACAATTTCTACCACTTCTTTGTTTTTAAGTAAAGGAATTATGTAAAGAACGAGTTCGTGTCGTTAAAGCTCTCCAGCCTCAGTCACAGCCAAACAAATAAAATTGTCTCGTGAACAAGCGTTTAATTGTTATTGTTTCAGCTGTCCCGTAGATTTAAAAGCTATTTTCACAACCAAAATGTAGCCATTGGGTCCTACGTTTCACTTAAAAATGCGTCAAGCATCGTAAAAGACAAGATCCAGAAAGTCAGAATAAAATCCAGGAAGCGTGAATAACCATGTCACCTGACCCAGCTTCTTAAATTGGAGTCTCAGAGGAACATCCAATCAAACGTAAACAGTTTAAATACGATTGGTCTGACTTCCTGGATATTTTATTCTGACTTCCGCGACCTGGTCCTGATGATGGTTGCTGTTTTTTCATGCCAAAGATCGCGTATAATTGTGGCTAAGCTTCGGTTGTGAGGGTTGTTCTACGACTTACCGGTGAGTGAGCTGAATTTATAATAATTGGCGCATCAAACACTTGTACACGTGGCACAGGAATTTGCTCCACTTTGTCGGGTAGTGGAGGGTTCTTAACGGCACAAATTTGTCCAGATTATCAAGTGGCCTTACCCAAAAGTCGTCTGGCTGCTTGCACCTCCCTGTGGTGAGTTTATAAAGTGGTACTTCAATTTTTGAACAAAGTTTATATTTTAAAGGCCTCCTCGCTTCTGCAGATTTCTGCCGGGCAGCTGGCTTAAGATTCCACAATGAAGCAGCATCAGCAGCAGAATCATCGGCAGCGAGCGTGTGGAGTGTGGGGTCAAGAGTGCTCTCCGCATAAGCCCAGCAGCCTCTTCAAATGGCAGGCATGCATCAAGCACCTCACCAATAAATCCCAATGCCATGTGCATGTTGTGTATCTGACGGGCGGCAGTAATCCCAGAGCGAATGCGAAGCTACATGCTATTCAAATTTATTTCCTTTATGCATCTTAGCTGGGCACCGACGTCTCCTCGTAATTCCGTCAACCTTTGTACGGACGCTTACAATTTTAAAGCTCCCACCGACGGACCGCGTTGAGGGCTTCTCGTAACTCCCCGAATCGCGCTATTTATTTTCTTCAGCCACCCAAAATCTTTATTTGATGAAATATCTACTTCTGCCCTCGGGCCTCTTTGATTCAACAATGTCATTCAAAGCTGGCTGACTGGCCTTTGGGTTCTCTGCTTGGCCAGAGATTCCCTTTTCATATCCTCTGAGCAGAAGGTTGTGTCTAGCGCTGAGCTCTTGACACTCTCTGCCCCCTGCCCCTGAGAGCAAGGGGGTCGCCAACCTGCGGCGGCTCTTTAAGGACTGCATTGGCGGCTATTTGAAATATTGAGGGTTTTCTTTTTCAAATAAATCGAAAAAAATGGCTCTTCTTGTTATTTTGGTTGTCCACCCCCTGGCCATGGAAGTCCAGTTTACCATGGGAGTCCAATATACCATGGGAGTCCAGTTTACCGTGGGAGTCCAGTTTACCATGGGAGTTCAGTTTACCATGGGAGTCCAGTTTACCATGGAAGTCCAGTTTACCATGGGAGTCCAGTTTACCATGGGAGTTCAGTTCACCATGGAAGTCCAGTTCACCATGGGAGTCCAATTTACCATGCGAGTCCAGTTTACCATGTGAGTCCAGTTCACCATGGGAGTTCAGTTCACCATGGGAGTCCAATTTACCATGTGAGTCCAGTTTACCATGGGAGTCCAATTTACCATGGAAGTCCAGTTCACTATGGGAGTCCAATTTACCATGCGAGTCCAGTTTACCATGGGAGCCCAATTTACCATGCGAGTCCAATTTACCATGGAAGTCCAGTTTACCATGCGAGTCCAATTTACCATGGGAGTCCAGTTTACCATGGAAGTCCAGTTTACCATGGGAGTTCAGTTCATCATGGAAGTCCAGTTTACCATGGGAGTTCAGTTCATCATGGAAGTCCAGTTCACCATGGGAGTCCAATTTACCATGCGAGTCCAGTTTACCATGTGAGTCCAGTTCACCATGGGAGTTCAGTTCACCATGGGAGTCCAATTTACCATGTGAGTCCAGTTTACCATGGGAGTCCAATTTACCATGGAAGTCCAGTTCACTATGGGAGTCCAATTTACCATGCGAGTCCAGTTTACCATGGGAGCCCAATTTACCATGCGAGTCCAATTTACCATGGAAGTCCAGTTTACCATGCGAGTCCAATTTACCATGGGAGTCCAGTTTACCATGGAAGTCCAGTTTACCATGGGAGTTCAGTTCATCATGGAAGTCCAGTTTACCATGGGAGTTCAGTTCATCATGGAAGTCCAGTTCACCATGGGAGTCCAATTTACCATGCGAGTCCAGTTTACCATGTGAGTCCAGTTCACCATGGGAGTTCAGTTCACCATGGGAGTCCAATTTACCATGTGAGTCCAGTTTACCATGGGAGTCCAATTTACCATGGAAGTCCAGTTCACTATGGGAGTCCAATTTACCATGCGAGTCCAGTTTACCATGGGAGCCCAATTTACCATGCGAGTCCAATTTACCATGGAAGTCCAGTTTACCATGCGAGTCCAATTTACCATGGGAGTCCAGTTTACCATGGAAGTCCAGTTTACCATGGGAGTCCAGTTTACCATGGGAGTTCAGTTCATCATGGAAGTCCAGTTCACCATGGGAGTCCAATTTACCATGCGAGTTCAGTTTACCATGTGAGTCCAGTTCACCATGGGAGTTCAGTTCACCATGGGAGTCCAATTTACCATGTGAGTCCAGTTTACCATGGGAGTCCAATTTACCATGGAAGTCCAGTTCACTATGGGAGTCCAATTTACCATGCGAGTCCAGTTTACCATGGGAGCCCAATTTACCATGCGAGTCCAATTTACCATGAAGTGCAGTTTATCACGCGAGTCCAATTTACCATGGGAGTCCAGTTTGCCATGGGAGTCCAATTTACCATACGAGTCCAGTTCAACATGGGCAGGAGTCAGCAATCTGCGGCTCCGGAGCCGCATGCGGCTCTTTAAAGACTGCTTCGTGACGTTGTTTATTGAGGACCACCACAGTCTTGTATCCACGTGCATTGTGGCTCTTGAAGTACTGAGCGTTTTTAACACGTAGGCTTTCGCGACCAATATCATCCAAATAATAGAGGGTTTTTTTGGGGGGTTTTAGATCGCGTAAATATAAATGTGTCGTTAAGCCCGCCACCATATTCGGCTGTCGCTTGATGAGGCTGATTGTAATCACCGGCGAAACGTCGTATTGGGATTGTAAACGGACCGGTGTGCTGATCTAGTAACGAATTGGCACGTTCTGTTTGCGTGACAAACCTTACTAATTGGCTGTGTTGGGTGTTGGCGGGTTTAACGTCACATTTATATTTACGCGATCTAACCCAAAAAAAACCTCTTACAGATCGAGTGTTTTACCGAATTAGATTTATTTTCTTGTTGTTTTGGTTGTCGACCCCTGCCCTGCGACACACTCAGCATGCGTCTCACGTCACATGCAGCGTCACGGGCAGTTCTATATTACACATTAAAGAAGGCATTCATGCCTAATGAAAGCTTGCAACTGAAGTTACATTGAATATAATAGCGCGGGCTATTTATTTTCCCAGAGTACATGGGAATTAAAATCACGACAAGTTCCATGATATTTATGATTCTGTCAGAAGACTGTAATGCAGCAATTACATTTGTGGTCATCATGTCTCGGTTATATTCCAGCGTGCCCTCGGTGGAGAAATTTCCATTCGGAAGTCGAACGGCGAGCAAGCACTTCATCTCATGTCCACATGAATGGCACCCAGAGAATGACATCATAGAATTACTTACAAACTTTCTTCAACATAATTATTTCATAGCTCCAATTTAAGATTTTGGGCCATTATCGTTCAGCTATGCCTACCTCTACTGACCCTGCCAACCACCACCTACTGCTGAGGGCAAAAACAAAGATCCCCCATATAGCCTTAACAGACTGTTGGGGCAAGTGCTGTTAGCGAGCACCTTTGAAGGCCGGCACGGCACGCCCGGTTGCTTTTGTATCGCCCAGTTTTGATGTTTACACACCAGACCAGATACCTATTTGAGGCTGAGTCGACCTAGGCGAGGCCCAGGACCGGTTCAGATATTCGCCACTGTTCTTGGTCTTGAGCGGGATTCGAAGTCGGGTCGCCGGGTTCGTAGGGCAGCATGCTAACCGCTGCGCCACCGCTCCCTACTGCTCAGGGCACACACTCTCCCACGAAACCTTCCTCACAATCCTCACCACTTCACAAACACGCCCTAACCTGTGTTTAGAGAAAGGGGCGGGACCTAAACATAAAGAGGCAGGGCTTAACAAATAAAAGGGGCGGGGCCTAAACATAAAGAGGCAGGGCTTAACAAATAAAAGGGGCGGGGCCTAAAAAGGAAAGGGGCAGAGATGAAACAGGAAGATGTGGGGCCTAATCAGGAAGTAGTAAGGTCCTTAGGAGTAAAAAGGGTGGAGCATAAAGAAGAAGGACCGGGTCCTAAAGCGGAAGGGGCAGGGCTTACAGACGTTGAACTTCCCCGTTGATTGAAGGTAATAGAAGCATCGAATCAAATACTTGCAGCAGGCAGCATAGCGTTAGGTCTGCAGATGCAGCCACAGGCCAACTCGTAAGCCTTTAACCATATTGGCTGGCACGCTGTTTCACGTCTTGTAAAGATCACATCATTGCATCACAATGGAAACAAAAATGTTTAAACTTCTCAAAGCTGGAGTATGCCAAATTATGTGACAAGCCACATACCTAAATTGGTGTTTTGTCTATTCCCTGGTGACCAGGCTGAAACCATCAACTCTCAACACTTGACCCCGTTTAACCACCAGGTGGCTGCCCAGCGTCAAACCCAGGATTTCAGCAATTTCCTTCTGAATTATTTTGAATTAGAAACAATTTAAGCCACATTGGGACCGGCAGCAATTTCAACTTTAAACTCTCTGGCTGATGACAAAGATGCAACCAAGCATGCGCTCTCTGGTCTGACACTGGCGAGACTAGGCCCTAAAGAAGGCTCTCTCAGTTATTTATCAGATAATGTTTGTTTGCATGTTCGCCACAAGGACCGCGCCTGGTTAAATGCGAACTTTATTCCTTGCAAAAGGTTTCCATTCGGTGTTTGGGGCGGTCCATAAATGACGTCATGCGATTTTGGACGATTTTTGACACACGGCGTCACAAAAAGTCAGACCCCCCCCCCTCAAATATGACGTCATAAAGCTCTGCCCCCCCCCCCAAAAAATAAAACATGCTTCAAATCGCTTTAAACTATTGTCATTGAAGTGCGTATTTAATGTGGCGCTGCACTCTGATGTTGTGGGAGAAAACATTTATTAAAAAGTCTATTTGATTAAGTAGAACGTGTTGTCTATATTTATTTAAAGTTGCGCATTTTGATGTGACGTCACATTTCTCAACCCCTCCCCCCCCCCCCCTGTCATCGTCACACATCGTCACAAATGTCTGACCCCGCCCCCCCCCCAGGTGCGTGACGTCATTTATGGACGGCCCGATATCCAAACCAGCCTCCAATACACTTCAACACGCATTCAACAGCTTGGCGAAGTATGGTCAAACAGCCCTCGTGACCGACACGGCACGGAGAGGCATTCGTTCAGCAGTGGATTGACAAAGGTCCGTAATCAGTAATATTTAAAAATATTTTTTTTTTTAAAACACACTTTAATGAAATGTACCGTACTAGTAGTAAGGTAAGAACTCCACGACTCCAGGAAGTGGCCCCGAAGCTTGCCATAACGTGGCCAATTAGACCCAAGCGGGAAACATAACATTATAGAAAATAATGTTTTAAAATGTTTTTACATTTTTTTTCATACTATTGTCATCAGTATGACACAAGTATATCGAGTTTGCACTCGATACCACATCGGGAAGTGGGTTAAAATTGAGTTACAAGATTTGAGGATGCAGCAACAACAGACAAGAGTGATTTAAAGCTTTCGTGACTGCAAGGATTCATCTTCTTTGGTTCTTTCGGTAAAGTCACGTAGAATGAGAATAAGGTAATAAATTGAAAAAATAAAATAACACAATTAAATTCTCAATTTATTATTTTATTCTCATTCTACGTGACTTTACCGAAAGAACCAGAGAAGACAAGAGTGAGTTAAATAAAAGTGTGTAAAAATAAAACATTATTATGCACGTGGCTCGGGGAAACAAGGGGTTAAAAATATAGACGGCTCCAAATGTGTGGGTGAAAATGAGATACTTTTGAATTGGGTTTGAGCGGAGCAGATGATCGGATGTCAAAAAATGAAATCGGTTTCAGACAAATAGGGCCGTGGATGGCAACTCAGGGGCGCTGTGGTAAAAGTTAAAGCGGACTGCGACGGAATCACCGATCTCGCGGATATTAGCCAATCACACGAAGGGGAGGGAGGGGGGGCGTGTCACATCACTACTCGATCCACGGATCGATTGTGCAAAGAATCGACATGGCGATTAACACGCACATTACAATTAACACGATGTTTTTTTTAATGGATCGACTCAATGGAATCTATCACAGTTAATCCCAATTAGCGATCCACAATGCCCAATGAATTGGACAGCTACGCCCACTTTATTCCATATACGGGCAAATCTCTGATGGGTGATTTTGTCGGGTGTACGATTTTATGGTATGATAGCGCCACGGCGGTGAGATGTCAACTACCTCGCCTGGTATACAGGAGGTCGTGGGTTCGATCCCGACCATGACGCCTGCTGCTGCTGTATATTTGGAGCTTGCGTGTCTCTCTCTCTCTCATCATCATCATCACGGTGGTGTTGAGATGTTAACTACCTCGCCTAGTGCTGCTGTATATTTGGAGCTTGCGGTGTTTTCCCCGTGGTAGCGTGGAATTTTCGCCTGGGTCCTCCGGGGTTTTCCCTCCACATTTAGAATCATGCATTGAGAGTATTTGGCTGATATAAATGTCCACGTGATAAGCCACTTCGTTGAGCTATCGTTTGTGGCCAAGTCGCTCCTGAAACAGAGCTATATAGCTCAGTGGGCCTTACCTGGATAAATAACAGTTCATCGTATGTGAGAGCCGGCCTCCATCAGCTGTTCGGCTACAAAGGAAGAGCCGTA
This sequence comes from Petromyzon marinus, assembly GCF_048934315.1. NCBI lineage: Eukaryota > Metazoa > Chordata > Hyperoartia > Petromyzontiformes > Petromyzontidae > Petromyzon > Petromyzon marinus. The sequence goes on from NC_133687.1 coordinate 8,346,247, forward strand.
AACCCAATGCTTCAACTGCCCCGTGGTGACTTACATTTACTGCTAGATGCAGCGCAAACGTGTACGCTGCGCGCCTACTAGGTGTGCGAAACACAACGCTTGTAGAGTCCGCTAGGTTTTCAACGTTGCCCTTGTCTGGCCTCCACGAGGCTTGCCGCAACAAGGTCAGCCTCCTGACCAGGGCCGGATTAAGGCACGGGGCGGCTTTAGTGGCCGCAGCCACAGGGGGCCTCCGCCAGCTATAGGGCCTCCAGAGATGAAGTGAAAAGTGATTTCGTTTGCAAATGCTGAACTTGTATTTGTTGTTAGCCTTGTAAAAAATAACATTTATTTTTCCTTAACTTTGTTTTCCCTTTGAAAATATTACTGGGGGCCTCATAGTGCCTGTAGCCCAGGGGACTTACAAAATCTTAATCCGGCCTTGATCCTGACCTGTAAAGCCCTGCACGAGGACGCACCCAGCAACCTCGAAGATATCCGCTCTCCTTTCCGCCGCTGCCGACCGCTTGGGTCGGCCGACGAGCGATCGCTCAACATCCCCAGGCTGCGACTTACACACTTCTGGGGGCCCATTCCTTAGCTTACACGCAGGGCCGGATCAAGGCTATGAAGGGGGCCTAAGGATAATAGGAGAGAAGGGCCTAAATATGGATTACATATTGCAACAACTCAAAACGGAGTCGTCGAACATTTCTATACCTACGTAAAAATCAGCACGTTCGACTCGAGGTAAATTGATCAAACATAAATTGACCCACTTACACACTTTTCTTCAAACAAAACGAAATTTTCCACCACCCCCCCCCTCCTCCACATCTTCAGCTGCGGCAAAAGTCACGCATGATGATAATCGTAAATCAAAGAAAATGTTGATTTCAATGGCCCACGGCTACCGTCGCTCGGCTGTTACGTCGAGGTGGAACGGAGGGCCTGCCGACACCAGGGCCCTTTTTAGCCTCGGGGTTAGCCTGGGGCCCTGCTTACACGGCTCCCACGCTGTGTAATTCCATTCCTCGTCAGACAAGGGACTTTATGCATGTCCTGAAAAGGTACGGTTGCCGACTAAACCATGGAGGATCATTGTTTATGCACAGGTGCCTCGATTTTAAGAAGGGCACCTTGACAGAAATTACGTGTGATTGATAGACGTGGTAATGCTGAGTTGTGTCGTGCAATATAAGATTCGCGGTAATTGTATCGTCCGTTCTGCAAAATACCATCGTATCGTGATTATCGGTGCTTATTTTAACAATGCAAAAATGTTACTTCCTGTTGAAGTATTTCTGAAATGACGGAAGGAAAATAATGAAAGTTGGAAACAAAAAAATATATTATCTGTCCAATCAGTGCCCTTGGAAAATGTTTTTTTCGGAGTAATTGGCGGCATCGTGGTCATACGACATTAATTTTACTGGGTTGTTTAATGGTTTGATTGTTGATGGTGTGACTGACAGCATCGTGATGTCCATTAGAAGCAGTACAGCTTGTACAGTTGCAATGATTAACATACTGATGGCAGGATCATGTTGCGGAGTGAACTGTTGATGAAGAACATTCATCTCTTTTCATTCCGAAGTGCTGCGAAGCACAAACACAATCCCACAGAGGGATGGTAGATACAATTGTAAAATCACACGAGGCTAATATTCGCGACAATTGTCGAGTTCAGAAATGTTATGTTACATCGTGAAAAATGGATATCGCACAACCCTTGCATTCATATTTTTCCGTCTCTCTGAATTAGCCTGGCCATGAAGCGGTCAAAGAGACGTCGTCAGTCCGTGTAGAGTGGAAACTCTTAGTCAGGAACACTATGGCATGCACGCACGGACGCACGCACGCATATTAAGGACAAGGGGGGCCTGGGAGTCGAGACACTTTCACAGCAGTGGTCTCTCTTCAACGACCCTAGAGAAGGGAGCTGTTGTCTGCTTTTTCACCAGAAAAGAATCGTGTCACCCACCAGCGTGGGGATCTACAGCAGCCCCCCCCACCCCGCCCAGTCGGCCCTACTGCCTTGACTTTTGTTCTCATGCCTCGCGCCTGGGTGCCGCTTATCACACGCCGCACAATCGACCGATCTGTAACTCGGTGTGGACGAGCGCGCGAGCTCAGAAAAAGGCTTAACACCCCCAACCGCGGAACTCCGAGCAGCCAGATTAAAGGTGAGCGCCAGCCACCTCGCCCCGCCAGGGGTTTCTGTATTTTAGCCAGATTTGGCAGATTGCCGATACCGGCATTCCGCGTTCACATTTCGTCCGGGGACCCTACTGAGTCGATAAGACATGTTAGCAATCCGGACAGAACACCGTTGACAAAAAAAGAAAATACGCATTCATTCTCTGCGCTCCCGTTTTTTCTCTTCTTCTGGTTGTCGCGTGGGTAGAGGCAGTAAAAGGTTGCCCCCGTGCGTCAAGGTCTTTCGATGTGGGGGCGACTCTTCAACGCATTTTTAATGACGGTACGCGCCGAGATTAACACAATGAAAATCGCATCAATGGCCTGCGCCTTATCTGCCCAGCGTTTCCCCGCCGCTCTCACCGAAACGCGCTCTTCCGTCACTCGCTTCAACTTTTTCCATTTCTGCATCCCTCCCCTTATCATTTGCCACGGCTTCCATTCCAGTCTGTTTGCCTCCCTAACGCTTGAACCAAGTCTCTGCCTCCTAACCACACACCAGTTCCCTCATAGCCCGTCAACTCTTTCTCTCTCTCTCTCTCTTCACGTCTTCACCTCTTCCCTTCCTTCCCGTCACTCCTCTCCTCACCCAAAACCCTTGTTTGTTCCCCAGCTATTTCCTCACCCTTTCCCATCACACCCACCCGCCCGACCGCCCGCCCGCCCATTTCAGCATCTCACCTGCGTTTGAATTTGCGATGTTGCCTCCGCAGGTCCCCCTCCATTTCGGCGCTGCCGTCTCCAAACTGACCGCCCGCTCCTCCTCCTCCTCCTCCGGCTCCCGCACCCGCCAGCGAGCCGGAGCTGGCCCTGGTGCTGGCCCCGGAGCCCGTCACGAAGGCGGTGCGCGTGCCTCCCAACGTGGCCCCCACGCCGCCCGCCGAGCCCCGCGCGACGTTGCCCTGGGCCGTCCCGGACCCCGCCATGATGGGCCCGCCGCCGCCGCCGCCGCCGCCGCCGCCGGACTTCCCCACCGGGCTGGAGCCAGAGGCCACGCCGCCGCCGCCGCCGCCGCCGGCCACGGAGCCCGGGCCCGAGACGGTGCGGCCCACGGGGCTGGAGCCGCTGGGCGAGCGGGAGCCAGAAGCGCCGAGAGCGGTGGCGGAGCGCAGGCTGACGCCGCGCTGCAGCGTCGGGGAGCGGCCGCTGCTGCCACCGGTGCTGCCGGTCCCGCCCACCCCGGCGCCAGCTCCTGACGGGGTGGCAGGGGGGCGGGGAGAGAAGGGGTCCGGCGTAACCCTCGGTTCACGTCGTCTTATTTGAGCGGCGTTGCCGTCGCGTCTCCTCCGTCCGTGCGACGCGTTGGCAGGCGGGCGACGAGTGGCACAGGTGGCCCGGCTCTCCTCCTCCTCCTCCTCCTCCGATTGCTGGAGACGCAGCGTCGCTCTGGCGGCGCGTCAGGCCGAGGACAGCGCCCGAGAGAGCTTCTCCCCGCGCACGAGCAGCTGTTGGCGACGTCGGCTGCGTCGGAGGTTTGAAATAGCGCCACGTTTGCACGCGACTGCAGTGCAATGCGCTGGCCGCAATTCACACCCTCGGCCACGAAATTACATTTTTAATTCCAATTGCACCGGCAGCGCAAAGTTACAAAGTGGCGCGTCACTTTAATTTCCACTCACGACAAGAGGCTGCTCCGCTTGTGTCCCCCAGGCTCTCAGCTAGGGTTGTCACCTGGCCTAGTTTCCCCAGGTTCGTCCTTGCTCACGCAGCGAAAGGTGACCCAGCCAACAGACTGCCTACGAGTTTTAGAAATGTATTCACTCCTTCACACTTGTGGCCATTCGCCGGCGAAAGAAATGAATACTAAGCGTGTGGCGCAGTGGATACGAAACAAAGTAAGGTCACTTGCATGGCACATTAATGCCAGTAATTTTTTAAAGAATGTATTTACCTCTTGAGCTTTTAAATTTAAAACCAAGGATGAGTCACGAATGGCTGGTTGAGTGTTGGAAAAGGGCCAGACCCTGACAGAAAATTGTAGGCCAGATCTAGAGGCTACACTAATGTAGGGGTCTATATATATAAAAATAACTCCAGTTATGGGTCCAAGAGGCTGAGATAACCAAGCACAGCCAAGGCTTAGACCTCGCTAGACAGAGGGCACAGTTTAGGATAATGGAGGTCGCATTCCCCCAGAGCCCTGACTATGAAGGGGCGCAGGACCTGGACCATACAAAGAGGATTGTGCGTGCAGAGGAGGACATTTGTGCGGTGAATTTTAAGAGGTGAAGAAGCAAAGCGGCAGAGGACATTGCAAGCAAGGAGCATGCTCAATCGATCCAGCAGGTCCGGGCGAGACTCAAGTACAGCGTACGTGTGCACGCGTGCTGGCGGGGAGAGCCGGCGGACAGAGCTGCTGGTGGTGATGTGGTGTGTCGTTGTGGTGTGTGATTGCAGTGTAGGGGAGCGGTGGCGCAGCGATTGTGGCGTTGCGCTACGGATGACCAGGAGTTCGATTGCCGCTCATAGCCAACACCCAGTGACGATTATCTGTACTGGTCCTCAAATGAGTACCTGGTGCGGTGTGTAAACATCGCCACTGGGGAGACAAATGCGGTCCGATGTGGTGCTGCCCATCCCCCCCCCCCCCCCGTGTTCCGTTCCGGCCTTCAAAGGTGCTCACTAAAAGAAATTGCCCCAACAGTCTATTAAGGCTATACGGGGGGTCTATGTCTTTGGTTGTGCCTTCCCGGATCTGCCAAGAGCCAGAGCCAAGCACAAGGCCGGCGTCCCCGTGGCACAGTGGGACAGGGCGGTGAGCTGCTATAACGGGGCTCAACACCAGAGCTACCGCGGTGGCAATTGGAGTTGCCCGACGTGAGGCGAGCGATTTGACAGTCGACATGAAGTCGCGCGGGCGGGGTGGGGTGGGGCGAGGTCATTTTGTGGGGCGCCACGGTGGCGAGGAGATGTTAACTCCCTCGCCCGGTATGCAGGAGGTCGTGGGTTAGATCCTGAGCCTGACACCTGCTGTATTTTTGGATATTCTTGGTTCTTTCGGTGAAGTCACGTCCCAGGGTATTTTTTCTTACCTTTTTTGTACCTCAAAAAAGGTGGCAACCCTACCAAAAGGCCCCCGTACCCCAAAAAAGGCGGCAACCCTACTAAACGATCCCCGTACCTCAAAAAAGGTGCCAACCCTACCAAAAGGCCCCCGTACCTCAAAACAGACGGCAACGCTACCAAAGCCGCCCCCCCCACCCCGCCCACCTCCCCCTTTACCTCCCCACCCCCCCCCACCGCCGCCGCTCACACAGGACCTGCTTGCGCTCGCGCTGCGGACAAGGGGCGCGCAAGGGTTCTCGCGGGGGCGAACGCGGTTCCCCCCACCTGAGGCGGACGCTTCGCGCGGGCGGTGCGACGAGGGCGAGCGGCTGCGCGAGCCGCACGAGCTGCTGGTGCTCCTCAGCGTGCCGTCGCCCGCGCACGGCCCCGGCGGCGCGCTGTGCATGTGCGGCAGGTAGTGAGGCTGCAGCCCGCACCCGCCTGGGGGCGAGCGACCCGCGGCGGGCGGGGCAGAGGCAGAGGCGGCGGCGGAGGCGGCGAGAGAAAGAGCGAGCGGGCGGGCGGGCGGGCGGGCGGGCGGGCGGGCGTGTGGGCGGGCGGGATGGGAAGAGACATGAAAGTCATTTTGTTTTCAGACGTCAATTCCATAAAATGAACTTCAAACTCTGTATTTTTTTTTTTATTTGACCAGGTAAGGCCCCACTGTGCTCTGTAGCTCTTTTTCGGGAGTGAGCTGGCTATCACAAACGAAGGCTCGATGGAGTGGCTTAACATCGTCGCGTGGAAATGCATAGCGGCCAAATGCACTAAACGCGTGACGTCGATTTTAAACGTGGAGGGAAAAACCGGAGGACCCGGAGAAAAATCCACGTGACCACGGGGAAAGAGAACGTGCAAACTCCAAATACATATTTTTACTTAAAACTTTGGCGACTGCAGGAATTCATATTATTGGTTCTTTCGGGAAAGTCACGTAGATAGAAATAAAAAAAAAGTTAATAAAAATGCATTTTTTATTTAATTTACTTTTATTTGTTTTCTATCTACGTGACTTTACCGAAAGAACCAAGAATATCCAAAAATACAGCAGGTGTCAGGCTCAGGATCGAAGCCACGACCTCCTGCATACCAGGCGAGGGAGTTAACATCTTCTCGCCATCGTGGCGCCCCACAAAATAACCTCACCCCACCCCACACCGCCCGCGCGACTTAATGTCGACTGTCAAATCGCTCGTCAGATTGTGCAAGCTAAGGAGGGCCGAGCCCGGTTTGGGAGATGGCCAGGGGCTTGCCCGGGTGTTGTCGGCATTGGGCACAGGGTTGCCACCTGTCTGGATTTTTATCCAGCCAGAATTTTCCCGCTTTTTGAGGTCGCTGCTGTCTTGGGAAAACTCTCTTCCTGGGGCATTAAAAGTTCAGTGGTTTTTTGTTGTTGTCAGTTGTGTTACAGGCTTGGAGACAATGTGTTCCCATGTCATTCTCCCCTCTTTGTGGTATTGTCAGATATTTGTCTTCCCGTGATATTTCCCGGTTTTGTGTCCCTCGTTGACATGGAAACTGTGAAGCAGCTGTGAGGTTTGGTCAGGAGACATCTGTGCCGAGCGTTACCCCCCCCCGCCGAGTGCGTGCTGGTTTTACAGGGCACTCCGGTCTCGTCCCACGTGCCTAACGCTTTGTTATTGGGTCATCATCATCATCATCACGACCCATGGGCAGATAGCCCCGTAGGTGTCCACTGCACATTTCGTCCACTTTGCACTATCTCGTGCCAATATGCTCAAGTAGTGCAACATCTTTGTGGCATACTCTTTGTTTCTTTCGTTAAAGTCACGTAGGTAGAACAAAAAATAATAATAGATCACGACGTTTCGAACGCAACACAAGCAATCGTCATCAGGTGGGACAACGACAGCAAGGAGAAAAAAAAACTGCCGAAGTAGACTTTACCAAAATAACCAAAGAGTATAGATTCCTGAAGTCTCGAAAGCTTCAAATCTTTGTGGCAACGATCTCTTGTGATGTCGTCGCCGTCGCCAAGACGTTCTCTGTAAGGTCTCCCCCTCTTTCCGGCTCCTTCCATTTTTTCCGAACAGCACACTTTTCATCTTCCTATTATAGTCCATCCTACACTGGTGTCAGTTTCCTTCTCATCACTGCCTGCATCATCAGGTCGTCGTGTTCTTCTTCTATGTGCAACATTTTTCTTACTCCCACGTTTGTCACTCTTTGGGTGCAGCTGAGATGCAGTATCCTTCTGGTGCTGGGTAAACACGGCCAATACGCTCCTTACAGAGAGTTTGGAGACTCCGTGAGGCTTTCCTCGGTAAATAATTGGCGTTAGTATTATTATTAGTGAATGCCAGCACTGCCAGAATCAGACTCTTTATTTATACTGGAGGAGGAATCCGATGAGCTTTGAAGCTCTTTTTCACAGATGTCCAGTATAGGCGGGGTTCAGGACGTTATAACAAACAATAACAACCGCCCGATAGGAGTGCAAAGCAACGGAAAGGTAAGCAAGTCACGAAAAATGAACAAATATAAATACATTTTGATTTAAAGCTTTCGTGGCTGCAGGGATTCATATTGTTGGTTCTTTCGGTAAAGTCATGTAGAAGGGAAACAATAAAATAATAAAAATATAAAACAATAAAATTATCATGACGTTTCGACTGCAACACAAGCAATCATCATCAGATGTGAAAACCACAGCAAGAAAATTCGAAAAAAAAGTATAAAAGTGTAAAGGTATATAAACTCCCACCGCTTTTTGAACAACGTGTAGCTTGCACAAGGCTCGACAATTGCCAGTGTACATTATTATCAGCGAGTAGAATGTTTTAATATTTTAACATAATTTATTTTAAAGTGACAAGATGCTCGGCATCGCCTAGAGTTGGGCCTGAAGGGTGGTTTTTGTTGCGACGTTCTGAGATATTCACAATTAGAAAAAAAAAGAATCACAGCACTGATGTCGAACTATTTCTCAGAATGTTTCCTGATTTTAATCACGAGGGCTACAATGATTGAAGCGACACGTGGTGCATTGTGGGACCACAAGGATGCTCTTTCGCCATCAGTGGCATTCAAATCTGTGCTATGACAACTAATTTAATCTAATTACGTGATTTAAAATAGCTGTAGCGAATTCATGTTTCGCCAATGATAAAGCTGAGAAACCATTCGAGTTTTACATTGAGCCACTGCTCTTCTGGATCGAGAGGAGCCCGTTGAGATGGTTCAGGCACCCAGTAAGTATGCCCCCCGGTAGACTCCCCCTGGAACTCTACCGGGCAGCAACGTCCCACTGGGCGAAGACCCCGGGGCCGGCCCTGGACACGCTGGTGGGACGATGTCGCTCAGCTGGCCTGGGAACGCCTGGGAATTCCCCAGGAAAAGCTAGAGTCTGTGTATAGTAGTGTATAGTGTAGCATAATGTAGTCGAGTAGTGTAGTAGTGTATAGTAATGTACAGTAGTGTATAGTATAGTAGTGTAGTGGAAAGTAGTGTTGTGTATAGTGTAGTATAGTGTAGTAGTGTATAGTAATGTACAGTAGTGTATAGCAGTGTAGTGTATAGTAGTGTAGTGAATAGTAGTGTATAGTGTAGTGTATAGTGTAATAGTGTATAGTGTAGTGTATAGTAGTGTATAGTGCAGTAGTGTATTGCAGTGTAGTGTATAGTAGTGTAGTGTATAGTGTAATAGTATAGTAGTGTAGTAGTGTATAGTAGTGTAGTGTATAATTGTGTAGTATATAGTGTAGTATAGTGTAGTGTATATAGTGTAGTAGTGCTGGAGTCTGTCGCCACGGAAAGGGAGGTGTGGACCGCCACTACTCAACACGCTGCTGCCGCCAGGACCCTCACCAGGACGAGCAGATTGTGAATGAACCAACGAACATACAACATGCTATATTTCAAAGTCCTAATTTTTTCCAAATTTTATTTTCACCCCAGGTAATGCTGAAACTAATACTTATTTTTTCCATGGGTTCTAACCTCACCTTTGTCCTGCAGCCCGTTCACGTTAAACAGTCGGCAACAGAGCAAGCAGCTCTGTGATTTTGAGTATAAAAAGCTCCCGACGGGAAGTCGTGAATAATGCCGCGCGTGGCCTTTAAAAGGGAAGCAAATCATTATTAGGCGACGTTTTCAATGTCCCTCTCTTTGGCGTAACGTCAAAAATGACAATCGCGATTGAGTTCCAGGGGAGTTGTGAGAGCGTAGCAAACCCTGTTGGGAACACTGGAGGATGTACTCCTCCTCCAGCCACGAAGAGTTGCGACTGGAGAAGGATTACTCAAGGACTGGAGGATTTACTCCTCCATTCACGACGACCACGAACTCTTCCCAAAGCAGAAGTCAAATGCAAGGCGGCTGTGCAATTTCAGAAAGGTGCATCGCCACCTCTATCAGACGGATACGAAGTTGAATGCAGAACTGCTGTATAACTCAATGTCGACGTTGGATAATGGCTTCGTTAAAACAAAAGACAAGGTCGCTCCTTCTTTGCAAATTACGCACCACAACTGCTTCACTTTTATCTCTCGGCTGCATAAACAAGGCAGAGCGACTCTTACGTAGGTCAACAATTTACTTCGCTGCAGAGATGTAACGATGTGGAACGGTTTTAAAATACAATCGCCTCCAAAATGCAAAACAAAATAGCAAAATATTTTGTATTCAAACATTCCAAATCGCCGCTATGGCGAAATTCCAAAACTCCACCTCTAAATATCAGATTGTAGGTGACAGGGACAGATGTTTAAGTGACTAATTGGCGTACGGAGGAAGTGTAGCGTGTGCCAGTGGCTGGGTCTGTCACCAGTCCGGATCTCACGGGAAGCTGCGTGAACTGGCAAGGCCCACGGCCAAGATTTTGCTGCAAAAGCTAACGGCGTCCAATAACGGAGTGCATTATTACATCATTACCTTTATAATTTCGACTTAAAGCTTTCGTGACTGCAGGAATTCATATTCTTTGGGTTTTTCGGTGAAGTCACGCAGATAGAAAAAATAATAACAATAAAATAATCAAAAGAAAAAAATGAAAATAAAGTGAATAAAAAAGAATACAAATATCACGACGTTTCAATCGCAACACAAGCGTGTGTTGCGATATTTTTTTCATTATTTTGTATTAACTTTATTTTCATTTTTTATTATTTTATTATTATTTGTTCTTCTATCTTCGTGACTTTACCGAAAGACCCAAAGAATACATTCATAATGTTTAGCCTTATTACTAGGTTCATGAAAATTCCAATTCAGAAAAGCATTTGTTTTTAGGGATTAAGCCAAATGCAGCTGTCAAAACGCTGCCGTGGAATCATAACAACACCCCCGCTGTACAATGTTGCGTGCAACACTCATCGCTGATGGGGATTTCCCCGTGTAGTCAAGCATTGTGGTTTGAACGCACGATTGCCAAAATGAGTCAATCGCAGCGCAGGGATTTCGCACACTTTCTAGTTTGCCTCCGCAGATGCAACAGCTCGCAACGCAAGAACCTGGGGCCTTGTCTTGCAACGTCAAGGCACAGAAACAGCATTGGTTCGGCGCACCTCCTACAGGTTACGGGATGTCTTTCATGCCCTCTTGGCAACGTCTCCCTCGTATGACACGCAGCTCGGTCTTCGTCCAAATCCTCGCTGCTAATATCGAATGGTTCGGAATCAGGCAAGCCAGACTTCTGAATTGCATTGTTCCCCCCCGAAGGATTACGAAATCGCTCCGACACTAAAATCCCAACTCTGGCTCCACTTACAATCAGGAATGGATGAAAAAAAGCACTAATTTTTAACAAGTAAATAAATAAATTCCTTCACGGACTTGCCCCATGCCTAGCTCAGTTTGATTTTGCCTTCGTCAACTCGGTGACCCGGGTCTCGACTGCGAACGGAGACTCTATCCTGTGCCCCCCGAGGTGCTCACCTGGGTCAACCAAACTGAACCCAAACTCGGACCTCTCGTCTCCCTCGTGTTTGCTCGACGAAGCCCTCGTCGTCTCGTGGCCACGAGACGACGCTGCTGGTGAAACCGGGCACAATGAGGGAGGGCAATCCTCCTCCTCCGCTGCTGCTGCCGCCTTTCCCACGTGGAATCACCTCCCCCCGCTGTGTCCACACCACCGTCTGCCCTGCCTTGCTCAGGAAGTGACTCAGGAGCGACCCCTGTGCACCTCGGGCTCGTGATTAACGGGCCTGCCATGACGATCGTCCTCTGTGTCACTCAGTGGCGACTCCTCTTCTTTGTCTCAAATTATAATAATATTTTAATTTCATAGAACTTCATCCATGCCAACAGCATCCCACCACAACGCCGCACGTTAATTACGTATGATGACCTGTCTATAATGATTGTTCCAGCTTTTTTATGAAGAGAGCAAACAACAACTGCCTACGCATAGTTTATTCTCACCATTTCCCACAGTCGCATCCTGCTGCTGCGACAGTGAGAGAAAAAAAGTATTTGATCCCCTGCTGATTTTGTACGTTTGCCCACTGACAAAGAAATGATCAGTCTATAATTTTAATGGTAGGTTTATTTGAACAGTGAGAGACAGAATAACAACAACAAAATGCAGAAAAACGCATGTCAAAAATGTTATCAATTGATTTGCATTTTAATGAGGGAAATAAGTATTTGACCCCCTCTCAATCAGAAAGATTTCTGGCTCCCAGGTGTCTTTTATACAGGTAACGAGCTGAGATTAGGAGCACATTCTTAAAGGGAGTGCTCCTAATCTCAGCGTGTTACCTGTATAAAGACACCTGTCCACAGAAGCAATCAAGCAGATTCCAAACTCTCCACCATGGCCAAGACCAAAGAGCTCTCCAAGGATGTCAGGGACAAGATTGTAGACCTACACAAGGCTGGAATGGGCTACAAGACCATTGCCAAGCAGCTTGGTGATAAGGTGACAACAGTTGGTGCGATTATTCACAAATGGAAGAAACACAAAAGAACTGTCAATCTCCCTCGGCCTGGGGCTCCATGCAAGATCTCACCTCGTGGAGTTGCAATGATCATGAGAACGGTGAGGAATCAGCCCAGAACTACACGGGAGGATCTTGTCAATGATCTCAAGGCAGCTGGGACCATAGTCACCAAGAAAACAATTGGTAACACACTACGCCGTGAAGGACTGAAATCCTGCAGTGCCCGCAAGGTCCCCCTGCTGAAGAATGCACATATACATGCCCGTCTGAAGTTTGCCAATGAACATCTGAATGATTCAGAGGACAACTGGGTGAAAGTGTTGTGGTCACATGAGACCAAAGTGGAGCGCTTTGGCATCAACTCGACGCATTTGGAGGAGGAGGAATGCTGCCTATGACCCCAAGAACCCCATCCCCACCGTCAAACATGGAGGTGGAAACATGCTTTGGGGGTGTTTTTCTGCTAAGGGGACAGGACAAATTCACCGCATCAAAGGGACGATGGATGGGGCCATGTACCGTCAAATCTTGGGAGAGAACCTCCTTCCCTCAGCCAGGGCATTGAAAATGGGTCGTGGATGGGTATTCCAGCATGACAATGACCCAAAACACTCGGCCAAGGCAACAAAGGAGTGGCTCAAGAAGAAGCACATTAAGGTCCTGGAGTGGCCTAGCCAGTCTCCAGACCTTCATCCCATAGAAAATCTGTGGAGGGAGCTGAAGGTTCGAGTTGCCAAACGTCAGCCTCGAAACCTTAATGACTTGGAGAAGATCTGCAAAGAGGAGTGGGACAAAATCCTTCCTGAGATGTGTGCAAACCTGGTGGCCAACTACAAGAAACGTCTGACCTCTGTGATTTCCAACAAGGGTTTTGCCACCAAGTACTAAGTCATGTTTTGCAGAGGGGTCAAATACTTATTTCCCTCATTAAAATGCAAATCAATTTATAACATTTTTGACATGCGTTTTTCTGGTTTTTTTGTGTTGTTATTCTGTCTCTCACTGTTCAAATAAACCTACCATTAAAATTATAGACTGATCATTTATTTGTCAGTGGGCAAACGTACAAAATCAGCAGGGGATCAAATACTTTTTCCCTCACTGTAAATGATGCTTGTACTGTGAGTGTATATTGTGCAATTAAATATCTATTAGTGCCGTAAGCAGCCCCGCTTTTGGTTTATATACATGTATAAAATGTTGGGCAGGAGCTACCGGACTCCGGGGCATGCTGGTCGACAGCCGATGGCCTACGTTTGTGAGTTAACTTTAAACGCATCAAAAAGACAGCGCTCTAAGCGAGAAGGGGCTGTAGCCGAGGGTATTGGATACCAACGCAAGCCTCTCTTTACACACACGCACACACCACGTAGGTTTGATCCGTCGGCTCGCGAAGCGATGTGCCCTGGAAGCAACTAAAAATAAACGTTTAATTTTCAAGAAATAACTCGCATGTAATTCATCTGTAATGAGAATGTATTGCAGGGCAAGTTTGTGTTGCACACTAAATGATGAAAACTGTTCTTGTGACAAGGTTTGGAACTATTTTCCTTTCTTATGTAAAATTGTAAAGCAAGGCAAGCCACCCCCTCCACCCCGCCCGCCCCTTACTCCAGGATCAGAATATGTATTTATACTGGAGGAATCCGATGAGTGATAAAGATATTTTTTTACATGTCCAGTAGAGGTGGGTCAGAACATTACAAAAAAAATACAAAAACACGATCGGAGTGCAAAGTATAGGAAAGGTAAGTAAATCATTTAAAAAATATATAAACAAAAAATCTACTTTTTATCTTACCAGCTACAGGCCCACTGAGCTATTCCATTATTTTTCAGAAGCGACCCGGCCACAAATGATAGCTCAACGAAAGTGGCTCATCACGTGGAAATGTATAGAACAGACAGTCAGTCCAGTGGCCTCCACCCACCCTAAGTCACACGGTTTCTCATACCGACAACACTGGCTTGTGCACATTTAATCTGCGCTTTATTAATGCACGATGCATCCTTCCACTGCCGGTAAAATGTTTACGTGAACCGAACAATTTTGCGGGCGCATATTAATTCAATTTAGCCGCTTCACCATGTCCACGCAGAGTGGTTGTTGTTATTTTTTTGTCCTTAACGCTTTGACCGTAAAGAAAAGCCTCACCCCGAGTTTTGACGACTCAATTTTGCAGGAGGGTCCTGCAAAATGTCTTCTCGAAGTGAGGGGGAGCTGGGGGGGGGGGGGGAGCAGCGACGATTTTCTGCGGCAGATTCAAATCGAGTCGTTTGCGAGTCAAAATGTTAAAAAAGTCTCCACCGGTTCGGGGAACCGTGATGCCGGCTCGCAGCAGCGGCCTGCTCTTGCGAACCGCACCATGGCGGGGAGGCGGAGGGGGGGATCTTTAACGTCCACTGTTAAACTACAAACTACGCGCGTTCCTCTTCGTCTGGTTTTAATACACCTGCGACGTGTGTGTATGTACAGTTTAGCTTCTTTCGGCGCCGTACGTAGCCAACCGTGCTAAATCGGAAGCGTGGCGGTGCGGGGGGCGGGGGGGGTAAGGACAACAAATCAGACGCAAAAAAGCAGTTCTAAAGGAGTGAGTTTTCAATCGACATTTGTCTCCCCGTGGTCCTTCCTGCTCCCCGCGTGCCCCAATCGCGACGACGCACGGTGCCAGGGTGCGTGGCCGCTCTCGTTCAGGATGCGCGTTCGCAATAGCGACGCGCCGCGGTTTGCATGGAGCTATCAGAGTAATTGTGACACCGAGGGGCTCCGAACAGGGCGCCCCCGCCCCCCACACCACGAGACCATGAGCTAGGCACACAGCTGGTGCGGCACAGTCTGGGACCGGGAGAAAATAGATCGGTGGGGATCGATCCACAGGCGTTTGAAACTGTTCACTTCGATGCGCGCTCTAGGTTGTTTCAGGGAAGAAGAAAAACCAGTGGGGGCTTAATTACAGTGTGTTGTTGACTTTGTTAATGGCCTGCGGATGGCTTTTTTTTGACGAGAAAGCATGAGGGGGGTCCTTGCGATCACTTGTCATCCGTCGTCTTTTCACGGTCGTTTTCATTTCCACCCACAACCACGGTGTTTACAACTCACACACGTTGAGGCCTGCATTGTTCTGTGGACCGTCTGAGAATCAATGAAAAAAAATCCATCAATCACAGCAGCCGGGTTTAGCGGGTGTAATCTAATTCTTTTTGGAGGCTTCTCCAGTTAGGGCTTTGATCAGATGTGCCGCTAAAATGGGGGATATTTGGCGAAAGCCCTGTGCTGAATCCATTTATGAATGTCAGAAACAGTACCACAACGCTGCAGCATTACGAGTGTATCACGTGTTAGCTGAGCCGATATATAGGAATTTCAGAACGTCGTGAAATATACCTATAGATCTCAGCAATGCAAACTGTTGCACAACCCACGAAAGGAAACACTATATTTGGTTGATACTGCATTGGCAGTGGTGCATAAGCACGGATAACAAAAACTCAACAAATTTGTCAATAACAGTGTGGCTTGAAAAGGGAAAAATGTAATATAATTCGGCGACGATTCGGTTTCTTCATAGAAAAGTAATTAGATCAGAGATTAGGAGAATGCACTTTACACCATGGGGCCTGATGAACAGTTGAACTTGTATTAAAATTAAAGTAATAACACGTTGCCGGCACATTGGATGGGTAGACCTGTTGTACCGAGGTCAATGAAGCAAACATTAGCATAATCCACTTACTGATGCTTTCCTGGGCTCAATTTTTTGTTTCGTGAGGATTAGGTAAGCTAATCACGATCGTTGGCGGGGAAGACACAACACACTCTGGACAATTTCTGCAAAAAGCGATTACTCGTGACGACAAATCGCGATAACGATGCTGCGTAACCGAACAAGTACAAATCGTGCCAGCGAGCCGGCCGCGACACACTCGCCAGAAAATCGCGTTTTGTCGTCGTCGTCCTCGTCCTCGTCGTCGTCGCTGACCACCCATAAAATTCCACGATCCCATGAGCTTTCTCGCTTTCGGAGGCCGTGCGCTCCTGGAATTCCCCCCGAGCTTACTGATTCCTTCAAGGGGCTTGCTTTTTTTTTACAAAATGTTTTCCCCATGAAATCTTGCCCTGGTGTCCACGGGGCCCCATGTCCACCACCGCAAGGCATCCGAAGAGGAGCTTGTGGCTGCGCTTCCCCGTTACAGGCGCCCCTTCGCATTGGAGCTACGGCTACCGGACTCCTGAAATAATCTTCCACACCACCGCCTTGGCTGGCAATTCAGCGTGGCGGCTAGCGCAGGATAGGATTGCCTGGTGGCGGCTCGTAGGGAAAGCTACACCCCGAGGGGCATGCACATGATGATGATGATGATCTATTAGTTTAATACAAAATAGACATGCAATTTACATATCCAAAATATGCGTTTTTTCGGTTAGATCGCGTAAATATACAAATGTGTCGTTAAACCCGCCACCACCCGACACAGGCAATTAGTAAGGTGTGTTACATAAACAGAACATGCCAATTGGCAGCTAGTACAGCACACCGGTGTGTTGGAGAGCAAATCAACAGTATTTGTGGAGAGCAAATCCATGAATTGAACAAATCCACAAATGTGTATTTTCTCTCCAACACACCGGTGTGCTGTACTAGTAACGAATTTGGCACCTTCTGTTTATGAGACAAACCTCACCAATTTAAACTTAATTTGAAGCCCTCGTAACTGCAGGAATCCACACTCTTTGGTTCTTTCGGTAAAGTTACGTAGTTAGAAAATACATTTTGCTGTGTCGGGTGTTGCCGGGTTCAGCGACACATTTATACTTACGCGATCTGAACCCAAAAAAAAAACCCCATTTTATGGGTGATATTGGTCGCGAAAGCATTACCACGTGTTCAATTTACACATCATTTGCACACGTTGACTCGGAGGCGCTCAGACCCGCGGTCGCAGCAGTTTGCCGTCGCGACTCACTGGTGGAGAAGGTGACGTGCGGGTGGTGCGCCGGCAGGACGGTGCCGATGGTCGTCGGCTGGCAGGAGATGTGGACGGTCGGCTGCGATGACGGCACGCCCTGGCCAAAGTAGTGCTGGTGGCGCAGCAGCCAGTCCGGGGGCGAGCGCGCCGCCAGGTTGCACTCGCTTGTGGCGCGGCCGAGCGCCAGCTGCTGCTGCTGGTAACTCGGCCTGAGAGAGAGAGAGCGAGAGAGAGAGAGACGAGGCGTGATAACGGCGAAACGGTCGCACTGCTCCGTTAGGAGTCCGATCGATCGATTCTTCAGCTCGCGACGCGCACGTGGTGGGGGGGGGGGGGTGGGGGGGGGGTGCTGCGTTGTCAGCAGAGGGCAGGGCAGCAAAAAAAAAACCGTTGTTGTACTGTACCGTGCTCCAACATCTATGCTCCCCACCTTCATCAACCCGGGCGGCCTAGAGTGGTAGATATGTAACTTGGGTAGACTTTGTTTTTTAAGTCTTCGGATTCTGACTAAACGGTGCGCGTCACAGACGGAGTGAATTCCAGACGACCGCAGCTGCAACACATAAGCGACGTTTGGCGCTGTTGTCTGGGTCGACAAGGAGGAATCTCGAGGCAAGATCGGAGGTTGCGAGATGCAACTTACAATGAGAATGGTGTGTGTGTGGGGGGGGGGGGGGGACAGGGAGGGTGGCCCTCATCCAGCAGTGGATTGACAACAAAGAACTGTATGTGTCCACATAGCCACCGGGCATCGATCAACGGCAACGGACGTTGCAAGCATTTTACAACGTGCCAAGCGACTTCGAAGAAAAAAAAAAACAAGTATAATTACGCGACATTTCTCACGGCCGTTGCCCTATCCGTCGCACTCGGTCGAGCGAAACCGAAAACCAATATGACATTGTTCACGTCTAATTTCCACAACAACGACACAAACCCGCAAGCCCGGGGGGCGAGAAAATAACGCGTCCCAAGTGCGCCCGAGGACGAGAATCCATCTCGCACGTGGGTGCAGCAGCACTTGACTTGGGGAAATGCGCCCGCCTTCTCCTTACGAATTTATTTGTTGTTGGTTCTTTCGGTAAAGTCACGTAGAAGGGAAACAACAAAATAATAAAAATATAAAACAATACAATTCTCACGACGTTTCGACTGTAACACAAGCAATCTTCATCACAGCAAGAAAATTTGAAAATTTCAAAGAAAATTTCAAAGAAAATTTGAAAATTTCAAATTGCTCTTTAATTTGAAAATTTCAAATTTTCTTGCTGTGGTTTTCACACCTGATGATGATTGCTTGTGTTGCAGTCGAAACGTCGTGAGAATTGTATTGTTTTATATTTTTATTATTTTATTGTTTCCCTTCTACGTGACTTTACCGAAAGAACCAAGAATATGATGATACTGTATATCGTGGTGCTCACGAGTCCATGCAGTGGGGGGGGGGGGGGGGGGGAGGGATGGTTGGTCATCGTGGCTGTGTCAGGAAATTAAACATCCGAGAGTTTAATACAGTACGTAGCGTGCTATAACCTTAAATTAGATTCTTCTTTCTTGCTTTTCTTGCCGATGCAAGCGAAGCTCACGCGTAACTGATGCTCCGACAACAGCAAAGCACTCACTTCGAAGTGAAGGAAGCCGCCCTCCCCCTCTGCAGTGGCTCTGCGATGGGATGGACGCGTCTGCAGCGTTACGATGGATACGCGATTAATCCGAACGCATATCGCCCCGACGCGGATTTTTCTTTCGCTTTTGGCCACCGTTTCGACAAAGCGTGCTGCGTACTTTGACCGGCAGCAAGACCCATTGGTGGTTGATTAACCGAACCCAGCTCTAATTTATTAGGGGAACAAATAAAGCGAGACTGGAATCAATTTGGTGAATCCCAATGCATCTCCCTCGTTGTTTATTTGATAATTTAGGCCTAGGCTACTTTACAAATTATTCAATGTAAGGTGAACCCAATAGGACTGTGAGCGTCCAATGGCAATCACAGGGTTTGAAATAAGCAATTGGTCTTGCGAGCTCCATTAGCGAGTGGCACATGTGTGTGACCTTGTTATTGTGTTCTACAGCAGTGCAGAAACATCCCGCCGGTTGTCATACTGTGGCCCCGTCGCCCCACGTCTACGCACCCTGCCTGTCACCAATCAGCGCTTAGCAGCGCGCGTGGTGAGGTATGGTCACACGGCCCCGCAGCCGCGGGCCGTGGGAAGGTCGGTCATCTGGCAGCGGAGCGACAAAAAGCGTCGGCACGCCCGGCGCTTATGTCCTTCGAGAGAAACTCGTCCCCGCCACGGAAATGTGGAATTTCCACCACCGGCTCGGTGGGGGGGGGGGGATACATTTTTTGGGCCGACACGCCGAGCCAAAGTCGGGCCCACGAGCGACGCCAAAGACGCCTCCTCTTGCGTCACAGATGTCGCCGTTTGTCATCTGCGACCGGTCACCCCCCCCCCCCACGTCCTCCTCTTCCCCCCCCCCCAAGCGCTCGAGGGCTCGGTTCGAGAGGGGAGACGGCTGTGGCGCCACGCAGCGGACGCGTAGCCCCGTCTCGACGCGCAAGCCTCCTGCGGCAAATTAGATTTGTGCTCTTCGGATTTGTGCTCTTCAAATTTGTGCTCTTCAAATTTGTGCTCTTCGGTTTGCCGGCCGACGTCCGAAGCGAGAACCGCGGCGCTCAAAGGAATGGCGCCGCCCTCCCCGTGGTTGCCCCACCTCCACCCTCGTGGTGACCCCTCCCTCGTCATCACTCCCCCCCCCATGGCCACCTCCCCCCCCCGCCCCATGGTGACCCCACCATCGTGATCCGTCGCTCAAACAAATCCCTGGAGACGCCGGTGCACGGCAGCCAAGGAGGAGCAGTGGTCCAGATGCGAACGCCGCCGCAAAAAAAGAGGTCACCCGTCATGCGGTAACGGCCCGCGATGAGTGAGTGACCGTCGGTCCCGTGCCGCGATAACCCCCCTCTCGCGGATCGCTGCGAGCGTGACGGTGAGTGCCGAACGTGACCCGCCGTCCAATCGGACGATGTCCGACGCTCCGTTCTTTCTGCCGCGAGACGGATTCTCGTCCTCGACGAGCCGCGCCAACAGCGGCAAACGAGGCACGTCGAGGGAGCTGTACGGCGTGAGCGCCAAAACACGTGCCCGCAGTTGTGGCCACCGCAGCTGGGCACGAGGTCGCGAGGCTTGGCGAGGTTCGGTGAGGTTGGGTGTTCAGTTCGGTGAGGTGTCGGTGAGACCCGGTGAGGTTGGGAGAGGTTCAGTGAGGTTAGGCGAGGTTCGGTGAGGTGTCGGTGAGACCCGGTGAGGTTGGGTGAGGTTCAGTGAGGTTAGGCGAGGTTCGGTGAGGTGTCGGTGAGACCCGGTGAGGTTGGGTGAGGTTCAGTGAGGTTAGGTGAGGTTTGGTGAGGTGTCGGTGAGACCCGGTGAGGTTGGGAGAGGTTCAGTGAGGTTAGGTGAGGTTCGGTGAGGTGTCGGTGAGACCCGGTGAGGTTGGGAGAGGTTCAGTGAGGTTTGGTGAGGTGTCGGCGATGTCCGGTGAGGTTCAGTGAGGTTAAGTGAGGTTGAGTGAGGTGGAGTGAGGTGGAGTGAGGTAGAGTGAGGTTCAGTGAGGCTCAGTGAGGTGGAGTGAGGTGGAGTGAGGTAGAGTGAGGTTCAGTGAGGTTCAGTGAGGTGGAGTGAGGTGGAGTGAGGTAGAGTGAGGTTCAGTGAGGTTCAGTGAGGTGGAGTGAGGTGGAGTGAGGTAGAGTGAGGTTCAGTGAGGTTCAGTGAGGTAGAGTGAGGTTCAATGAGGTTCAGTGAGGTGGAGTGAGGTGGAGTGAGGTTCAGTGAGTTGGAGTGAGGTGGAGTGAGGTGGAGTGAGGTTCAGTGAGGTTGAGTGAGGTAGAGTGAGGTTCAGTGAGGTTCAGTGAAGTGGAGTGAGGTTCAGTGAGGTTGAGTGAGGTAGAGTGAGGTTCAGTGAGGTTCAGTGAGGTAGAGTGAGGTTCAGTGAGGTTCAGTGAGGTGGAGTGAGGTTCAGTGAGGTTTAGTCAGGTGGAGTGAGGTTGAGTGAGGTGGAGTGAGGTGGAGTGAGGTTGAGTGAGGTTGAGTGAGGTGGAGTGAGGTACAGTGAGGTTCAGTGAGGTTCAGTGAGGTTCAGTGAGGTTCAGTGAGGTGGAGTGAGGTTCAGTGAGGTGGAGTGAGGTGAAGTGAGGTGGAGTGAAGTTCAGTGAGCCCCGGTACCTGGTGGCAGTGATCCCGCCACTCTGGGGCTGGGGGCCAGACGCCGGGAAGAAGTAGGAGCGGCGACGCGAGTAGCTGGGCACCTCTTGGAACGGCACTGGGGGGGGGCAAAGCACGGGAAAACAGTGGTCACGCACCTCCGACTAGCACGGCTGGCTCTACGTACGGCGCGAAAGAAGTCCAACGCACGACGGACGTGACAAACCCGCCGCCGTCAGGCAACGTCATCGGAGGGGGTCGGGCGTGGGTGGGGGGGGGGAGGGGTTAGCAACGGGATCGCGGCAGAAGGACGATCGGAACGACCATCGCGGAGGTGGCGGTGCCACCGAGCCACGGGCAGACCTCCCGCCGCCCTGCGAGCTCTCGCCGCCGGCATCACAGCCACCTGGTGTCGGGGCCTTCTACTCGGGGCGTCAAGCCTCTGGGCGCACATCGCGACGCTTCCCCCCCCCATCCCATTGCCCTCCTGTTGAAGTGTCATTTGTGGTGGCCTGGTCGCTTTTGAGCGGGAGGTTGATACCTCGGTGGGCTTTGTCTGGCAGGATGGGGTTGGTCGAGTGTTGTATTTGCACGTGCTTGGGTGATTTGTTTAATCCTTCTTGTACTTTGCACTCCTGTCGTGTTGTTTTGTGTTGTTTGTTTGTTGTGACGTTCGCATCCGCACCAACTGGACATCTGTGAAAAAGAGCTTCATAGCTCATCGGATTCCTCCAGTGCAAATAATATTCTGATATAGTATATTTGTATTTCTCCTCCCCATTTTACACCCGTGACGCTTTTTCCGTCATCGTTTTTTTTCCCGAGCTCCCAGATCGCTTCACCCTATCCTGCGATCAGACGCCCTATTTTTTTTTCCCGCAGTGCGGAGGCAAAGCAAGGAGGTCGTTGTTGTTATTTTTTTAGGAGGGCCGTTCGCAGTCAAGATTGACGTCGCTCCACGCCTAATAACCCTGGGATAGAGCGATTGGCAAGGGGCTGCCGGGGGTATGACTCTGTCACGAAACGAAGTGGAATTTCCCAAAGTGACGGGATCATCGATACGTCAGTTTCCCAGCAATTTCCCAGCAGACAATGCGACGTTGGTTTCAATGCACGTACGTAGTGCGTGTGCGTTGAGCTTCTTTCGCACCGTACGTAGGCAACCGTGCCAATCGGAGGTGGGTTGGAAGGACGACAAACTAAACACAAAAAGCAGTTCTCAAGAAATCAATGTGGGCATGTGGTTGGAACAGCGTAGGGACAATTTGCCCAACGTTGATCCAACGTTCCATCTGTTCCGGGCTGTAACTGTATTTCACATTTTAATCATTTTTATTTTGTGCCGTGCTGCATTTCAAGTATGAATAAAGACTGCTTGAAAGGTATTTGACTGCCGTTTACTCACCACAAGCCTGCTGCGAGTCTTTATAATCAATACATTCCACAGCAAAAGACTGATGATATTGATGATGCATGCAATGATGACGATGACCACTTCATTGCATTTATTGGTATGGAGGGGGCCCCGTGGGGCTTGGGAGCCATGGTGGCTCGGAGATGTTAACTACCTCGCCTCGTATACAGGAGGTCGCGGGTTTGATCCCGACCCTGACGCCTGCTGCTGTATATTTGTAGTTTATTGTATTTGACCGCAATAAATGTCCACTTCGTCGAGCCATCATTTCTGATAGCAACATCGCTTCTGAAAAAGAGCTACATAGCTCAGTGGGCCTTACCCCGGTGAAGTTTAGTTTACTCGCGCTACTTCCCAGACTGCTCTGGGGCAGCCCCGCACGGTTGCCCCATGGCTTTCCCGAGGTATCGCTGCCACCCCGGGACTGGAGATGATAGCACACTGTCTCTAGACCACCGGGCGGTGAGGTCGGGGCTCTCTTGGGAATCGCTGGGGCCGGGCACCCCGGTAATATCGGACCTTCTCTGCGACTCACTGGCGCTTGACCGCAGCGGTAGCAGATGCTTCCCCCTGGGCGGATGGCGGGGTCGGAGGTCGTCGCGATCGGTACCGCAGAGGGCCTTGGTGTCAAAAGCCTGGTGGTTCTGACACCAATGCGATCAAAGTGGCGATCACCTCCGTTTATTTAAAAAAAAAATACCCACCGCCGCTTTCTTTGCAATGCCATCTCCATTTAACTCCCCCCCCCCCCTCCTGTTTAGCCATTCACCGTTCACGTGAGTGTTGCGTTTTGTAGTACGCATGTAGTGCATGTGTATGTTGAACTTCTTTCGCACAGTACGTAGCCAACCGTGCTAATCGGAGGTGTCGGTGGGGGTGGTGTGAGGCTGGCGCCCCTTCACCCAATAGTTTTGTTTTTTGTCTCCATCGTTGGCCGAGGGTCATCCGTGGAAAAGACACCCGGAGCCTCAGCGGGTTCTCACCATTCTGGCAAATTGCCCGATGAAGCTGGATGTAATTACCAGCGAAACGTCGTACTCAAATTTTAAATGATGTTGATTCACTCTTCAACACACCGGTGGGCTAAAGTAGTGAACTATTTGTCCTTTGTAAACGTGACACATTTTTTGCTGTTTGGCCGTGTCGGGTGGTGGAGGGTTACGACACATTTATAAATAACGCGATCTAACCCAAAAACCTTCATTATGAACTAACACCTCTGCCAAGCAACATACCAATGGCGTGGAAGAGTAGGCCAAAACACCCTCTGGCAGAGCTCTCTAAAGTTGGCATTAGCAGTCAGATTTCAGGGTGGCACCTTCAACTTATAACCTCGTTGTTGTTGTTTGACGCACACCATCGTCATCGTAATATATACAATGGCAAGCATGTTTTGTCTCCTCTGTTAACATTGGGTTGTTCCATCGCATTGCACATGTGTGCACCGTGCACGTCTACACACGTACAACACGCAACACGCTCACCAACAGCGCGACAACGGTATTTACAAATTACAATGTTACTATTTACCAGCTTTCCTGCTAATCACAGGCTGCATTTACAGATGTTCTGGATTACTATCACAATGCTACCCCCCCCCCCCCCCCCCCGCCCATCTCCCTTGAGGAACCTAGAACCGGCTATGATTACAAGCTCAACTTCTGGCGAATGTCACACCCTGAGCTTCAATCTCAGACTGCCTGTTCACAAATACGAACGTCATGCATATGTATTGTTTTACTATGCTCCCGGAAAGGTTTACTGTCAGTTTAAGATGAATGAAACCACCGATTTACATAGGTCACGTATCGTTTTAAATATGCAGACATTCCAATTCCACTTTCCGTGCACAAAACAGATATGTTTTGAATTCTTGGCTATTTTCGCTTCATTTTAAGATTCTTCTGAACAGGGTTTTTTTTTTTTACTGGTCCATGTGTATAGTTTGTATGAGCCTCTGATGTTGGGTTCAGTACTATCAATGCACTACTTTGTTCTTTTGTTCTGACTGGCCGATATCCATGGCTTATGAGATGTTTGTGCTCATCGTGTATCCGCAAACGTGTTGAATCTTTCCGACGTTGCAAATATCGTTGGCAGTACATTGTCACTGACGTCTGTTGCGTCTCAAATCTCAACGTGTGTCATTGTGACTCCAACAGTGTTGGCATTTTGATGGATCAGATGGACCCCAAGGCCAGGTATCGATATCGATTACAATATCTGCAGGAATCACCCACTAGTGATCTCGACAATTACCTCTATAGTTGCCTGTAATAACAATACCAATAATGTAATATGTAACACAATAATTCACAAACATAAATGACCGTGACTCTGATGTGGGGTGCCAAGCTCAGTGTCACTGGAACGTCGTGGCTCCAACCTCAGTTTCAGCTCCAATGTTTAGTTTTGTACAGCGTCAATTTAGAATTAAAGCTTTCGTGACTGCATAAATTACTCATTGTTTTTTTCGGTAAAGTCACGTATGTAGAAATACCATAAAATTATATTAAAATAAATCAATGACGACGTTTCGACCGCAACACCCCCCCCCGCCTCTGCTGCCGTGCCTTCTCTCTCCGGCCCCTCCACCCACCTCTACTTCTTATTTAAGGCCTCTGTCTGTTCATCCCTCCGGCCCTTTTTCTTTTTCCTTGCTTCTCTGTCCGTCTTTCCTCTCCTTGCGTCTTGGTGTCCCTGTATATGTATTTCTGCTGACTTGTACCTCGTATTTGTTCACTCTGTCTCTGCTGGTATGTTCAATCCAGAGGATGAACACGGAATTTAGCACTCTTCTGAAATTCGTGGTCCGCCAGGCAAGTGTCTAACTGTGTTGTTGGCCTGACTGGTTTTGCATCACGTAATTTTTTCTTAGGTTTGTTGAATTCTCGTCTCTCATCTTCTTGTTGTATTTACCTCCGTGCAGTTTGGCGCTCTCTATGCGTTGCGTTGATGTCACCCTATGCGCTCCCTCGCTATTTGTTTTTTACACCTGATGAAGATCGCTTGTGTTGCGGTCGAAACGTCGTGATTGATTTATTTTAATATAATTTTATGGTATTTCTACATACGTGACTTTACCGAAAAAAACAATGAGTTGTACAGCGTCCTTCGTGCAAATTGCATATCACATCGCAATCCACCGGTCCAACGGCCTTCTGGGAGTGCATTATTTCAGCAGCATTGATACAGCGCAAGCAAACACGCTGGATGGGACTCGTTTCGACATGCGGCGTCTCGTCAACAGAGTCAGGCCCGCCTCAATCAATGCTAGTAAGCTGCCAGATGTTAGAGGCAAGGACCCTCTCTTTTTAAGGAATACACCCATACGTAAGGTCTATCCATTAGATGTCACCAGATTTAGGGTAAAGGTCACGGTGATAAACAGAGCGACTCTCGTTAGGAATAAAGCACGAGGCAGATTGGGGGGGGGGGGAGTGTCTGAGCTGTCCTGAGCTCCGCTAAAAGTGGACGTATAAATCACTGTCACGTGATCAAGCAAGGGTGTGAAGATGGACGTGACGAGATGATCTGTGCCGCCATGGTAGGGAAATGTTATCTGCGTGTCCCGGTATACAGGAGGTCGTGGGTTCGAGATCCTGACCCTGTATATTTGGAGTCCGCGTGTTCTCCCCGTGGTGGTGTGGATTTTTCTCGGGGTCCTCCGGTTTTTCCTTCCACATTTAGAATCAACGTGCGCTCAGAGCACTTGGTTGTTATAAATGTCCACGTGGTAAGCCACTTCGTTGTGGCTTATCACGCTTCTGAAAAAGAGCCACACAGCTCAGTGGGCCTTAGGCGATATAAAATAAAATAAAAATTTGTAATCAGAAATTAGATTTATATCTCAGCATGCATTGGTGTGAATAGGAAGGATGCTATGTGCATAACGGAACAATTGCCGATTGGCCTGGATTTTGCTTTTGCGAAATGCAAATGTCAGAGAGGGTCAACGATTCTCTGCGTTCAGTGTCACCGTTCATTCAAATGGGTGAAAGCGATCACCTCTGTCCAGCATACTTAGCCGGATGGGAACCAATTACTGGACTGTTACAAATTATAACGCGAAGTGTCTGACAGAGTAACGCATGCGAGTGCAGTGCAGTAGAGCTAAGGGGTGCAAGCGCGTTTGAGTTTTTTTGTTTGTTGAAAAGTCACGTGACTTCCAAAGTCACGGCGTGTGACGGTCGGGCACGTGGAAAGTTGCCCAACGGTTGCCTCGGTTCCTGATGAAAGTGTCCGCGTTTTTCGCACGCTGGGACCTCGGCCTCGCGCCCCGTGATAACTTGCGCCCGCACAGCGCAGTCAGACTGCTCACGGACGTGGGAAGCGTGGGCCTCCGTCGCAACAAAGAATTTCACCTGAAAAGTGCAATACCCACCCCGAGCGCACTGGCAGAAGTCGCTCATTTGACAGCCCGTTGCTAATTTCCTCTCCTAGCGCGTGCCCTTTGACGGCGGAAACATTGCAATGAGTGAGTATAAATGTTTAACTTGACAGATGGTAGGTCATTAAGTAAAAAAAAAACAACCCACTAAATCCTCGTTCAACTTTAGCGGCTACAGCTTTCATCTTTGTGGTGCATTAATCAGCCGAAATTTTAAGACGTCTTCCGTTTACTTATCAAATTAACATAATACAAATGTAATAGATTTTTTTTTAATCTGTTGGTTTTTTTTTAATTGTCACATTGTCTTCAACTGGTCTGTTCTAACGGTGTGCTGTCATTAATGCCATTGTTCCACTGACCTCATTTTAATCTTTGCTTTTAGGGATTTCGACTTATTTTTTTCTGCCGGGGTAATTTGCCACCCATTAATTTTATGGGAATTTAAATACATACCTCTGGCTCGCGGGAAAAAAAGCTTCATGCCTAAAGGCCAGCAACTACATTTAACCTATAAGGCTATGGAACACCTTGCCACTTGAAATCAGGTAATCGGAGTCGGTAGATATATTTAAGCCCGCTTTGAAAACTCCTTAAAGTGGCCTTCCCAATTGAGTTTGGTCGGTTGCCCTGGTTCTGCTTTTGTTTCCTGATTTTCATGCATTGCGCATTGTGATCCTAGGATGGAATGCGCATTATACATTCGAATTATTATATTTGCATGCTGTCCGCACAACGGCAACGCAGACCCTTTCGGCGCCGATGAATGTACCCAATCTAGTGACGAACGCGTGAGTGTGAATTTCCATGAATCGGTTGGATTACCCACATGAATACCTTCGGACGGTCGAGTGAAAGTGAAATTTTCCCGTTCAAATGAGCAACGAGGCAACGGCCATCATCTCTAAGGTTTGCAGCCCTAAGCCGAGTGGCAGAAAATCCACATTCCTATGGCGGGGGCGAGTCTATCTTTCTCACAAATCGGTACACATTTTTTCGACCCTCGAGAAATTATTGGCTGAGTCAACCACCCCCAGCCAGCATTGGAACTCGCAACCTTTCCGATTGCGAGCCACTGGCTCCGCCGCTGAGCAACCTGGCCGGTTTATGACATGAAGAGTGAAAAATCAAACGTTTGGTAGAGGTCCATTTAAACTTCACGGATCACTGCGGCACTTTGACAACATTAAGCCGAATGAGGCATAAGGATGCGGATTGGGCCTCCGTCTGCCCGGGCGGTTGTCACCAAACAGCATACCGCGCACATTCACCGGCAGATGCTGACTGAGCGTTTGCCTCGATTGTGGGACGGGATGCGAGCGATGTGTCCTTGCGATGTCTAAATCGCGTCTCTCCCCAAGTTAATGTGGCTGCATATTTTATTTTTAAATATATATTTTTTATATATATTTGTTTAAAGCTTCAGTATCCCAGCAAGAGGACGTTCCCTTTTGGTGGGGAGATGCAACTTCAGTTCAGTCACAATTCACACCATCGAAATCTATCAGGCGATAGCTCTCAGGTCCACGTATAATGCGTGTATGTGTGTTGAACTTCTTTCGCACCGTACGCAAACCAACCATGCTCATCGGAGGTGCGGGGGAAGGACAACAAGCTAAATACAAAAGGAGTGCCAGAGAAGTAAGTTTTAAATTTAGATTTAAAAGTGATTTCATAAATATCTGAAGAGCGTTCCAGACAGCCGCAGAAGCGCATCTGAAGCCGCGCGATGCAGGGTTAGGATGGTTAAAATACGTAAAGGGTGAGTGTTAGTCTTAGACTACCGTGGGAGATTTGAAAAAAAGAGCAGTGAGAGAATAAAATCAAATAGAGTCGGTGGTTGCATACAGAGCGCAGTAAAAGTAAAATAAAGAGCGAGGGAGCGCGCAAAATAGAGGGGAAAATAAGCAGAGACAGCGATAACAGCGGCAGAAGCGACAAAAATCAAAGTGTAACACCTAGGAGGCTTTCGCGGCCAATATCATCCACAATAGAGGGTTTTTTTTAGGTTAGATCGCGTAATTATATAAGTGTGTCGTTCAAACCCGCCGCCACCCGACACAGCCAACTAGTAAGGTTCGTCACGTAAACAGAACGTGGCCAATTCGTCACGAGTACAGTAACACCGCTTGTGTGTTGGAGAGCAAAGCCTCACTAGTTGGCTCTGTTGGGTGGTGGCGGGGTTTTAACGACACATTGAGATATTTACGCGATCTAACCCAGAAAAAAAAACCCCCCTCTATTGTGAACAATTACAATAATAACAATAGTAGTAGAAATGACATTTGACCTTCGTGTCTCAGAGTCATTGCAAGGCATCGTCGGGACGCAAAGGGCATCGCGTATCCTACACCTCGTACCGCACGCCGTGGTGACGGGGCGCTCAAGTCGCTTACGAGGCACGTGACGAGGCCCTGGCCCCTACTGGCACGGCCGTTCTCACGCCAGCGTGGGCTGAGGGCATCGTGATGAGCTGACATCGCATCAGCAGCACTCCCCCCCCCCCCCTCTTCGTCCCAGCTCACGGATCCTTGATTATCGAGTGGCACTTTGACGGGCCTGGGGCAGATCTGCGATAAGCGTGCTCAAAATCTGGAGGATTTTTTTTTCAAGCAATCTTTGTGTAAATCGGCCCATCCACGACAGGGCGTTTTCATTTTTACACGGTTTTTATTAACTCACTCTGTCTGTTGTTGTTGTCGTTGTTGTATCTTCAAATCTTGTAGCTCAATTTTAACCCACTTCCCAATGTGGTATCGACTGCAAACTTGGTATGCTTATGTCATACTGATGACAATACTATATTCTATCATAAAAAGACGTATTTTTAAACATTATTTTTTATATGTTATGTTTCGGCTTTGGTCTAATTGTCCACGCTCAACTGACGTTGGCTGTAATTGACCAAGGGCCCCTTACGTTGTGGCAAGCTTCGGGGCCACTTCCTGGAGTCATGGAGTTCTGCCATTACTAGTACATTTCATTTAAGCGTGTTTTTAAAAAAAGTATTTTTAAACTATTATGTATTTTTCCTTTAGACATCTACCAGAGGAGTCGCTTGATCACGGGCCGAGACATCGGCTGAGTAAATGGAACAAGATGATCAGACAGCCGATTTTGATGTTGTTAATAACTCTCTGGATTTGTGGGGAACTTAAGTAGGAATAAAACTATTGTAAGTATGGGGAATGTAACCATCTGTAAACAGGGTAACATTGAATCGACGTAATAACCTCCGATTAAAATCGTCGACAAAAAAAGGGTTTGAGCCTCAGTATTGTTGGCATTGTCTGCCAAGTATTCAAAAGCTACTCCTACCAACGTAATGTCTGATAGGAAGGCACCACGCGGTATCTCTACAACGTCCATGGCATCGGTTGTGGAGCATTTTGAAATTAACGAAATAAATAAGCCGGCAAATTCGGCTCTTTCCCAATAATCTATCCCTCCATGTAAAAAAATGAACATTAAATTTTTTTTTAACTTATGCAACCCAGAGGTATAACATTATAGTGTCTTGATTATTTATTTTGTTACAGCATCTTTGGAATTCTACAGTCCCTGATTTCTCGAGACATTATTGCATTACGATTATTTAGATTATTTGGGTGCAATGCATTTCCACGTGATAGTAAGCCACTTTATTGAGCTCTCATTTGTGGCCAGGTTGCTTCTGAAAAAGGCACAAAAAGCTCAGCGGGCTTCATCTGGTAATGTAAAAAATAGTAAAAAAAAATAATCATAATTTGTATGTTTTTAGTTATTTGCTTACCTTTCCTATACATTGTACTCACATCGTGTTTGTGTGCTGTTTGTTCCTGTCACGTTCTGACCCCGTGCCCCAACTGGACATCTGTGGAAAAGAGCTTCATAGCTAATCGGATTCCTCCTGCGGCATAAATAAAGATTCTGAGTGCGAGACATTCACGTCAAATATACTCGAGCTCAATCTTGATTTGAGCTCGCGTTGCGCAGTGCAACGTGAAGATGGGCTTTTGTTCTGATGCGGAGTCTATTAAATTGTGCCAGTTCTGGAGGTGGTCAAACCCTCGCAGAGAAGTCACACCGACCCACACGCAGCCTGATGAGCAATAGTCATGGTAGGCGATTACTTGAATGGTAACGGCTGGAGAACAAATAAATTACGGTAGTAAGGTTGAGCGCTTTTTTTTAATACCCTAAGACTTAAAAAAAAAGTTTTATTTCCGATCGTATTCCCAAAAGGAAGTAACAGCAACCCGTGTAATTGCCACAGTACCGTACGCGGTAAGTAAATAATGGGTTTGCAATGACACATCAATTTGTCGATTTAGATAAAGTCGTAAGCCACACGATACACGAATTAAATGGCACGTGTAATAATATATTTTGTTGACGATTCACAACATATGGGTCCACACGATCCCTCCAGCCACAAGCGGCCGCGATGTTAAAACGCATATTCGTTTCTCAAATCGATTAGCAGATTCTGCATCGTGATCATTGTTTTGATCGCGAGGGGGTAGAATCAAATACAAAGATCCCACCCATTTAGCCTTAACAGACTGTTGGGGCAAGTGCTGTTAGCGAGCATCTATGAAGGCCAGAACGGCACACTAGGGGGTGGGTGGCCAGCACCACGCCCGGCCGCCTTTGTCTTCCGAGTGGCAATGTTTTTACACATCGCACTCGGTACTCAACTGAGGCTGAGTCGACCTGGGGGAGGTCCGTTCAGATAGTCGTCACTGGTGTTGGCCGTGAGTGGGAATCGAACTCGGGTACGCGGGTTCGTAGCGCAGCGTAGCGCTAACCGTTACACCACCGGGTTAGAATCGCTACCGTTAACACCAACACACAGTTCACAGAGGTAGCAAAACCCACGTAGGACTTCCCAAACACAACAGACGCTGCATTAATATACGGTGGAGCTTTCAGGGAAAGCTATTCGCCGCAGGTTAAGCTGCCTAAAATGATTTAAACAAAGATTAATGCTCGTAACATTGCACAAAAAGCTCGCCGTTGGATAACACGGGGAATGCCTACACCTCCTTGCACACGTGACAAGATTTTACTGGCCATCAGAAATCGTAAAGTCCCTTTTAAACAACTAGTTTATTTTACTTTATTAAATCAATACAAAAGCCCTATTATATGTTTTCTCGTGGAAATACACTCAAGGTGCTAAATGCCGTATCACGTGAATATTAACAATGGCTAAGTGATGTATCTTAAAAGACGAGATGATAATACCGCTAACATTTACATGTGACCAACCCATCTGCAGATTTCAGGGGCACGCAAAAGCCATTTTACGCGCGTGGAGTGTTCTTATTTTTATTTCACACGTGCCGATGCCATTCATTTCATTTGCATGCGTGACACGGTCAAGGTTTGAGTGCCTCTGACATCTCTGATGGCAAGTAAATAAAGCGAGGCAGGATCCCATCTCCCACCCCTGCACTCGTGAGTAATTTATACGACAATGCGCATTCACTGAATATTTATTTATTTAAACACCCACGGTACCACCGAAGGCGTGTACAGCGTTTATTTGTTTGCCTTTTCGAACAGTTTTGTTGCAAGTTGTGCTATCTTTGGGTCGTATTCTGAAACGGAGCATCCGTTAGACAATCCTGCAGGGCAATGCATCACCCCCATTTTATATATACGAGCTGTTCTACCCGGCTTCGCCCGGGACTTGGATTCACCACGCCCACCGCCTTTGTTTCCCCAGTGGCGATGTTCACACAGCAGAGCAGTTACTCGTTTGATGCTGAGTCAACCTAGGGGAGGCCCAGGACCGGTAAAAATAATCGTCACCGGTGGTGGCCGTGAGCGGGAATCGAACTCGGGTCGCCGGGTTCGTAGCGCGGCGCGCTAACCACTACACTACAATGCGTTACGCTGCCACATGCGCGGGTCACGTGACAGATTTGACGTCACAGCTCACTTGCCGTGCAAAACAAATATGCATTATTGAGCTCCCCCCCCCCCAAAAAGTGTATTTTTTTTAAAATAATTTTTGCATGGTGTACAGTCTGGAAAGTACCCACATGGCAAACTTCAAGTTTGTTGCATGTTGGGAAGTACGCTAAACATTTTGAACAGACACACATATATATGGAGATAGAGCGAGAACGGCACGCAGGATGGGATATCACAGAATTGCTTCCGATTTCTCTTGTTATCCACGCGGAGGGGACGATTCCCTATCACGCACACCCTGCAACAGATACATGCTCGTTTGCATGTCAATAAAACTGATGTTTTGATTTAAATCTTTCGTGACTGCACGGATTCAAATTCTTGGTTCTTTCGGTAAAGTCACGTAGAAGGGAAACAATAAAATAATAAAAATATAAAACAATAAAATTCTCACGACGTTTCGACTGCACAGCTGTGGTTTTCACACCTGATGATGATTGCTTGCGTTGCAGTCGAAACGTCGTGATAATTTTATTGTTTTATATTTTTATCATTTTATTGTTTCCCTTCTACGTGACTTCACCGAAAGAACCGAGAATATAAAAGCTGATGTTATTTTAGATTTCTCGTTTGATTCTTTTTTTTGCCAAGTTACATGAAAATGTATTTAAACTATGGTCGCATTTGGTACTTTGGTGATCACGCCAAGATCATCAACTCGCTGAGCTTGAGAACTCAATTTGTTTTAACTACAAATGGCTTCCCCAGATTTGAAGCCAGGGTTCACAGCGGCTTTGGCCAGTACTGCTCTGACCTCTGAGCCACCTGGAAACCTCCAGAGCACCGTTTATCAAAGTCTGTTCCCCAGCCGACAGTGCTCACCAATATCCTGCTTTAAAAAAAAATCGGTCAAAAAGGTCATATCCAAGTGACTTGAGGCATTGGTGCTCACATAGGCCCCGGCAAGGTAAAAGGTAAAAACAACGAGTCGACCTTTACCCTACCTTTGACCCTTACCCCATACAAATTACCCGATTACAGGGTAATTACTGGGGTACTACACATGAAAAAGGGTTATAACAGGTAAATGCGAGGTAGAGCGCTTTATTCATATAGAAGACTCTCAATGATTCCAATTTTAAATGGAGGCCACGGACTGCGCCACGGAGCTTTTAGCGAGCGGTACACAAGGTATTTCCCTGGTAATACTTCACGCTACCTTTACCCTACCGGGTAATTCTTCCACGCTACCTTTACCCTTTTACCTGGTAAAAAGCGTAAATAACCTTACCTTGCCGAGGCCTATGGTCACATCCTGCTTTACAGCCCTGAGTCAGTGGTGGGATTTCCACATCCCTATGGCGGGGGGGCATGTTCCCTGCAGGGAAAATTCTCACCCACAATATCCTCTTCAAGCGGATGACTTCCCCCATGCCACGGAAATTCTGCCTGAATCTCAGCCCGGTTCCAGAACATTTCCCACGGGAATAGCGGCACGATCTTCGTTGCCCAGCCACATCCGGAATATGTGTCGGGGAACAACATCAGGACCCGTGCGTGGCCTTCATCGAGTTCGACGAAGGCCACTGACTCTGTCAATTGTGAAGCCCTCGTGGAAAGTGCTGGCCAGGTTTGGCTTCTCTCTAGAATGTATGAAGGTCCTAAAGGCGTCTTCACGATCGGATGACTGCCCACTGTCCTCTGTAGTGGCCTGGAGTCGGACTCATTCGTTATCCAAACTGGCGTGAAGCAACGATGCGTTATTGCCCCAACCCCGTTCTCCATCTTCTTAGCAGCCATCATAGGTCCTCATTAAAGAGTGCCTGCCCACTGCCATTGACATCCAATACAGGATGGATGGGTGGCTTTTTAATCTTCATCGTTTCCGCCCAAAGACTAAAATCCCCCAGGGCATCCATTACTGATCTTCAGTACACTGATATTCTGTGCCATCTTCACGCACACGGACAATGACGTTCAGTCGACACTGCATCTCTTTGCACAAGCTTTTCCGAAGCCTATGGTTCTCATGTTACATCGAGAAGACAAAGGTGCTATATAAACCTGCCACAGGCCTTACATATGACTCACCACAGATCACCGGCGAGGGACAGTTGCGCACTTCTGTAAACCCCGATTCTGCAAGAGCTTCCTTTGGGAAACTGCTCCGATGCGTTTTCACCGCTCATGACCTCACTGGAAGGACACCGAGATCCAGGTCTATAATCTAGTTGTCATCCCTACACTCCTCGATGGATGCAAAACCTGGGTCACCTACGGGCAATACTTCAAGAGTCTGGACAGGTACCAACCACCTAATGACGCCTCCGGAAGGATCATTCGCATGAAGTGGGACGGTCGCCGCACTAACGCCTGCGTCGACACCGAATCCAACGTCGCCAGCATTGGGGCAACGATCCTCATTGCGGCAACTTCGCTGGACCGGACATTGTGTGCGGATTCCAGATTCCCGTCTCCCCAATCATACCCCTCGACTCCCAGCTCACCCACGGTCAGAGATCCCGTGGTTGTCGTGGGCTGTTATAGGAAACTCGGTCGTGTTTCCTCGACCGCGTGGGGAGCGGCAGTGTCGCGGTTTGTGCTGCGCTATGAACTCGGCCGCCCGAGTTCGATTCCCGCTCACGGCCAACACCAGTGACGATTATCTGAACCGGTCCTGGGCCTCCCCTAGGTCGAGTCGGCCTCAAATGAGCACCTGCTTGCGGTGTGTAAACATCGCCACTGGGGAAACAAAAGTGGCCGGGCGTGGTGCTGCCCACCCACCCCCTCGTGTGCCATGCCGGCCTTCATAGGTGCTCGCTAACAGCATTTGCCCCAACAGTCTGTTACGGGCTATACGGGGGAATCTTTATATTTGTCAAAGACGCGCTGAAAGGGAATCTAAAAAAAAAGCTGATGTGTGGACATCGCGAGCTGGGAGGATCGAGGCCATCAGGCGAACTCAATGGTGCCACTTCCTCCATCAGGCAGCAGCCCTCCAGAGATGGAGAGAGTTTCGTGGTTCCAGGACCGGTCTCGCGAGAAACTTTAGGACCCATCCGTGAATCTCCGCTCGACATCGTGTTCCAATCGAGGAAAAGCCGATGGGTAATTTCCTCCAATACAGAGCGTAGTACGAAGCGGTCATGATCGTTGCCTTGGTTGAATATGAAATGACTTAAATGGTTAGGTCTGCCTCGAGGTTTTTCATCGCGTAACTGATACTAACGGACGCCTCTACACGAACAAAGAACTCTGCTCTGCGTTTGCCACAGCGTTAATTGCATTCAAGCTCAGTGAGACAGATGGGGTATGCACTTGATTCATCTTGTTCCCGACCAATTGGAATCGTCTCGATGTTTAAACTCATTAAAACTCACGATTCCCTTTACCACTTCCAGACCAATTGGTAGGCCTATTCCTTTGATAAATTGTTAAGGTTGGGACGATGCAGCTTTTTCAGAAAGCTCCTCGTTTAAGTTATTTTGGTCGGTTTGTATATCATTGATGCTGAATTCCATCGCGAGTTTTCTGTTATGGCAGCATTCAATTAGTTGGGCGCATGCGATTTTGACCATCTGCTCTTTAAATGTCGTTTTTTTTTTCACCGCCAATATTTTGATTCGTAATTGACGTTTTCTGGGCTGGGCCAAAGTAATTATCTACATTTTATTTTTTTCCAACCAACACTTTCACGGAAGATATTTTTTAAGAGTCTGCATTATACCAAAGAGCATTTTCTTTTCAACTCAACAATGCCGAATCCCAACACCGCAATGCATTAGTTTTATACTGCATTGCGCCATACAGTATTGCATTGTCCACGGGCATTGCATTGCCATACATCGCAGCATTGCATTTAGAAACACGTGTTTAGATTATTTAGATTATTTGGCTGCAATAAATGTCCACGCGATAAGCCACGTCGTTGAGCTATCATTTGTGATAGCCAGGTCGCTTCTGAAAAAATAAGCTACATAGCTCAGCGAGCTCTACCTGTGACATAAAAAAAATTGTGATTTACTTACCTTTCCTATACTTTGCACTCCTACCATGTTTTTCGTATTGTTTGTTGTTGTAATTGTCTAACCCGTCCCCTACCGGACATATGTTAAAAAAAAGATGCATAGTTCATCGGATTCCTCCAGTCGAACTAAATTTGCCACTCGAGTTCTAACGGCGCTAACGAATCTCCACCGAGTCGGAGCCTCCTCAACGGAGGCGCCCTTCCTCCACCCGCACCCCCCCCGGGAGAGGAAGATGTGCTGGGGGTGTAGCTCGGCGCGGGGTGCCAGCCAGCCGTAACGCTCCTTGGGTGGGATCCACATCAAACACCAAACGGCGTCGATCGCTCCAAAGATAGCTGCAGCGCGAGCGCGTGCAAGAGCGCGCACGGAATCCATCGGTGGTGTCGATACGCTTCCCTGCAGGCCCCTTGCCGAATCGACTCGCAAAGAGTTCAGCGCGCACCCGTGCGTTGCACGCATTTCGGAAAAAAAGACTGGAGGGAAATAATGATTAAAAAAAACAACGCAACACAAGCACGTGGGCCCTACGACTTACATAACCCTTGTCTTGGCCATACAAAAAAATTATGCACGCTCCCCTAAAGCTCATTATGATGTTCAACTTAACTCTATGTTATGCAAATGTGCATCCCACCGCCAGGTGTCTGTGATCACAGATGCATTACGTTAATTGCATCTTGCTGCACCTGGTATTTTCCATTGACTGCGAAGACTACGTTTTTGTTCTTCTCGGGAAATGTTGTGGAGCGCGCGTGTGTGTGTGTGTTTGTTTGTGTTGCTCGACACCAAATGAGCCTCGCAGAAATATCTTCCACGCCGAAGCTACGAAACGGGCGGTTGGCTAACCTCAGTTGCGGGTTCCAGAGACGGTGGTGGAAATTCCACAATCCCATGGAGGAGACGAGTCTAACCCAATGTCAACCAGCATTTTCGCGACAGGGCAAATAGAATGTCTCGTACAGTCTGTGGCCTAATGCTTCAATGATAGCAAAGACAAAATATTGAGAAGCCCTGCCACCTCATAGCCACCTTGTTACACGTTGTCACCCCATGCCGCCAGGTCGAGTACGACCTTTGGTGACATCCACGACCAGATTCTGCCATCCACACCCGCCTCTCGCTGTCTCTCGTAGCTGGGCCAGTGTGTAAGGCCAGCGGTGTTGTTGATGTCGTCCATCCACATCCTTCTCTCCTACCTTCTCCATTCCCAAGCAAGACCGATTCCTCTAGTCCAGAGGTCCTCATAACGCATCTG
Organism: Petromyzon marinus; assembly: GCF_048934315.1. Taxonomy (NCBI): domain Eukaryota; kingdom Metazoa; phylum Chordata; class Hyperoartia; order Petromyzontiformes; family Petromyzontidae; genus Petromyzon; species Petromyzon marinus. The sequence continues at coordinate 8,384,536 of NC_133687.1, forward strand.
ATAGTAAAGGAGCCGTACGTTTTGATGCATCGTGACCACTTAAATTTGACTGCAAAATCGTTCTCTTTTACGCGCGAAACAATTAAACATTGCATAATTTATGATTCAAGCTGCCCAGATTTTAGCTTGTATGCACTGCAAAAACCTCAAAACAAACCGTGTATGTTATGACATATGCAGAGAAAGATGGGCATCTACTATGGATATGTTCTTTTTTGTATGTATAAGGCAGCCCTGTACAAGAGGAGTGTGTACATGCAGACGAATACATCTGTGTATGAGCATCGATCAAATTAACCGTGCACTGTTTTGTTCTGGATAACGAGGAAATGAATAACGGAGCACTGAATCCTTGGTGGGATAGCAGTGGCGACATCTGGCAACTGCTGTGTGAAGAGATGTCATGGGTGCGCAATGCATCGTGGGTGTTTCCGACATGGCAGTGAACCGCTTGCCAGCTGATGCCCAACGGCACCTGCGGTTAACACCGTTGGCTACGCACGACGCGAAAGAAGTTCAATGTACAGCACACGTACGCACACAACGTATGGCTATGACTGATTTCACCACAAATGCGGTCACGGGAAGTTCAGGCGAGATTGGGAAGGGGCCCTGTGGAGCGTGGCCGGCCTTCTGGAAGCCAAGGTTAAACGTGCTGGAGAAACTCAATGTGTAGCTGAGCATATGCACGGGGCATCAACGTGTTTATTCGTTTTGATACCTTGTTTTTGGTTGTTTCTGCGCTTTTTGTTTGGGTGCCATTTCTTATTTTGTTTATTCATTGTCTAGATTTTTGCTTGGTAATTGTAGTCAGGGGTTTTCATTTGCTCGGTCGTGGCTCTAAATAGGAATTTGGTCTTCATATATATTAATATCCAGTGCTGTGGGATGCTATGCGCATGGACGATGCTAGAAAGAAATGAAAGTATTATAGCCCGAGCTAAGTTAGTTTCACAATAGATTTATAATGAAATGCCATTCTTATTAATCTTTAAAAAAATACCATTCTGTTGCACGGATCTTGCATGACAGAGTCCGTATTAAAATCGCATTTTATAAAATGGGTCTTTTTGCTTCGTTATTTTACTTTGTGCCAGGGGGACTTTACCCGTGTGAAATTTTGTAAGAATCGGGAAGGCGATTTTTCGAAGGCGTTGTACTCAACCTGTGACTTACGGTGTTAGCGTTGCACGCTCACGCGCACACTCACTCACTCGTCACGTACACGCACGCGCCTTTTAAAACCATGTATGCCTGTCAGTGCGCGTGCACATTCGAGGCGAGATAAATATTAATAGTTATAATAAATAAATAAAGCCCGTGGCCTGACGAAGCAATGACTGACCTTGGGCGAACCGCGTTATTTATGTTTGCTTGTTAAAGTGTTATTTTATTATTAATTGTTATTCTTCGGGCGCACATCACGCTTCATTGTCACTATAAAATTGCTTCCCCCCCCCCCCCCCCCTTCAACAAACGCTGTGTTTTACTGTGGGTGCGCGGCGCGTCTTTTGCACCATCTCATATCTGGGACAAAAAGGATGGCGGAGAGATCGCAACACACGAGACTTGGGAAAACCGCACGCGCACTCACGATGCGCCGCTACGTGCCACTGGCAGCTGCCTCCCACGCAGCCACATTCTCGTCATCTCGCCCGCGTTCCATCACCACCCCCACCCCCACCCCCCGCAAGTGCTCCAACAACGGCGATACATCACGAGGACGCGCTCCTACCTACGGTATCCTCCAGCACGTGCGTCTAGCCGGGCGGCGGTGGCTATGTCACGTGGAGGCAGCAGGCGAGCCGGGGTTGGTGGGTCACACGCGGGTGTGTGGTGAGGACTACCTTCCCGTGGGCGTCAAGGAGGAGCCGCATCATACTGTGGCTCGCAAGGAGAAGGCGAGCCAGCGAGGGTTGGGTGGCACCTCCGTGCGCGTGTTAGGAATTTAAGGCGCTAAATATTGCGCGTGTGAATGCAGTAGAAGCTCTCATGGCGTCGTTAAATGGTTCCACGAGACCCGTCGTTCAGTGATTTGGTCCTTATATAGAAAGACGCGTTAAAGGCTTCATTCGTTCCGATAGCATCGAAAGTTACCCCTTGTCACCCAAAAAAAACGTACTTTATAATATTTAAACGGTGGATATTAATACATAAATATACTAACAACATTATAAACACATGGTATTAACATGTACTGTACCTACAACAGCCCATCGTTAACAGGGGAATGGTTGGTAAGAGAACACATTGGGCTCTATGGAGGCACTACACTTCTATACACTACACTATACACTACACTACTATACACTACACTATATACTACACTACTATACACTACTATACACTACACTATACACTACACTATATACTACACTACTATACACTACACTATATACTACACTACTATACACTACACTATACACTACACTACTGTACACTACACTTCTATACACTAAACTACTATACACTACACTATATACTACACTACTATACACTACACTATACACTACACTACTATACACTACACTATATACTACACTACTATACACTACACTATCCACTACACTATACACTACACTATACACTACAGTTCTATACTCTACAATACTATACACTACACTACTATACACTATACTATACATTACACTATGCACTACACTATTATACACTACGCTATGCACTATACTACTATACATTACACATTCGGCTGTATGGAGTCCCGTCGTTAAGCGATTCTTCGTTAACAGCGGTGGTCGTTCAAAGGGGTTCTACTCTACACTACACTATACACTACACTACTATACACTACACTCTACACTACTATACACTACTATACTACACTATACACGACACATTGGGCTCTATGGAGTCCCGTCGTTAAGCGATTCGTCGTTAACAGCGGTGGTCGTTCAGAGGGGTTCCACTGCATTTAGATTTGTTTCCATGCTAACATTTGGGTACTGAAGAGTACCCTCGGCTATCGTACTCATTCGCGAGTAGGAAGCCGCTGTGCTAAGCATTTCCAAATCATCTCAATTGAAAAGTCATTCCTTTAGAACTGCTTTTTGTGTTTAGTTCGTTGTCCTTCCTCCTGCAACCTCTGATTAGCACGGTCGGCTACGGACGGTGCGTAATAAGTTGAGCATACTATAGATATTATGGATATTATCCAACTCTTGATTTGTATTGCGCTATCATTAATCACTTGTGCCTCACAGCAAGCATCGGCTGGGTTCGATTCCCAACTCGGGTGCCTTTCTGCATGGAGTTTTGTATCTTCTCCCCCTGTTCTGCACGGGTTCCCTCTGGGTTCGCTCTTAGCTAAGAAATCACATACAATGTAACTTGTGTTGGCCAAACATCCAAATGCTGCCAAAATTACCTTAAAAAAACCTACTCAATGGGGATTACGCGTAGCAGCAGTATGTCCCCCTACTGCAAAACCAGAATCATAATCAGAATATTTACACTGGAGGAATCCTATGAGCTATAAAGCTCTTTTTCACAGATATCCAGTCGGGGCACGGGGTCAGAACGTTGCAACAACAAACAATACTAAAGCACGATAAGAGTGCAAAGTATAGGACAGGTAAACAAATCACTTAAATAAGAACAAATCAATATTTGCAACTCATTAAAAAAATATAAATCACTTTTAAAGTTGTAGGACCCTCATGAAAAAAGATATTGAGGCCCATTGAGGTTTTCCTGGGTAAACGAGCGGACTAATAATAAAAAAATGCGAATATTATTACAATAGGATGTGTACCTAATGGATGTGATAGGATCGAGCTCTCGACAAATTCTTCCCATTCTTATTACATGCCGCCTATTATCTTATCCGTCATCCTCATTTGCAGCAACAACAACAAACCTTTTTGCGATTGGAGCCAAAGCAACTGCGGTAAGATAAAACGTGAACGCCTCGGCTCTCAGTCTCATTACTTTAACGGGGATGCTTTCCTTTTCTTCGGTCTTCAGCTCGGACAAATGCTATGGAGCGGCAATTGTTCCACTTCGCAGGAATAACGTAATGGAGCAATTAGCTGCGGAGCAACCCTTAACGCGCATGGTTTACTACACCGGCGCACGGTAAGCGCAGCGCAAAATACCGATAACTCAGGATTTTGCACAGCGCGGGCACATTGGTGGCTACTGTTGGAGGACCCCCTGTTATTTTTGCCCTCAGCGGAGAAAGAACCAACGGATGGAGTGATGGGCAGCCGTTAAATTTTTTTTTATATAAAACACGAAACTCGACATACTCGCTGACAACACTGTCTTGAATGAAAAAAAAAAACATGTATAATCGGCGATGTTTTTGGCAGTGGCCCTTGTTCATAGCACGTATACAGAGAGGCCAGAGAGGCAGGGTTAATAAGAGATTGAGAGTGCACTTAAGACCATGTGGCCTGATGAGTTATTTTTGTTCATTGTCCTTTTGCACCATTGCCAATGCAGCATCGCCAAACAATTCCCAAAAACGCTCCTGATAGCCACAGAGAAGAGGAAAGCTAATGGACAATCCTTCTGATAAGATACAGCCCCCGAAAGCGGGCCGCACCTTGTCCGTGATGCCGTGAGGTACAGGGGACCCAACATTCATCTCGCTCAGAGATTTGCAAGTGGATTAAATATGGACCCATAATTATGTCCGGCTATCTGCGATTCAAAAGTCAAAAGCGATTTCCTGCTCAGATAAGTATTGAGGCAGTGCTCGTCTTCTATTTACAACCTTGAGCCAAGTGGTAGAAATTCCACATTGCTATGGCAGGGGGAAGGGTCAATCCATCGGTCAACCAATTGTGGACTTCCCCCACAAAGCATTAATATATCATAATTTTAATAACCAAGACAAATAAAAAATATTGTTTTCATTGTAGTTTGTTAACAAAGTTATGTCGACATGATGTAGAGTCATTATAATTAACATGTAGAATTGTATGACATGTAACGTTTGCAGTTACATAACATACCATATGGGATAGCACGCCAGCACTGTACACTGCCATGCAGGTTTTTGTTGTTGTTAAACTCTTGGGTTAGGTCGGCGTAAGCTTGGCGTTAGTTTGGTGTTAGGGCCAACCTCACACAATGCGCATTGCAATAAATCTTAATATTTTGCTAAACAAGCCACTCTATTATATCCTTAGTTTTTTCGGTAAAGTCACGTTGAAGAGAAACAACAAAATAATAAAAGATATATAAAACAATAAAAAATTCTCACGACGTTTAAAAATAAATTTATGCGAACCAACACACCTGAAGACGACCGTTTGAGTTATGGTCGAAACGTCGTGAGAATTTTTTTATTGTTTTATATATATTTTATTATTTTGTTGTTTCTCTTCAACGTGACTTTACCGAAAAAACTAAGAATATGAATTACTGCAGTCACGAAAGCTTTAAATCAAAATTTAAGCCACTCTATTATCTGTGGCATAATGAAGTGTAAATATCACTAACGAATACTAATGAAAACATATTAACCTCGCTTGCACAATTCATGTATTGAAAGCGGTTATGCAACATCTTAACACTTTGCATTGTTGTCAAAAGGTAGAAGAGTCCTTTTCTTCTCTTCCTTGATCAATTCCACCTGACCATTAACAATTCTGCTGCTAATATGGTGGCTTAAAATATATATTTTTGACGGGCATTAGGAAGACGACCCGTTTTCCACACATGCGTTTAGAGTATTTGGCTGCTATACATTTCCACGCGACGATAACCCAGTTCATCGGGCTATGAATTTATGATCACGAGGTCGCTTCTGAACAAGAGCTATATCGCTCAGTGGGCCTTACACCAGGTAGAATAAAAAAACATAGTTCGTTGGCATCGTTGGTTAAGATAGCAAATTCAAGTAGAACACCAGAACGTTAACTATTCGTGCAGAGACGATCAACTTTCTAAACGTTTAAAAAGCGAGAACGAGAACTCTGGGTGGTTTAGTCGCGAAGGCTCAGTGCTGGTAGCCCTCTACGCCACCTTGCAACTTTCATGCCAAACACATTAAAGACGTACGGATTAATCGATAATAAGATGTTTTTTTCTGGTTAGACCACGTAAATATAAACGCGTCGCTAAACCCGCCACTACCTGGCACAGCCAATAAGTAAGGTTTGTCACGTAAATCAAACGTGCCAATTCGTTACTAGTACAGCACACACCCGGTGTGTTGGAGAGTAAACCTACAACATTTACAATTTGAGCACCGTGACGTTTCGCCTGTAATTACAACCAACATCATCAGGCGAAAGCCAGAGTTGTGGAGAAATCCTCCCATTTCAGTCTTAAATAGACGGGGGATAAATGTGATGTCGTTACTTATGAGCTAATCAGGTGCGAATGCCAGAGGTGGGGGGGGGGGGGGATCAATGTATGCATATAAATGACAATGGATACCATTTCCGGTTGGGCTATTCATATGGTAATCAACATACATTAAGCATGCACATTATGAATTCAATCTACACATGAAGAATCACGCAAAAAAAACCACATTAACTTATTCCGACGGTGTGATTTTTTTAGTTTGTTGAAATATATATGCTCATTATCATAACACATGACCGTCCATATAAACGGGTCGTCATTCTGATCTTGACGATTGCTCGTTTTCGTAAGCAGCGCATTTCGCTCGCCGGGAGTCGCACGATCAAGCGATTAGAAAAAAAAGGGGGCTGGGGGGGTAGGCTTAAAAATGCGCGTTACTCACCCACATCCGTCGGTTTATGGTTCTTTATAATTTCGGCCAGCTCAAAATTGCCAGCAATAATCGCCACCTGTAATGAGAGATCAACATTTTGCGCGTGGGTTTACACGACCCAAAAAGAAAGTCTCGATTCACACTGCGTACCTTCTTCTTTCGGGTTATATCGCGAAGGTAAAATGTGATTTATATATATTTTTTGTTATCAACTATAACCCTCCACGTGAGAGCCGAGCACTTGTTAACACCAGACGATGCTGGATGCAATTTCCAGCGAAGCGTCAGACCAAAAAGTCGTCGAAATTTCGCTTTGCTTTTCAACAGTCCTCCAGTTTTTGCTGCAAAACTAAACCAATTTTGGCATATTTACCCACGTGGGCAACTTGATTGTATCGGCTCTGTCAGGCGATGGAGGGTTCTAGTAGTTAACAACCCACACGATGATCTATGTAACCCATCATCATCGTCATCATCATCAAGATCCATGGGCAGATAGCACGGAGGTGTCCACTGCACATTTCGTCATCAGAAACCAACTACGAATAAAAATTCAACATGGCAACAGGTTTGTTTTGTTTTGCTCAAACTTCACAACGCAAATGGTCACCTTGAAGAACAGCAACGCTTCGCTAAACCACGCGGTTTTTAACTCGACGCCCACGTGACTTATATTAAATCATTTTGGACGGGGGGGGTGGGGTTAGAACTTCCCCGTAAGCCCCCTCCACCCATCCCACCCTGAAAATATGCCACTGATCCTGTGTGAACCAGGCTGAGCTAGGCCAAACCCATCCCATTAGATGTTGGGCGAAGGGAGAGAGGGATCGGGTCAATATTTCAGCGAGTTGTGTTTTTTATTCAGGCTAATTACGCCATAAACGGTGTCCTGGAACTGGTGATTGAAACAGGGGTGAGAGCGAAGCGTGACAGGTGGGGGAATATCAATTCCCTTGACTCTCAAGCGAAGTAAATAGTCTTCATTACTTGTCGAGGCTTTTTCAAGATTTAAAATCGAAAGAAATCAAAGAAGCATCAAATAGGCTGGGGGGGGGGGGGGGGGGTCTATTTTTGGTAACCGTCTTATTTTGTGGGACAACCGTAGTGTCCGGGTGACGACGACACCTTAGATATTGTTTCATTCGTCTCTTCACATGCTGGTGTAGCTTAAACATACCGAGTGATGCAATTCGCCTTTTGGGTCAATGTGCCTGCTGCCGTCGCTGCTGCTGCTTTTAAATGTTAGTTCGCTGAGTCCATGGATAGCACGGACAGCAAAATGGAATCCAGGAATTGTTAAGGAAGCATTTGGGACACGTGGATTACGCAGCTTTTGTTCCGTTTTCCGGCACGTGGACTGCAAAATGTGGTAGAGATTTATAAAAAAAACCCTGCCGCTAATGCCGGTGTGGTTACGGACTGAGCTTTTCCACCTTAATCACAGGTGCCAGTAACAGGGGTTATGCGGAGGTCATGGGACATTGCCCTGGATGGGGTGGGATTTTATTGATGGACTCCATAAACCATTTTGAAAAAGACAAAACGATGATGATCGCTGCTCAAGGGACAGGCCTTTGAGCGAGGTGTGTTGCCGGCCAGAAAGGTAGATGGCAAGAAAAACAAACCTCAAAAGAAGCGTTTTGTTTGTATGTATGTACGTACGTTGAACTAGTTTCGCACCGTACGTAGCCAACCGTGCTAATTGGAGGTGCGGAGGGAAAGACAATGAACTAAGCACACAAAAAGCAGTTCGAAAGAAATGAGCCTACAATTTATATTTTGCATTTGAATAATAGGCGCGCGACTTAATACATATAATAACAAGGTCGAGTGCGCAACATTTTAAATTCAGATCGGAATGTGAAACGATAGCATTGCAGATATAATGAGGACATAAGGTTCTGATCGGTGTGAAATGTTGCGCAGTAGAGGTGGGAAATTTACAAAGGCAGGCAATGGTGTGGCCACCCATTTGTCCAACAACCAAGGAGAAGAATTAAGAGTTAAGATACTGTGATACTGTGGGAGTCACACCAATCCCTTTTGCACCAGTGCGCTTAACCTTCAACGATGCGAGTTCAATCCCCAATGAAGCTTGGAGAGATGAATGGGGGTTCAAAAGTGCTCACAAAAAAAACACCTTGTGAAAAACCCAAAGTAGAATATCCCTGGTTTTCATCTTTCATGAAACTCATGGTCCACCCTAAACCGCATCCGTACAAACCATGGCAGATTGCTGATACCCGATGCACAAATGGACAATAAAAAAAAAACTCTCCAGTAGTGTACGACTTTGGTCATCCAGAACAGAAAATGCAACGTACACAATGCCCCGGATCCACAAATACGAAGGTGACGTCACGGCGATGAAACACTACTCCGCTGATTCTGATGCCTTTATCTGGCTTGACCACCTGAATGTGAAATTGTGGCTGTTGCTTTGCATCTACATCAGCCATTCGGAAGAACTCTGGGAGTAGATCCTTTGTCATGTGCCAGGGCGGCACAATGGTAATACTTGTCCCTCACAGCAAGAAGAGCCTGGGTTTTATTCCATTTTCGGGCTCCTGTCTGTGGTGGTTGTTTTTGTTTGTTAATGTTCTCACTCCTCTTCTGCACGGGCTACCTCAGGATTCTTCGGTTTCCTCCCAAAGATACAAAAAATATATATTTTATGTAATTGATATTGGGCAAAACACCCCAATGCTGAAATATTACCTGCAAGTTACTCGATTGGGGATCGTACATTGCAACAATTGCCACCTCCTGCAACAACATAACATTGGCAGGATCCTCCTGAAAGGTTTTGGGAATGACTGAAGCTTCCCTGGGTAAGCATGTCGTAGTAGTAGTCGTAATAATGTGACAACTGCACAACAGTTGCAATATTCGGGATAAAGAACCAATGCCAAGGTGTGGCGGCATCAATGACATTTGACATGTATACTTTTTTTTAATCTTGATCTTCAGCTCCTCTTGCCAACAAAGCTAAGCCCAATTAGCTAACTTAACTTAAATCAAAAGGAGCTGAGGTCACTTGTGCTTTGAAAAAAAAAAGCTCTTCTAAAATACGTTCCTATTTTTTTTACCTAAAAATTACAGTCGCGAAGTGTGCTATTGATTTTATGAATGTCAATCAACAGTTGTTTTATTAAATCATCAGCAAACGTTCCCACCACCAACAAAAAATGGCTGCCATCTTCCTTTTTGCATAGCCGTCAAACCCACGTGACCTCATTTGGGCCAATCACATTGCAGCCATGTGCCCGCGATTAAAATCAAATTAAAAATCATTGTTTGAGGAACAACATCTCCAAAAGAATAGCACTTTAAAGCCACAGAACGCATTTTCATTTTCCGCAAGCATTGCGCCCGATGTTAAATGTCGTAATGACAATAGAGTGTAATTACATTTTTTTGCTGCAAACAGCATTATTGCACAAATTCTCACTTTATTTTTTTTTTACAAACGCTAACCCATTGATAAACTAAGGCTTCATGCTTCATTCAGTTAGACGCAGCGTTTGCCATTCGCACACCAAACACAGAACATGTAAGGAAGCGGTAAAATGCACAGCTGTTGCTGTGATGCTCTCCCCAACGCACTGTAATGAACTGCTAGATGCATTGAACGGTGCTGCTAATGTACGAGACTTGTGCCAATTGAGAAAAGGTCAGAGTTGGGTGTCTGGGTGAGGATTAACACCGCGTGCAGTAGGCACACAGGAAGAGTCGCGTTACGAAAACGCGTTTTACGTCACGAGCAGACCAGTGGATCAAATTGTATGGCAACGTTGTTACTAAATTCACTTGTGTCCCTTCTTGTGTTCATCAGTAGGATAAGTGATGTCGGATCAAAAGGGGTTTCAACGGAACACACAAAAGTAACTCAGGTCAGCCACCAATCTGTCTAGAAATATTTGGCATTTTTACTATCCACTGAATTATGCTAGGGGCATCTGGTGGTTTAAAAAAAAAAATCTGAAACCCAACGACAACAAGAACAAAACATTTTTTTTATGAACACAGTTTCCTGGGCACGGGCAACAAAACGTCAAGAATCCAGCAACAAACAACACTGACAAAGTTGTAGTGGATACGAGTTTACGCGAGCGAGATTATTGCTGCGAGAGCTTGGCAAGACGGAGGATGAATGGGAGGGAGTGTCGAGAGTCGGGCCATGTGAGGGAAGCAGCAGCAGCAGAGAGAAGTAATTTGACCTGAAGGGCGGTGGTGGTTGAACACAGAATGGATGAGATGAAACAGTCAATTTCACCAAAAAAACGCCGTTAACAGGACAGCAACGAGACGCATCAAAACAAAGCCAAAGATCTCCAGTTTAGCCTTTAACAGACGGTTGGGGCAAGTGCTGTTAGCGAGTAGGCCGGCACGGTACACGATAGAGTGGGTGACCAGCACCACGCCCTGCCGCCTTTGTCTCTCAAGTAGCGATGTTAAAACACGGCACCATGTACTCATTTAAGGCTGAGTCGACCTCGGGGAGGGTCCAGGACCAGTTCGAATATTCGTCACCAAAATTGGGTCGAGAACAGGAATCTAACTCAGGATGCCATGCTCGTTGTGCAGTGCGCTAACCGCGGTGCCACCACTCCTCACATGCACACACACACCCACGTTACTAGCTAGACTTTCGTTTTGCTGCACCTCACGCTCACTACCATATGACCCCAATAGTCTGCGATGATGGCAGTCACCTCGTACACTCTATTAACTTTTTTTATTTATTTTACCAGGTAAAGCCCACTGAGCTATATACCTCTTTTTAAGAATTGACCTGGCCACAAATGATAACCCAATGAAGTGGCATATCATGTGGAAATTTACAGCAGCCAAACACTGTAAGTGCACGTTTCTAAATGCGGAGGGAAAAACCGGAGGAGCCGGAGAAAAATCCACACGACCGTGGGGAGAGAAAGACGCAAACTCCAAATATACAGGCATCATCAGGGTCGGGATCGAACCTACGACCTCCTGCATACCAGGCGAGGCAGGAAACATCTCCTAGCCACCGCGGTGCCATTTGATAAACCTTGATGGGCATCCGTAAGTTAAGGGTCGGATTGATTTTATACGACCAAAATTATCATTCATGATTAGTTTCTTTTGGGTTAGATCACTGTGTTGGTGTATCATGAACATGTTTGGGTATAACCCTCCACCACCCAACATAATGGATCAAATCAAGTTGTCACTGTCGGCAAAATGTGCCACTTGATTTGGCTCACCAGCAAAAGCGTGAGGAGTGTTGAAAAGCCATCAAATTTTTTGACAATGTTTTTACGACGTTTCACTGGAAATTATGACCAGCGTCATCAGGTTGTTTAACACATTCTCAGCTCTCACGTGAGAGAGCCGCCTTTCGACATTCAGGTGTGTCCGACTGATGAACCAAACACATTTGCATATTAGGCCGTGACAACTTCAAACGATCGGCTCTGTCGGTTGGTGCAGGGTTATAGTTAATTATACCTGCACGATCTAAACAACAACAACAACAACAAAACCAATTATGAATCAACGTTACAATTTGTTAATTAAAAATCACGAGCAAGGCGATGATTTGAAAATGGGCGGGGAAAATTGGGCGCAGATGCAAATGTGTTTTTTTTCATAAAAAAAAATTCAATTATTTTTGTAAGGGGATTAAACTAATTCGCATCACAAACGTCGCTCTTGTTTCCCCAACAACCGCATGCCGTGAGCTGGAAAACTTAAAGAAAACAAAGATCAGATGTTGCATTGAACTGCAGCTGGATTCGTTAACAGGTAGCAACATCCACCCGCCAAGAGCCGACTGAGTTTACGAGCTTGTGACGGAAGCATTAATGAACATAATCCCGCGAAGCAGTTATACTGGTACAGCACTGACATAATAATGCAACACCGTAAACACATTTTTTTGTTACATAATCCAGAGAGTAAAACATCATTTTCATCATCATCATCATCCGTTACTCGCACGCTTTAATATCGCTTGTGAGCTGTACACACAGCACATTGGCGGCTATGTTTAAAACAACAAACGTAAATAGACTTCCATAACACAGGTTTTTTTTGGGTTAGATCGCGTAAATATATATGAATGTGTCGTTAAACCCACCACCACCCGACACAGCCAATTTAGTAAGGTTTGTCACGTAAACAAAACGTGCCAATTCGTCACTAGTAGAGCACACCGGTGTGTTGGAGAGCCAAGCCACAACATTAACAATCTCGAGCACGACGTTTCGCCAGTAATTACAACCGGCTTCATCAGGCGACAGCCAGATTTTGTGGAGAAGTCCACCAGTTTCGTTCCATAAATAGAGGCGTCGATGTGATGTCGTAAACAGACTCGGAACAAGTCGTTGTAATGTACAACGGAGGCTCATCCTGCGCCACGTCAGCTGCCTTCCCTTCTCTCCGTGCCATCGGTGCCTGTGCCCAGCGGTGCAGAACCGTGTGCTGTTATTATGAGGGCAATGAGATGGCCCGACCCTCCATTACCTTGGACAAATGGGAATGTACGGGCAGAGTAAGTAAATAAATAAAGAAACGGCATTACGGACGGCAACTGTCGCTCTACCCGCTGGACGAAAGGCCTCTCAGCCTTTTCCATCGCCATCCCAACCGTTGCTAATCGCACCTCCGATCAGCACGGTTGGCTACGTACGGTGCGAAAGAAGTTCAACGTACGTACAAAGACTCACGCAGAGACCCACAGGCTCATCACGCGAAGACCCATAGTTTGTCGTCCTTCCCCCGCACCTCCGATCAGCACGGTTGGCTACGTACGGTGCGAAGGAAGTTCAACGTACGTACTGTATGCGCATGCATGCGCAGAGCGCTCCCCATTTGCTTTTGCCCGCACATCAACTGATCCAATTTCATCGTTCCACTTCGGCAGCGGTTGCCCTCTTGCGACTCGCACCTCCCCTCTGTGGCCCGCCGCACTGCTGTCATCATGATTATTACTTCTCAAATGGACGTGCTAGCTTTTGGCCTGTCGATTTCTCATCGCCGAAATTACCGACGTCCCTTTCGCCCGCTTTCATTTCAGCGGACAGGCGCAGCAGCGTCGGGACAACGTCGGATGGCCAACGTCCGATCAACGTTGGACGAGCGCAGCAGCCCCTTCTCGTTGCCGTTGCTGCGCAGAGGCGAATTGATCATCGGGCCCTCTGTGCCTCCCGCGCGTGAATGTTACGGAAATGCTAACAAGAAACCGAAAATTAAATCTTCTCACAGCCATTAATTGTCGGTTTGGCCGCCGAGTGTTCTCCTTTCAATCGCCTTGATTGGCCGCGGGGTTTCCAGAGCTGCGGGTCCGGCTCGTTTGCAGGCGAGGTTTAAAACGATCGCGGATCGACAAAATCCGCAGTGAGCGGTCAGGCGGTCCGTCGCGCCGGTGCATCCGCAGAGTTATCCGTAACGTTCGATTTTATGTAGGGCATATTCAATTTTTTTCGCCGGCGTTATTATTGCACTGCGAAATTAAACCAAGGGTCAAATATTAGCCTGTTTTATCGTCGCTCATTCGTTTCTAATCGGATCCGTTCCTTGTGGGGAAACGGTTCAGATTCGGGGTTAATTAGAGCAAACAAATTTGATTTGTGATGTCAAAAATAGGTCCGCGCGATTGTTGTTATTACTATTAATGCTTTTGTTGTTGTTTGCAGGGAGGCGGTGGCTACGCTACTGCACGTGGCTGCCTGTAATCCGGCACTTGTGGATGGAGGCAGCGGCTAGGGTTGGTGGATCACCGCGCGTTGCAGATGTTGCGAAACTCCCTTCCCGTGGGGTGTCAAGGAGGAGCCGTCATACCCCTGCATCGCCAAGAGAAGGCGGTACGGCAAGCGGGCTAATCGCCATGAGATTCATGAATTGGCTCAAAACATCTTTAAATGAAAAAAAAACCCAAATGTACTTCTACGACTCACCGCGCCTTTTACCGGATAAGCAAGTAAATGCATTTCTGCATTCGTGGCATTTATATGGTGTGTATGAAATGTGTAATGACGCTAAATATAATATTTTAATGTGAAGGTAATTAAATACTATAATAGTCCTCGAAGTATAATACAGCCGGACAACTCTTAATATGTTTGGACACATGCTTATATAAAATACAACCGTGTCTAATAAACACCAACAGCTTCAAGATTAAATATGTAAATTTTAATTATTAACACGAGCAATAAAAAACTAAAATGTTGGTTCTCAATTAACTTTGCGCTTGGAGAAATACAAATTCCTAACGCATTCAAGTCGACGCGCTCATACGCCACTCAACAGACAAAGATCCCCCGTATAGGCTTAACAGACCGTTGGGGCAAGTGCTGTTAGCGAGCAGCACCTATTGAAGGCCGGCACGGCACATGAGGGGGTGGGTGGCCAGCACCACGTCCGACGGACCGCCATTTGTCTCCCCAGTGGCGACGTTTACACACCACACCGGGTACTTATTTGAGGCTGAGTCGACCTAGGAGAGGCCCAAGACCGGTTCGGATAATCGTCACTGGTGTTGGCCGTGAGCGGGAGTCGGCAGGTTCGTAGCGCAGCCCGCTAACCACTACAAAGATCCCCCCGTATAGCCTTAACAGACTGTAGGGGCAAGTGCTGTTAGCGAGCACTACACTACCACTCACACACACACGCGCGCGCACGAGGCATTGCAATTAAATCGCTACAGGCAACGCGGGCGTGGTGCTATTTTTTAACACATTCAAAATACAAACCGAAAATCAAATGCACAATTGGCCTTGATGGCGAGCTGGATTTTCATTCACGCCACACTGCTGTAGTTAATCACACTTCACTGTGGGCAGCACGCATTCCCCTTCGCCTTGAATGAGAACATTAAATTGTCTCCCGAATTACAAATTCAATTGGTTCGGCTATTTCGTTTGCATAGTTGCTGGACTAAACTAAAACTATTAAAGTAAACTATTTTTTTTATTTTTTTTTACCAGGTATAGCCCTTTGTCAGAAGCGACCTGGCCACAAAGTGATAGTACTCTTTGGTTCTATTGGGTAAAGTCACGTAGGTGAAAATAAAATAACAAAAAATCACGACGTTTCGGCCACAACACAAGCGGCCTTCATCAGGTGAAGGGACGAGACTGCCGCGATCACAAGCTTAAAGGTCGTGATCTAAGCGTGGCTTCTCTCACTCCAGCGCTGTCCTCCAGACAGTCTCGTCCCTTCACCTGATGAAGGCCGCTTGTGTTGTGGCCGAAACGTCGTGATTTTTTGTTATTTTATTTTCACCTACGTGACTTTACCCAATAGAACCAAAGAGTATGGATCCTAGCAGTCACGAAAGCTTCAAATCTAGAACACAAAGTGATAGCCCAACAAAGTGGCTTATCGCGTTGAAATTTATAGCAGCCAAATACTCTCGAAATCACGTTTCTAAATGTGGAGGGAAAACCCGGAGGAGGCAGACAAGAATCCACGCGACCACACGGAGAATATGCAAACTCCATATACACAGGCATCATGAGGCTCAGGATCGAACCCACGGCCTTCTGTGTACCAGGCGAAGTAGTTAACATCTCGTTGTGGTGGCACCCAATGTGCACTGTCTCATACGCATCACTGTGCTTGTGAATTGCTGCTAGAGTGTCTCCTTTCTACAATCCCGATCGTTTGTGCACTGCTGGATGAAGGCCTGCCCCACATCGACGGCATTCCACATATAGTCCATGGGCTACAGCAGAAAGTTGAACCACTTATTATGAGAGGTGCACCCACCACAGCTAGGAGATGTTAACTACCTCGCCTGGTACGCAGGAGGTCGTGGGTTCGATCCCGACCCTGACGATGCCTGCTGCTGTTTAGTTGGAATTTGCATGTCTCTCTCTCATCATCATCACGGTGGCTAGGAGATGTTAACTACCTCGCCTGGTACGCAGGAGGTCCTGGGTTCGATCCCGACACTGACGATGCCTGCTGCTGTACAGTTGGAGTTTGCGTGTCTCTCTCTCATCATCATCACGGTGGCTAGGAGATGTTAACTACCTCGCCTGGTATGCAGGAGGTCATGGGTTCGATCCCGACACTGACGATGCCTGCTGCTGTATAGTTGGAGTTTGCGTGTCTCTCTCTCTCATCATCATCACGGCGGCTAGGAGATGTTAACTACCTCGCCTGGTACGCAGGAGGTCGTGGGTTCGATCCCGACCCTGACGAATGCCTGCTGTATATCTGGAGTTGCCTCCCTCCCCGTGGTTGTGTGGATTTTCCTTCGGGTCCTCCGGGTTTCCACCTCCACAATCATAATCAGCATGCGTCTCGGAGTATGTGGCTGCTGCTTTACATTTCAACACGAAGAACCACTTGGTAGAGCTATCCTGTGATGGCCAGGTCACCTCTGAAACAAAAGCTACATATCTCAGTGGGTCTTACCTGGTAAAAAAAAAATTTAGAATTAAAAATATTTGGAAGTAAAGAAAATAATGGAAACACATGGGAGAGGTATTTGGGCAGCAGTGGGAAGCTTTGTGATGACAACAACAACAACGGCAGCAGCATTCACCACGCACTCTGTGTCTGAGATGTGAACCGGCCACGCACCTGGAACGGAGTCTGATTGCTGTAGTTTTTGATTTCCTTGTTCATCCCCCGATAAAGGAGGACACGTGCACAGCTTTCCTATTGCGAGGGGGGAGAGAGGGAAGAGAGAGTTGCCGATAAGGGCGCCGCATTTCCAAACGGTCAATTCAACGTTGCCCCCGCGGACTCACCGTGCTTTGTATTTCCACATCTTCATACATTCCAAAGGATTTTTTGACGGCATTATTATTGTTTTAAATAACATACCGGCTTGAATTTAAATGCATACAACTCATTTTTTTTGTTTTTATTGCATAGAGTCCACAAGAGGGCTTAGGACATCACTGACTTTGTCGGCCACAGCTGGACAGGAGCAACCCGGGTGAGGACAGAAGGGGAGAGAATGAGGGAAGGCCTTTACCTAGCAGTGGGTAGTTACTGGCTGACTAAAACACCACTCACACAGAGACTCAGAGACTCACACTGAGACCCATAGACCCAGAGACTCACATAGAAACCCATAGACTCACACAGACATATAGACTCACATTGAGACCCGTGGACCCATAGACTCACACAGAGACCCAGAGACTCACACAGAGACCCAGAGACTCAAACAGACATACTGAGACATGTACAGCCGTAGACTCACACTGAGCCCCAGAGACTCACACTGAGACCTAGAGACTCACACAGATATTCATAGACTCACACAGATACCCATGAACTGACACGGAAACTCATATATTCACAGATACCTATAGACTCACATAGAGACCCGTAGGCTCATACACACAGCATAAAATCATTCGCAGACGTACAGACACCTCGCAGTTCAAAGGTCATCGCCGAAGCATTGACCTGTTCTTCCTGCTATGTTGACCTTACACAATAATAGGTCATGTGAAGATAAAAACAAATCAAACAAAACATCTAATTTATATGACACGAACATCCTGATCTTTCCTCTGACAGGCCTTCTTCAGCAATAATGCATTAGGGTGAGACCATCTTAAATAACATGGAAGGATGGGTGGGGATTTTAATATCGCGACGGTGACACGGAGCAATCGTCTGCTACTGGGGGCGAGGGGAGCGGCGGCGCAGCGGTTAGCGCACTGCGCTGCGATCCCGGCGGGCCGAGTTCGATTCCCGCTCACGGCCACCAACACCAGTGACGATGATCTGAACCGGTCCTGGGCCTCCCTTGGGTCGACTCAGCTTCAAATGAGCACCCGGTGCGATGTGTAAACACCGCCACTGGGGAGACAAAGGCGGCCGTGCGTGGTGCTGGCCACCCACCCCCGTCGCATGCCACAGTGCCGGCCTTCGTAGGCGTTGCTCCTAGCTAACGGCCCTTGCCCCAACAGTTTGTTGAAGGCTATATGGGAGATGTTGGTCTTTGTAATGCCGAGGGGTTGATGGTCAGGCGTGTCCGCAGTGTGGGGAGTAGTAACACTGAGAACGATTGTTTAAGGGCGCTTTTTCAATTCAAATTATTAAAACAATGTTTTACTGCACATGAACAATCCGCAGACCCACGTTCCCCTGCTAGTGGCGGGCAGCAGATGGCAGCGTAGCAACATAAATTGTCGAACTGTGCTTCTATGCCACCCCCACCAGGTCTACGCAACTCCCCTTCACCAACCAACACACTCTGGGTTACGCTTGCTTTGAAGTTGGTTGAAACGTTTGAAATTGATCAAAACAAAATTAAAATTGACGAGAAAAAAAACCCACTTCCATTTATAAACGGCAATAACCCGATACGCGTCTCCCCCCTTCCGCGTCGTTTCGCGAACTCGTCGCCGCCTTATAAATATCGACACACCGCTACTGCCCGATTTGCGTCGCCTAAACCCCTCGCACACTGGAACGTCGCTGACGGCATCGTCGTCGCCCCTTCCTTTCACCGTGCCCCGTCGCCTCTCAGCCTTTTTGAGGAGGGGAAAAATAAATAAGGTAGCAGCAGCAGCAGCTCCTTGAGATTGCACATTACCGATTTTGATGCCATCTGACAACGTTTTGCTATCTGCTATGTCAAAGATTGCCAATTGTTCATACAACACCTTTCCACTTTCAATCTCATCTCACAACCTTCCGTCACCTTCCAACCACCTCAGCCCATTAGTCTTCTTATTCTTCTTGACAGGGGAGTCAGCCTTCTTCTTCCTCTTCTTCTTCCTCTTCTTCTTCTTCTTCCTCCTCTTCCTCTTCTTCTTCTTCTTCTTCCTCCTCTTCCTCTTCCTCTTCCTCTTCTTCTTCCTCTTCTTCTTCTTCTTCCTCTTCTTCTTCTTCTTCTTCTTCTTCTTCTTCTTCTTCTTCTTCTTCTTCTTCTTCTTCTTCTTCTTCCTCTTCTTCTTCTTCTTCCTCTTCTTCTTCTTCCTCCTCTTCCTCTTCTTCTTCTTCTTCTTCCTCTTCTTCTTCTTCTTCTTCTTCTTCTTCTTCTTCTTCTTCTTCCTCCTCTTCCTCTTCTTATTCTTCTTCTTCTTCTTCCTCCTCTTCCTCTTCTTCTTCTTCTTCAAGTTCTTCTTCTTCAAGTTCTTCTTCCTTCCCCCCCCCTTTAAGGACACGGCGTTGCCGATGAACGTGTTGACATTCGTGTCCTTTATGCAACTCAACAGACGTTTCCCTGCCGTTCACCCATTCCGCCCGTCGGCCTCGCCTGCTCACCCCCCCCCCCCCCCCAAAAAAAATGGGATTCCATTTGCAGTCGTGTCATCTCCGCTGCTTGAACATCACGTGGCGATGGGCGGAGGAGCCCCTTAGCCAAAATCTAAATATGCCCCCCCCCCCTAACAATAGCAAACGTGTGCAACCTGCCGTTCTCCCTCAACGAATCGTTGGCAAAGTGCCCAAAAACAGGTTTCCATTCGGAGCAAGGCCGTAGCCATGGAGTCCACATTAGGGGGGACCAAATCTTCCAGGGTGTCTGGGGGTCCCAAACCAGAAAAATATCTAAATTTGAATACTAATTTCCTGCTTAAAATATTTAAAAAATTCACTAACACATGGGATGGACTTTTTATTTTATTTTTTACAATAATGTCTAATTGTGTATTGTATTACATTGCTTTGCTTTTACTTATTTACCATTAATTGTTTCAGTGTATGTAATGGCAGATATTAGGGATTAATAAAGTACAACCATAACCACAATCATATAAACAGAAATCTATGCATTGATTTATATGAAGACAAGTCCAGATATTGTGGCCAAGATTTAGCATTTTTATTTATTTATTTACATAGCATAGCAAATTATTTTTTATAGCAATACATTGTGGGGGACATTTTGAGCATATTTGAATATGGGGGGGGGGAGGGGTGTGTGTGTCCCAATATATATTATAATTACGGCCTTGATTCGGAGTAACATCGCACCCGCCAAGTAATTTTCATTGAGAAAAGTCGTCGCCCGCAGTGTCGTTATTATTTTCACGCCAGTGACACCCACACACAAAACACCCATTGCCAATGATTTGTTATCCTCCGTGCATGATGCAGATGCACCGACCTCTGACAACCCCCGGCGGCCTACCGTGGAGATACCAGGCGACAGTGGACCAAAGGGGGCAATTTTTTTTCCTACAATGAAGAAAAAAAAACAGCGCACAAATCACAGTGGACGACAACAAAACTGAACAACGTCCCCGAAAGCCTCGCTGGCATAGCCATCGAGCGTGCAGCGGCGGCGGTGAAATTGCACCAGGGCCCACGGTCCGGATTGGGCCCAAGAGCTAGAGCAGCCCATCAGGAACCGCACAAACCTTGACATCAGCCGTGCTATGCAGCCGCTGTAAACCGTTCCCATGCAACGTGCCGGCTACCATCGTACCAGCCTTGCGATGCAGCCCCTGTAAACCGTCCCTTCCCGTGTAACGTGCCTGCTTCTGTGTCAGTCACATTTGGATGGGTCGCCATTGAACACGAGCTTCTTAACTCAAAGGGGCTTACATGAAATCAATCGACTGAACTGACTGATCTCATTTCAGTGGCAATACTTATGCTCATGGCCCGATAGAAAGGTACGTGTATTGTGCCGTATACAACATAACTGATTGTACACGCTTGCATACGGGGCTGACCTTATCGTATCAACTGCTGCGTAAGTAAATGAAAAACGCAATGCACGCGAGCGTAGCCATGTACGCAAAAATACCGCTTGATACAGGGGCACTGCCTGAAATGAGTTTCTAATCCACTCGCACACGCACTGCCCATGCATCAAACTCAGAATTGCAATGGGGTTAACGACGAAGGGCAAAGATGCCTTCAAAGGAGGGGCGAACCGAGCACTATAAATACCAAACAATTTCGACTCAAGCAGCACCAACTATGCAACCGCATCCACCGGATTCGCAGCAGGTACGCTTGGTCGTTTATAAATAACAACAACAACAAACAAAGAAGGCGGCGGGAGTGAAAACAAAAACGATGCTCATACGGTGGGGCGAATAAACAAAATCGCTACTCTTTGGTTCTATTGGGTAAAGTCACGTAGGTAAAAAATAAAATAACAAAAATCACGACGTTTTGGCCACAACACAAGCGGCCTTCATCAGGTGAAGGGACGAGACTGTCTGGAGGACAGCGCTGGAGTGAAAAAAGCCACGCTCAGATCACGACCTTTAAGCTGTGTGAGAAGAAACAAAGCGCCTTGACAAAGGAATTAGCATATAATTTAGCATTGAAATGGCTAATTGAAATAGCTAAGTTAAAGCATACACATCCGCAGAGGAACCCCTTGACAAAGGAATTAGCATAGACCGACCGTGGTTGTGTTTCGCTAAATTCTCCTGTTTGATTTGTACTAGGTGCCTCGGTGAATGTATATGCTCTGACTTTAACATAGCTATTTCTGTGACCAGTTACAAGCTAATCACTCAGCTATTTCAATGCTAAATTCTATGCTAATTCCTTTGTCAAGGGGTGCCTCTGCAGATGTGTATACTTTAACTTAGCTATTTCAACGAGCCATTTCAATGCTAAATTATATGCTTATTCCTTTGTCAAGGCGCTTTGTTTCTTCTCACACAGCTTAAAGGTCGTGATCTGAGCGTGGCTTTTTTCACTCCAGCGCTGTCCTCCAGACAGTCTCGTCCCTTCACCTGATGAAGGCCGCTTGTATTGTGGCCGAAACGTCGTGATTTTGTTATTTTATTTTTTACCTATGTGACTTTACCCAATAGAACCAAAGAGTATGGATCCTAGCAGTCACGAAAGCTTTAAATCTAGAATTAACAAAATCGCTCCTCATTCGTCTCCCCACCCACCGCCTCCATACCTCGCCTCCCTTCTCACTCCACTGACCACAGCAAACCGCCGCATTCTACGGAGCACTCTAATAATGATCCGCTTCCAGGTGACTCCTCTTATCCGTCAAATAACTGTGAATAACAGGAGGAGATATGTATCCTATGGATAATTGGAGTTTTTCGCAGACAGATAATGTCCATTTGATAACAGGGGTCATGGAATTTGAACGAAACCTGATTTGTCAATAAATTATTAAACTATTTTTGTTTTTAGCAGGTAGGGCCCACTGAACTATATAGCTATTTTTTTTAGAAGCGGCCTGGCCACAAATCATAGCTCGACTTAGTGGCTTATCATGTGCAAATGGATTGCAGCCAAATACTCTAAAACGCAAGTTTCTAAATGTGTGGGGAAAAACCGAAGGACCCGGAGAAAAATCCACGCAACCACGCACACTCCAAACACACAGCAGCAGACGTCAGGGTCGGGATCGAACTGGCGACCTCCTGTATACCAGGAGAGGTAGGTAACATCTCCTAGCCACGGACAACTTTCCTTGGTTCGAGCAACAAATAGCAATTACGGACGCTGCCACCGCGGTGTAACGGTCAGCAGACTGGACTTGCGATCCAAAAGTCGCCGGTTTGATTCAATCCCCCAGCTTAGAAGTTGAAACAGTGGCGCAAGTTTCTTAAATCCCCTGGATTAAAACTGCAACTGGACCACGCACCTTGCTGCCCGCCCCGGACCCACGCGCTTGACGTTAATAAGTGCCCGTTTGGAGGCACAAAACCAAACTTGTACTCTTGTTCTGTCCTGCTGCTACTTTTGCACTACGAGGGAGATGTGGTACAGCCAGGTCAATTGGGGAAAAAAAGCCAACTTTCGGCAAATGTCATTTTCGCGCATCAATCAAAATGGCGACGGCACCAAGTCCTGCGGTGTTTGTCGCGCCGACGCTCTTGAACCCTGCAATGCCACCCGGAGCTTGACCCGGGTGCCGTGACCGGTGCCAGCTCGGTGTCTCGATCGAGCGGTCGTTCCAACGAGCCGTCCAAGATGCCACACGCGAATACAAACGCCGACGTTTTTTTTTAAAGCGTTCCGGAGCAATTGGTGCAAACGATCTAAGAGGTTATTTTTTTGGGTTAAGATCGCGTAAATTTAAATGTGTCGTTAAACCGGCCACCACAGTTTTCCGTGACAAGCCCTCTGTAAGGGCTTGTCACGGAAACAAAATCACGTAGGTAGAAATAATAATAGATCACGACGTTTCGATCGCAACACAAGCAACCGTCTTCAGGTGAAAAAGAGGGGAGGGGGCTACCCCTATTATTTTTATCTACCTACGTGACTTTACCGAAAGAACCAAAGAGTATGGTTTCCTGCAGTCACGAAAGCTTCAAATCAAGATTAAACCACAACGCGTACAATTCGCCAGTAATTATAACTAGCATCATCAGGCCACAACCAGGTTTTGCATGACTTTTAACTCATGGCTCACAATTATAAGTCTACGACAGGTTCCATAGATTCTCTCTAGATTTCATGATGCGACATATTTCAGTGACATTTTGGAGGGGGGGAAAAACAGTTTCATCCGCTGACCAATGTCAATGTCTCACATTACCAATGTAGCAATGTGACACATTGGTACATTGGTAATGTGAGACATTGGTACGTATTTAAACACAGTGCGTGACCTCCACCTCTTTTCGCATTTGGAACACCACGCCGATCGAGAGCTAAAATTAGTTAAAAAAAATTAATCCACTCGGTAGAAAGACATCTGGCTGTGTTCACTTGCGGCGTTCCTGTAGCAGAATCTCTAACGATGGGAAGTCCGTGCAGTTTGTGTGGTGGAGGACGCGAGGGAGAGGAGGGAGGGAGAGGAGGGATGGGTGGTGAGGGAGGGGGATGAGGAGGCAGGGTGAGGATGGTGGATGGGGGATGGAGGATGGGGATGGAGGATGAGGAGGGAGAATGAGGAGAGAGAAATGGGGGTGGAGGATGAGGATGGAGGATGTGGAGGGAGGATGGGGATGGAGGATGAGGATGGTGGATGGGGATAGAGGATGAGGAGAGAGGATAAGGAGGGAAGATGGGGATGGAGGATAGGGATGGAGGATGGAAATGCAGGATGGGGATGGAGGATGGGGATGGAGGAGGCAGGATGAGGATGGTGGATGGGGATGGAGGATGGAGATGGAGGATGAGGAGGTAGGATAGGGATGGAGATGGAGGATGAGGAGGTAGGATGGGGATGGAGGATGAAGAGGGAAGAGGAGGGAGCTGCGCTCACCTGGTTATACAGAGCACACACGTGCAGCGCGGTGTTCCCGGAGGCGTTCTGCGCCAACATGTCTGCGCCGTAGAAGAGCAGGTGCTCCAGGTGCTGCACGTGGCCGTAGCGGCAAGCCTGCGGGGTTGGCAAACGGCACAAGGAAGTGGCACAGCGGTTACCGGGACGACCGGCATGGATGGCAGCGCAGTCGTAACGACATTTATGCCTCCAACATATCTCTCTTGGCTCCTGTCAGCCTGCACCCCAGCTCACGACGGAACTCTCCTTCCCCGCAGCGTCATCATCAGAGCGACTCACAGCAGCCTCCTGCTCCTCCTCCTCTCTACACCAAGGAGCAGGGCCGACACTATCAGGCGTCATTTCTCTGTCGCAGCCCCCCGCATCTCTCCAGAGTCATTCTGGTTGCCCTGCACGACAGCTCACGGTGGAACTCTCCTGCAGAGTTGCAGTAGCAGCAGAGCGACTCATAGCAGCATCCTCCTCCTCCTCTCTACACCAAGGAGCAGGGCCCTGGTCACTACCCGGAGTCGCTTTTCCGGGGCAGCACCCCGCCGTCTGGAACGCGGCCATCATCACGATTCATTATCGTCCCGCTGCTGCTGCTGACTATTCACAGCAGTAGCAGCAGCAAAGTTCAATCCCTACTGATTTTTAAGAGGTACTTTAAAGGCCCAAACCTCTCTTGCCCAGCCTTCGAGTGACGCCGAGCTTGTCTCCGCACCTCAGAGTCAATGTCATTTACGTCCGTGAATTATTGTGTGCGTTACAGATTGTATTGTTGGTAGCGTTTGTTAAAGAAGGTCCTGCATGTTAATTCCCGACTCTGCGGAGTGTGTATGGTCTCCCCCTTGTTCTGCTTGAGTATCCTCCAGGGTTCTCTGGTTTCCTCGGCTAGGTAAAAAGGAAAGAAAAAACATACAACACCCCGGGTGTTGGGCAAACGTACCAGTGCTGAAACATTACCTCCAAATGACTCAATTAGGATTATACAGCAGCAGCAGCAGTAGCGTCGGCAGATTGTGGCTTATGAAAAATAGCGGCTTCCTTCGCGGTAGCCTCGCGCGATAAGAACGGCGCGAGCGCTAAACGTGTTGAATGATTATAACCACGGATTATTGCCGCTGCAAGTGGGGAGTCGTAGCAAGGAAGGTGACAACGGGAGAGTGGAGCTTTCGCTAAAAACCCGATGGCGCTGGCCCGTAATATCCGGGCAGAACGTCGGGCAGAACGTCGGGCAAAGTTGTCGATGCTTTGCTTGCTTCTCCAACAATCCGCCTGTTTCCCGACCAAAATAACAAATAAATTCGAACATTTTGCCACGTGACAACTTGATTTTATGTACGTACTGCATGTTGAACTTCTTTCACACCGTAAGCAGTCGACCGTGTTAATCGGTTTGGAGGGGGAAAGACAACAAACTAAACTCAAAAAGCAATTGTAAAGAAAATGGTTGATTTAATAATATCGTAAGGAAGAGCGTTCCAGACGGTCGCAGAAGCGCATCTGAAAGCGCGCGATGCGGTGACCATCTTTGTTCGAAGGCTAGGCCAAAAGCCACCGCTGCTGCTGCAAAGACGATTGGCTCTGTCAGGCGGTGGAGGGTTATAATTAATTTTTATTCGACATTACACACGAAGCGACGGTCTAACCCAATAGAAGCTCGTTACTACGCAGAAAATAACGTCTCCAGAGACAGAGAAATGAGCGTGCGGTTTGGGGCGTGTGGACTGCGCCGGACCGAGGAGGCCAAAGGGGCCGGGAGGATACGCGCTCACGCCCGTGGTGAAACGTATATTAACCAGTGAGGAAGCAAGGTTTGGCAGGCTGGAAAGGCTTAGGATGGGTACAGGAATAGGGGGCCGATGAATGCGATAAATAATGATGAGCGCAAAGACAGAAGAAGAAGAACCGGTCAGTAATGAGCCGAGGCGGTGGGAAGGTGATGGAAGGTTGTGAGATGAGATTGAAGGTGGAAAGGTGTATGCATAATTGCCAATCTTTGACATAAATGTAGAGGGCTAATGGTATGAAAGTGCGAAAAATAGCAAAACGTTGTCAGATGGCATCAAATGCAGTCACGTGGAATGTCAAGGAGCTGCTGCTACCTTTATTTCTTTGTTCCCTCACGAAAGAATCGCGTGTTAACTAGAATATGTGCAAAGGCAGACCAAAGCGAGTGAACGGCAATCACATACGAGAGTGCTCTATATAGACACAGTACGTGTGTAAGCCTTTGAAACAAACGCACTAAATCAAATCCACAGCTGTATCACATTGGGTTCCAAACCTAACACGTTACTAAAAAGCCAGGAGGATTTCGACAGCAACCCACCGACACTGAACATAAGTATTAGGCAAAGGCACTTATATTTTAATATAGCTCTCGTTTAAAACGTCTATTTTTTTTTTTAAACCGTGTTTATACCCACACAAGATGTTGTCAAATCGCGTCCATTACCCACGGGGCTTCTTTTTTTTTTGACGTGTAAAAGCAACGGGAGGAAAATATGTGGCCCCGAGAAAAGGGACATTTATTATTTAACACCTTCTTCTTTGCCGTTGCCAGAATGAATTCGCCACCCCCCCCCCCCCCCCAAAAAAAAATGTAAGTAACGACTCTGGCGGATGCGGAACCGATTATTTCCTGGAAGAATTCCTCGATGCCGATGATGATATCGCTTGCACGGTTTTTTTTGCTAGCAACTTTTTTTCCCCCTCCTAAATTTAATTTCAATCGATATCGAATGTTTCATAACCCCTTATTCTAAAGAGTTTTACAGCAATTATATTTTAAAAAAATGTACGTGAAAGGTGATGGTGGTTGAGATAATAAATAGTGGGGTTGTTATTAAAAGTGGTGGTGTAGTTATGGTGACAGGTGAACAGGAGGGAGTGGTGAATGAGGAGTTGTGGTAGGTCTGGTCATAGCTGGCGGACCAAAATGTCTCGAAATTAAGTAATGTCCCCTCGTTATTCGAGAACTCCCGATCTGCTGTTGGCATCTGGAATTTTCCACGACTGCGTGGAGAGAGAGAGAGAGACATAGAAAGTGATGTGATAAAGTGATGCGATAAAGAGATGAGAAAGTGGTGAGAGAGAAAGTGATTGGATAAAGTGATGAGATAAAGAGATGATAGAAAAAGTGGTAAGAGAGAAAGTGATGAAATGGTGATGAGAGAGAAGTGAGATCAATTGATGAGAGATAAAGTGGTGGGAGAGAAAGTGATGAGATGGTGATGAGATAGTAATGAGAGATACATAGATGAGAGATAAAGTGATGAGATGAAGTGAATGGTGAGAAGGTGATGAGAGATAAAGTGATGAGATCGTAATGCGAAAGATATGAAAGATAAAGCGATGATAGAGAAACTGATGGGAAAAAGTGATGAGATAGAGAGATGAGAGAGATAGAGAGAACTTCTTGAAGCTTGAGAAGCATCTGCAAACGTTGCGCGCACGATATTCGTAGGCAAACATTATTATCGTGCTCATCATGGGCATCTCCGAAACCAATATCCCTCGCGAATATCGAGAGAATACCGCATCCAATAGGAACTCGCCCAGAGCAGAGCAGGCCCATGTGTCAGAGGACAGCCAATGGAAGGCGATTTCGTGGGGATTGTTTCTAAAATTCCTTCAAGTTATCTTTTTTAAAAAATTCACACACCAGGACAGTCACGCTCTCAGATGCCCTGCTACTGAGAAAATGTTAATCTGTAAAAAAGTCGTTTTTTTTCGCGTCGCCAGGTGAGCTCCCAAATCAAGTCATTGTGCACTCTTGATAACTCAGAGGCTCGTAACGGCAGCAGCCTCAGCGTCATACGCAGCACCAGCACTAGCAAAGCAGCATCATACACATCAGCAGCACTATCGGCAGCAGCATCATCACACGCAGCAGCGCTAGCATCAGCACTATCGGCGGCAGGAGCGTCATACGCAGCACCAGCAGTAGGAGCAGCACTATCAGCAGCAACATAATCATCATACGCAGCAGCAGCAGCAGTCCTTGCAGCAACACTATCAGTAGCAGAACCATCATACGCAGCAGCACTAACAGCAACACTATCAGGGAGTGAAAGGTGGCGGATGTCACGCGGCCCACTCTGTTGAGCGAGAAATAACGACGAACTCCATAAACGCGGCCACCGAACACTGATCATCATCGATCCCCCCGCCCCCCAGACTCCGGAGCAACAACACAACTAGCAACGCCATGAGCAGCACAACAGCATCACCATCAGCAGCATCAGCAGCAGCATCAGCAGCAGCAGCATCAGCAGCAGCATCAGCAGCAGCATTAGCAGCAGCAGCAGCATCAGCATCAAAAACACTAGCAGCAGCAAAATCAGCAGCAGAATCAGCAGCATCAGCAGCAGCAGCAGTTAAATCAGCAGAAGCAGCAGCAGTTAAATCAGCAGAAGCAGCAGCACGAGCAGCATCAGCACCAGCAGCAGCAAAATCAGCAGCAGAAGCAGCAGCAGCAACACACGCACCATCAGCACCATCAGCAGCAGCAGAAGCAGCACCAGCACCATCAGCATCACCAGCAGCTGAAGCACCATCAGCAGAAGCAGCACCACCAGCACCACCAGCACCATCAGCACCACCAGCAGCTGAAGCACCATCAGCAGAAGCAGCACCACCAGCACCACCAGCACCATCAGCACCACCAGCAGCTGAAGCACCATCAGCAGAAGCAGCACCACCAGCACCATCAGCACCACCAGGAGCTGAAGCACCATCAGCAGAAGCAGCACCACCAGCACCATCAGCACCACCAGCAGCTGAAGCACCATCAGCAGAAGCAGCACCACCAGCACCATCAGCACCACCAGGAGATGAAGCACTAGCAACACCATCAGCACCAGCAGCTGCTGCCCAAGCTTCGTGGCTTCTTCTCCCCTCTCTGGCGCCTACGGCCCCATTCTCGAGCAGCAGGATGAGCCAATTACCGGGGCACGCCGTGAAAAACCAATGCCCCCCCACCCACCCTACCAACCAGGTGAGCATTATATTCTTAGTTTTTTCGGTAAAGTCACGTTGAAGAGAAACAACAAAATAACAAAATATATATAAAACAATAAAAAAAAATTCTCACGACGTTTCGACCACAACTCAAACGGTCATCATCAGGTGTGTCGGTTTGCATAAATTTATTTAGAAAACGGCATATTTATTATTTATTTATATAAAAATAACGTTTGCGTCACGCGCAACGATTGGCTGTTTGCCAGGACTAGTCCATCTATTTTTTGAAAAGAGGAGGGGGGAGACGAAATTTGTTTTTATGTATGCTGTCTGAAAGCCACTGTAAGCGTGAACAATCAATCAAGAACTGAAATGATTTATCAAATCTTTCCAATGATTGCTAAGATAGAATCCATCTTCTCGGTTGAAATTGTCTCTGTGTTTGTATATGTGGATAGCCTCATGAACGAATCTCTCATGGAAGCCAGATGGCTTACAAAGAACCTCCGTCTTGGAAAAGTCAATGGCATGTGAGCCTACTGAATTAGAACAATGATCTGCTACGGCCGAGGTGTTGGTCCTACCGTGTTTAAGGTCTGCTTTATGTTCACGAATGCGGTCCGAGATATGGCGTTTGGTTTCTCCAATGTAACTACTACCACAGAGGCAACTTAGTTTGTAGACACCAGGGTATTGTATGTCCGGAATCACATCTTTTACAGACGGAACCAGATCACGGATTTTATGTAATGTGTTGAAACGGACCTGGATCTTGTGTTTATTCAAGATTTTGGAGATCTTTTTTGTGATCCCAGCAATGTAGGGTAAAGTGATGGTTTTGAAAGGCTCCTCAAGAGGGTTCTTCTTCATGGTTTGAGTGATAGCTTTGCGGATTGTATAGTCGGAGTAACCATTAGCCCTAAGAGCTTGGTGTACGTGCTTGAGTTCACTGCTTATGTGTTCCTGGTCGGATATGCATTGGGCTCTATGATACAGAGTCTTGATGAGAAAATTCTTCTGTGATGGATGGTGGTGGGAATCCGGTTTCAGATAAGCATCCGTATGGGTAGCTTTCCTGTAGACAGAGTGGCTCATTGAACCATCAGGTCTCTTTTTAATTAGGACATCCAAAAAAGGTATCTTGCCATCTATTTCGACTTCCATGGTAAATCTGATGGCTGGGTGTATGGAATTGATGTGGTCGAAGAATTGGTCTAGAGCAGGCCGGCCATGTGGCCAGATGACAAAAGTGTCATCCACGTACCTCTTCCATAAGGTTGGGCGCAGAGTGGCAGT
Source organism: Petromyzon marinus (assembly GCF_048934315.1). Classification (NCBI taxonomy): domain Eukaryota; kingdom Metazoa; phylum Chordata; class Hyperoartia; order Petromyzontiformes; family Petromyzontidae; genus Petromyzon; species Petromyzon marinus. The sequence goes on from NC_133687.1 coordinate 8,415,636, forward strand.
CTGGATGGCGTCAGTCTCAAATTTCTCCATGAAAATGTTAGCTATAAAAAGAGACCTGATGGTTCAATGAGCCACTCTGTCTACAGGAAAGCTACCCATACGGATGCTTATCTGAAACCGGATTCCCACCACCATCCATCACAGAAGAATTTTCTCATCAAGACTCTGTATCATAGAGCCCAATGCATATCCGACCAGGAACACATAAGCAGTGAACTCAAGCACGTACACCAAGCTCTTAGGGCTAATGGTTACTCCGACTATACAATCCGCAAAGCTATCACTCAAACCATGAAGAAGAACCCTCTTGAGGAGCCTTTCAAAACCATCACTTTACCCTACATTGCTGGGATCACAAAAAAGATCTCCAAAATCTTGAATAAACACAAGATCCAGGTCCGTTTCAACACATTACATAAAAATCCGTGATCTGGTTCCGTCTGTAAAAGATGTGATTCCGGACATACAATACCCTGGTGTCTACAAACTAAGTTGCCTCTGTGGTAGTAGTTACATTGGAGAAACCAAACGCCATATCTCGGACCGCATTCGTGAACATAAAGCAGACCTTAAACACGGTAGGACCAACACCTCGGCCGTAGCAGATCATTGTTCTAATTCAGTAGGCTCACATGCCATTGACTTTTCCAAGACGGAGGTTCTTTGTAAGCCATCTGGCTTCCATGAGAGATTCGTTCATGAGGCTATCCACATATACAAACACAGAGACAATTTCAACCGAGAAGATGGATTCTATCTTAGCAATCATTGGAAAGATTTGATAAATCATTTCAGTTCTTGATTGATTGTTCACGCTTACAGTGGCTTTCAGACAGCATACATAAAAACAAATTTCGTCTCCCCCCTCCTCTTTTCAAAAAATAGATGGACTAGTCCTGGCAAACAGCCAATCGTTGCGCGTGACGCAAACGTTATTTTTTTTATATAAATAAATAAATAAATATGCCGTTTTCTAAATAAATTTATGCAAACCGACACACCTGATGATGACCGTTTGAGTTGTGGTCGAAACGTCGTGAGAATTTTTTTTTTATTTTTTTTATTTTTTTATTTTTATTGTTTTATATATATTTTGTTATTTTGTTGTTTCTCTTCAACGTGACTTTACCGAAAAAACTAAGAATATGAATTACTGCAGTCACGAAAGCTTTAAATCAAAATTCAGGTGAGCATTGTTTCATTATTGAATCATTCCCGTTTCCCACCAGCCAAATCCAACACAAAACCGTGGGATTCATAATAGCTCAAGGCCTTGCAGCACCAGGGACACAGATGCCCACTCACATCGTAGCAAAACTGATGAAAAACATTTTTTTTCAGAGATGTTAGCATGTTAAGATATTAAAAAAAGCCTCTTTATTGGTGGTGCACGCCGGTAATTCCAGTACGGTGTAAGCGAGGGTTGGTGGATCGCCACAAATGCTGTGAAACTCCCTTTCCATGGGAATCGAGATGCTATCGGCATCGATGAGAAGGCTGTAGAGTACAGCAAAGTGTGCGGACTATGATAATCCATCTGTCCCTTCTCCGTGGGATAGAGTATTGCCCCCTCGCACGCGTGGGGGTTTCCCCGAGTGCTCCGGTTTCCTCCCGCACGCATAACCAACCACTCATGAAATGGCCGAAAACATCTTCGTAGATAGAGGACCGCAGATCTTGGGCATGCTGCTGCGAGCGCCCGCTCACCGCTTGGCTGCTGCTGCCTCTTTCAGCTCGTCTGTGGGGGGTTTCCCTCAGCGATTGTGAGGTGCACGCACGTCTCAAGGATATATAACACTAAACATTCTGATAATTTTTATGATAATCTTGCGATGGCTACCGACATTTTAATCCAGGATCTCAGCAGTGCAGGCTCACAGTTCCTATGATCACTGTTACAATGTTTTTATAGCTTTATTTTGGTGATTTTGAAAACGTTTTGTTTAGACATGTTTGTTTGTTGTAGTACAGAGTTAGCCTGATAACTTTAATCTACATTGTCTTATGGTTGTTATTGTTTGACTTGGATCCCACTGGGATTTTTGCACACCGCTTTGAAATGCGGTGTTTTTATTCTGGAAGACTTTGCTGTTTTTTTCCAGGATTTTTCTGTTGCGTGTAGTCACTTTAAGATCCTCTTGGTTCTTTCGGTAAAGTCACCACGTAGAATGGAAATAAAACATTTTATTTTATTATGTTTTATTTTTATTATTTTATTTCCATTCTACGTGGTGACTTTACCGAAAGAACCAAGAGAATGAATCCCTGCAGTCACGAAAGCTTTAAATCGAAATTCACTTTCAGATGTTTCTTGTTCGTGTTTTTGTTTTGTTGCGGTTGAACCCGAGTCAAGAGCCGCATGGCTCACAGGGTTACACCTAATAAATGAAACTGGAAACTGAACTGCACAGACACCCCAGCCACAGTGATGACCTTGTCATGCATCCTGAATGTGATTTGCACATGCCACCTCGTAAAGACCTTGACTCTGCAGTAGCTCCTTGGTTCACATTCGCGGTGACGAGATGTTATCTCCCTCGCCTAGAATGCAGGAGGTCGTGGATCCGATCCCGCCCCCTGACGCCTGCTGTGCATTTTGAGTTTGGGTGTCTTTCTCTCTCTCTCTCTCCCAGTGGTCGCGTGGATTTTTCTCCGGGTCCTCCGGTTTTTCCCTCCACATTTCAATCAACATCACGCATTTAAAGTATTTGGCTGCTATAAATGTCCACATGATGATGGTAAGCCACCTTCGTTGAGCTACCATTTGGAGCCAGGTCGCTTCTGAAAAAGAGCTACTATGTAGCTCAGTGGGCCTTATCTGGTAACGTAAAACATTGTTTAGTTTCGTTGAGCAAAGGAAGTTCATCATGGTCCCATTGCATGACATTGTACATCAGGGGTGGGGAACGCCCGGCCCGCGGGCCGTATGAGGTCCGCGAAATCATTTGGTCTCTGGCCCTGCCAAGGCAACCGCAGGCGGGACTCGAAATTCAACAAATCTAGGAGCAAAGGTGGAAAAGCAGTTGCGAGTAGCAGCGACATCGTCAATACCAGCTAACATCACCACACGCCTCACCAAAGAGAAGCAGTTCCAGCGCATCGCATTAGGGGCGAGTTAATTAAATGTTTGACCAAATATAACAAGGCTAATTTTTTAGTTCATAATTTTGTATGGCCCGCGAATGATGTTATATAAATATCCAAATGGCCCTTGGCAGAAAAAAGCTTCCCCACCCCCTGTTTTAACATGAACGCTCGTCAAAGAATCCGCGTGTCTCAAGTTTTATTTTCTGATCGCCCATTTAGTTGTAATTTTTGCAATATACACCAGCTTAACACGTAGGGCTTTAGCGACCAACATTATTCAAAAATAAAGGTATTTGGGTTATATCGCGTAAGTATAAATGCGTCGTAACCCTCCACCAGCCATGGCACAGCCAGTTAGGTTTGTCACGTAAACAAAACGTGCCAATTAGTTACGACTTTCAGCCCACCGGTGTGTTGTTAATGTTGTGGGCTTTACTCGGGATGTCACGTGGTAAGCATAGACGCAACAACCATCGACGTATGGAGGCAGCAACAACACTCCCTGGTCACACCGGGAGCGGTTTAACTGTACCCATTTGTCGCCTTGGGAGGTCGAAGCCAGCCCACTTCCCTCCCCCCTCCGCAACTTGCAACAGCCACCACTGCCGCTCCGACGTGTGAAGGGAGAGAGAGAGAGCGAGAGTACATCAGACTTGAAAGGGCGCTTTAATACAGCCGAAATAAAATAATTGCCCGTCGGAGGGCAATGCCACACCTGGGCACAAAGGTGTGCGCGACTGCTCACCCCCCTCCCCTCCTCCTCCCTGCCCCCACAAGACAAAGCCAGAGATTCCCCCCCCCCCCCGTGTAGCCTTAACAGACTGTTGGGGCAAGTGCCGTTAGCGAGTAGCGGCCTATGAAGGCCGGAACGGTACACGAGGGGGTGGGTGGACAGCAAACCACGCCCGATCGCCTTTGTCTCCCTAGTGGCGATGTTTACACACCGCACCCAGGTACTTGTTTGAGGCTGAGTCGACCTAGGGGAGGCCCAGGACCGGTTCAAATAATCGTCGCACCGGTGTTGGCCGTGAACGGGAATGGAACTCGGGTGGCCGGGTTCGTAGCGCAGCGTAGCGCTAACCGCTACACCACCGCTCCCCACGCACACACACACAGGTACACACACACAGGTACACACACACACACACACAGGTACACACACACAGGTACACACACACAGGTACACACACACAGGTACACACACACACAGGTACACACACAGGTACACACACACAGGTATATACACACACACACAGGTACACACACACACAGGTACACACACACACAGGTACACACACAGGTACACACACACAGGTACACACACACAGGTATATACACACACAGGTACACACACACAGGTACACACACACACAGGTACACACACACACACACCGCTACCCGCACTCGGCTGACCATTATGATCGCAATCGCCCTGTCCGCCCATCGCAAAGGCAGAGGGATCATCACAACAAGCACCACCACCACCGCCATCATCATCATCACCGTCATCTTCACGCGGCCGTTCACCAGCTAAAGGGCGGCACGATTTAAATCAGTCACCGCCAGCCTCGGCGTGGGGTGGTGGGGGGGGGTTGAGATGACGGGACTCAATCGGGGCGCGCTGTCATTGACAAAATGGGCAGGACGCGGACGAGGAAGCATCTCGAGGCACGGGAAACGCGGCGGTGGGGCTGCTAATGAAGGTGCGGACAAGGGAAAGGCATTTTGACTTCAAACTTTCGTCACTACTCTTTGGTTCTTTCGGTAAAGTCACGTTGATAGAAAAAAAAATCATAATAATAACAACTATATTTTTTTGATTTAAAGCTTTTGTGACTGCAGTAATTCATATTCTTAGTTCTTTCGGTAAAGTCACGTTGAAGGGAAACAATAAAATAATAAAAAATATATAAAATATTGTTTTATTTTATTGTTTCCCTTCAACGTGACTTTACCGAAAGAACTAAGAATACCTATATTTTTATTGTTATTTTTTTCTATCTACGTGACTTTACCGAAAGAACCAAAGAATAAGGGGGAAGGCGTCTTCGGGGACCACGCCGCGCCTCCGAGCGGATGGCCATCACACGCCGCCAGAGATGGGGGCGGGCGGGCGGGGGTGGGAATCTCGCGATTTGTTAAACGCGGTGGAAGAGAAGTTGACGCTCGCCAAGTCCACCACTCGCAAACTCCCTTTCTCGCTCAACGTCAACATTGTCCGAAGTGAAGAAGGTTTACCGGTCACCGTAAAGATGCATGTATGTTGCAAAGGGAGCACCTCAGAATCCGAATATGTGTTTATACTGGAGGAATCCGATGAGCTATAAAGATCTTTGGGGTCGTCCATAAATGACGTCACGCACCTGGGGGGGGGGGTCAGACATTTGTGACGATGTGTAACGAAGGGGAGGGGGGGTCAAAAATCGTCCAAAATCGCGTGACGTCATTTATGGACAGCCCCTTTCTCGCGGGTAAAGACGTTGCAACAAGCAATATAAAATAACACGATAGGCGTGCAAAGTACAGGAAAGGTAAACAAATCACCCAAACACAAACACATACATCACTAAACCATCCCCATCCTGCCAAACAAAGCCCACGGAGGTATTAACTTGTTTAAAAAAAGAGACCAGGCCACAAATGATAGCTCCACAAAGTGGCCTTATCATTTGGACATTTATAGCAGCAACATAATCTCAATAGTCTACCGCTCTGTGTATCACATTTAACCGGAAACACGTAAACATGTTAACAGAGCAGCTGATGTTTAACAAATGCCACGTTTTTTAAAAATTTCCAAGCTGTTTTTTTCGTTTGCTCTCTCCCTCTCTTGTCTGCCGTTTATTCCGGCTGATTAAAAATCAGCCTCTGATTAAAAATCAGCCTCTGCTGTAAATATCGGCCGCTGTGATTCCCTCGATCTGTCTCTTGTCACTTGCATCCTGTAATTAAAAACGCGAGGCCCTTCGCGCCAGCGGAGCTGGGTCCAACAGTGAAGAACGAGGAGAAATGCGTAAGCGTGCCTAACTGAAGATGGAATATTTGCAAACGGTTAGGGTAATTAAACGCGGCTTAACATGGTTACTGAGAGAGAGAGAGCAGGAGGCAGTAAGGTCTAGAAATTTGTACCACTTAAACTAACACAAATTTAGTCGTACGCACTCGTACGTATATTACACTTCTTTTTCACCGGTCGTAGCCAACCGTACTAATCGGAGGTGCGGGGGAAAGACAGCAAACTGAACACTAAAAGCAGTTCTAAAGAAATTCGTTTTTAATGCAGATTCAAAAGTGCATCGCTCCCGGCGGCTTCCTAATATCGGAAGGAGAGAGCGTTCCAGACGGCCGCAGAGGCGCACCTGAAAGCGACCGCGAAGCCGCTCTGAAGATGCCCCGGAGTTCGAGTGAACAACGGCTCATGCGAGTTGAATTACACGGCATCGTTGTCCGTGGTCCACAGAGAGAATACGGAGGTGCGAAAGTGTGGCCACTTCAGGGCTCGTGAACTGAGAGGACGGCGGCCAACGATGTCTGGGTGTTCGGCTCTCCATGTTCGCATCAGCATTTTGCATGCGGGTAAGGGGGGCATTATATCGTGAAGCCATCGAGGGAGCGCTGCACAGGCGAAGGCGCGACGTGGGTTGGGGGTGTTCAGAAGCGGTGGGGGCAAAACGTTATCATACGTCGAAGATGTTACGCGGATGGGCGGCAGCGGTTTGCAGTGGTGCAGGCAGGCTTGGGAGATACGCGTGGCGGGGGTGTAACGGGGAGGCGAGGATCAATGGCGATACAACAAAAAGAGGCTGCGACGCGAGTGTCGATGCTTTGCGAGTCCTGCCACCGTACGAAGGAAGGGAGAAAATGATAAAATTTCCAAGACATTTCTGAGCTAAATGAGGTTAGGATAACGATGGTGGTTTTGCAGATATCAGTTTAACACGTAAGCAGGCTTTCGCGACCAATGTTATTCGTAATTAAGGTTTTTGGAGTTAGATCGCGTAAGCATGAATGAGTTTTAATATATGTTGGGTCAAAATGTGCTTTTTTTAATGGGTGACAGCGGCTGTCTAAAGGGCCGCTGAAGGGAATGGGATTAATAAAACCGGCGAAATAGGGTACTGTGTTTTATCTCTCTCTTAAATGTAGCAATCTTTGGAAGAACGTAATCAACCAGGTAGGGTGTTGACTGTTATGTTGGCCGACTCTCTGTGTTGCATTACATTATATTTTAAGTTTACTAGGTTTGTTTTCTCTATCATTTGTACCTGATGATGATTGCTTGTGTTGCAATCGAAACGTCGTATTCTATTATTTAATTTATTCTTTTCTCTTTCCACGTGACTTTACCGAAATAACCAACTAATGAAATAAGAAATAGGAACCGGTGAAACAGGGAACTATGGCGAGGTGTCACAGAGGTTTGAGCGTGAGCTAGAGCCATACAAGGTGGAATATACATTATTGCTTCTAGAGTTACTTGCGTTGTGCGTTTCATATGGTACATTTAACGTGGGCTGTAAACCAAAACAAAAAAATCTCGTAAAAATAACAGGAGAATAGCATTTGCATAATTGCGTATTATGGCCCTCAGGTTATCCTCTTAGTCTTCCTTGGGCATGGAAGTACACTTTATTGGGGACACCTCACCAGATTGATGCATGTTGACAGTAACGACCTTAAATTTTGATTTAAAGCTTTCGTGACTGCAGGGATTCATATTCTTGGTTCTTCACGTAAAAAAAAAAATGCCACTTTTTTCAAATTTTTTCTTGCTGTGGTTTTCACACCTGGTGATGATTGCCTGTGTTGCAGTCGAAACGTCGTGAGAATTTTATTGTTTTACATTTGTATTATTTTATTGTTTCCCTTCTACGTAACGACCTTCTTAAGGCACGGCGCGTGTTTCTTTTAGAGCCCCAGATTTTGCGCCGCTAACGTAAAATCATCTTGCCTTTTGGGTGCAGCACAATGCACGCCAAACACCGAGGCGGTGCGAACATAGAAGCAAGCCAATTCGGAAACGCTGATTTTCCTTTGTTCATTGCGCAGATTGCCAGGATTTAAACTTTTTTTCCGGTGACTCTAAGCGGGTTTTTTGTTTGTCCGTGTGGTGTTTTTTTTCCCCCCTCAATTGGCAAAAAGCGCAATAAATAAATACATTATTTAAACGGGGACATTCCACAAAGAGCTGTATTATTCCATTTTCAAGACATCAATCCGGCAATTCTTTTTTTTTAAATAAGCCATTATCAACGCAACAAGTAACGTTTATTTTTCATTTTTTTTTACATTTAAAGCAACTGTTTCGAAAATGCGAACGTGGCAATTTTCTCGTGCGCCCTATCAGCGGAGGGATGTAGCTTCGTTATCAGTGCACTCGTGAAGCCCGGCCATTCAGGGAGCAATACTCCATCAGACTGCTACAACTACTGCCCGGAGGCTTGTCCACAAAGCAGGCTGGGAAAAATAAAATAAAAATATCTACAAATAACACAAAACTAAAAAAACCTCCTGCAGTTGGCAAAACGCCATTAATGAGAAATGGCGCTCCAAAGGAGAACATTCTAGAGGGACGTTTACGTTATCATTTGGTTCCTATCGAACTCCTATTACCTCCTCCGTCAATATAGGGCTTCTCAAATGTATCATACGTTAGTGGGGTATAAGCCCATCTCTCATCCCCCCCAACCCCCACATTGTGTCGCTGCGATTGTTCGTGTTTCAACGAAACGACGACGGCCTCGCAACCAAAAAATGTTCGCAGTCCGTTTTGTCGGCAGTGGCGACCTCCGCGCGTGGCCCCTGACTTGGCACGTGGGGGTTGGTGGGTCACCGCGCACAAACTCCTTTCCCCGTAGGCGTCGATGAGGAGCCAAACACCTTGCTCGCCAGGAGATGGCAGCACAGCAAGTGGACTCATCGACATCTGTTTCCATGTGCACAGGGGGTAGAGTGTTGCCCCCTCGCGCAAGGCGTGGGTTTTTCTCCGGGTACTCCGATTCCCTCCCAACTTGCATCAACACTCATCATCATCATTCATTGGCTAAACACGTCTTGAATGTATGTCTGTCGAAACTTGTTTCGCACCGTACACAGCCCACCGTGCTAGTCGTACGACTGTGTAGATTTCCTGAATACAGAAATGTGGGGCTTCAGTTTGCTCGCGCACAACACTGACACGCAATGTCTACCCAACATGATTATATGTATTAACAAAAATATTTAAACATCACACTAAAGCTATAAGCTGCAAATGCTGAGCCCACCATAGTTATTGCTGGTTGTTGTAACTTGCTGACCCGGCCCCCTACTGGACATCTGTGAAGAAGATCTCCATAGCTCATCGGATTCCCCAGAGGCAGCTGGAGAAACATCCCAAGGCAAAGACGTCGTCCAGAAATGTTGATCTTTTTTAAACAAGGTCTCACATTTATAATCATAATAACAATAAATATATTCAGCGCATTCGACGTGTTTTCTCTGCGAAACATCAAATGGGCAGTGACACAGCTCAGCAGCCGTTTGTTGCAAGGGATCGCGGTTCGGTCAATCAGCGGCCGCCCTGGTTAATACTACGGTGTGTGTGTGTGTGTATTTGTAATTAGCCGTCATAAAACCACGCGCCGCAAGCTTCATAGTGGACGTTCAGGACGCTCGGACGAATTTTCACAAATTTGAAAATGTCCCGCAAATCACTCAGTGGGGAAGATTCACAACAGCAATCGTGAATACCCTCCTAGAGAAGATGGCTGCACGCACCTGTAACCCTGTGTGCAGCACCAATATATATGTGTGCGTGTGTTATTGTGGGGAGTGGTAGTGTAGTGATTAGCGCGCTTCGCTATGAATCCGGCGACCCGAGTTCGATTTCCGCTCACGGCAAACACCGGTAATGGTTATTTGAACCGGTCCTGGGGACAAAAGTCGGCCGTTGTGTTGGCCCCATGCTCTGATAACATATGCATTGTCTTTGAAAGTGGATGTCTCCCGTGCTGTGCTGAAAACTGTCAATATATATACACACACACACATATATATACTTGGCTCCTTGTAGAGAACTCATGAGTACTTTTCGGCTCGTGGCCTGTTAAAGGTTGGCCTCCCACTGGTGTAGAATTTCTACATCGAAGCGACCAGCACGCGGTGTAGCAGGCCGCTTGCTCCCCCAGTGTTCAGCATTGCGCATGCACATGACCATGAATGCAATAGGGTTCATTCCTAATCATTGTCACTCTGGTTCCCGTCGTTAATGGCACACACCCTTTCAAGGAAAACAACAAAAACCCGGCCGCTTCCGCGGTCTGACAGGCCGCAAGTGTGAGCACGTTGCTCATCCCAGTCGCCCGTGTGCTTGAACTAAAATGCGCACTTTGCGGCAACGTGCTGCTGCTAGTTAATTCTGTGTCCGGAGCTCTATGGAAAAAGAAAAAAAAGACGAAGCCGCCTCTCGTGACAGCACTGCGTGGCAGAGCAATATGTATATAGATGGCGCGGGCGGACAGGCGGGAGGGAATGTGTTTGTCACGGTACGTTAAACAGATTTAAAGCTTTCGTGACTGCTAGGATCTGTGACCAGTTACAAGCTAATCACTCAGCTATTTCAATGCTAAATTCTATGCTAATTCCTTTGTCAAGGGGTACCTCTGCGGATGTGTATGCTTTAACTTAGCTATTTCAATGAGCCATTTCAATGCTAAATTATATGCTAATTTCTTTGTCAAGGCGCTTGGTGTTTTTCTTCTCACACAGCTTAAAGGTCGTGATCTGAGCGTGGCTTCTCCCACTCCAGCGCTGTCCTCCAGACAGTCGGGTCCTTTCACCTGATGAAGGCCGCTTGTGTTGTGGCCGAAACGTCGTGATTTTTTGTTATTTTATTTTCACCTACGTGACTTTACCCAATAGAACCAAAGAGTACGTTCAACAGACCTTGATCCTCTTGCTCGCTGTCATGATCGTGGTCTTGCAATGCCATACTTGACATGCCCATGCCACGCCGCGTAGAACCTACGCGCATGTGTGTTGTACGGAGTTCCACGTGCACACAACATGTGTGCTGTGCGCACGTTCAACTCCTTTGGGGTCGTCCATAAATGTCGTCACGCGATTTTGGACGATTTTTTACACCTCCCCCCTCGTCACAAAAAGTTAGACCACCCCTCTAATATGACGTCACAAAGCGCTGCCCCCCCCCCCAAAAATAAATAAAACATGCTTCAAATCGCTTTACACTATTGTCATTGTAGTGCGTATTTAATGTGCCGCTGCACTTTGATGTTGTAGGAGAAAACATTTATTAAAAAGTCTATTTGATTAAGTAGAACGTGTTGTCTATATTTATTTAAAGTTGTGCATTTTGATGTGACGTCACATTTCTCAACCCCCCTCTCCCTCGTCACACATCGTCACAAATGCCTGACCCCCCCCCCCCCCTAGGTGCGTGACGTCATTTATGGACGGCCCCTTTCGCACCGCACGTAGCGAACCGTGATAATCAGCGGGGGAAGAACAACAAACTAAAAGCACAAAAAAGCAGTTCTAAAGAAATTAGTTTTCAACATAGATTTTAAAAATGTGGTCGTGGGCCTGCTGATGAGCTGTGTGAAGAGGAGGGGAAACTTGGAAGTGTGGTCGTGGGCCTGCTGATGAGCTGTGAATAGAGGAGACGAAACTGGGAAGTGTGGTCGTGGGCCTGCTGATGAGCTGTGCGTAGGGGAAACTGGGAAGTGTGGTCCTGGGCCTGCTGATGAGCTGTGCGTAGGGGAAACTGGGAAGTGTGGTCCTGGGCCTGCTGATGAGCTGTGTGTAGAGGAAACTGGGAAGTGTGGTCATGGGCTTGCTGATGAGCTGTGTGCGAAGACGAAGATGGAACATAGCAGGCACCCCCACGTGTTTTGTCGACGTTAAGCCAAATTTGTCGTTTCGCGCAGGGATGATTTTGAAACCCACAGGGACCTCATTCGCGTACCGTTCGTTTTCACAATCGTGCCGAATCCCGCCGTTAGCCAGAAGTTCCGCACAATGCGTAGACGCGCCACTGCCAAAGTCATTTGCAGTTGGTACGCTAAACGAGGCGTTAGAAGGTCACACTCGTTACACACGAAGTGCTGCTCGCCGCAGATGAACCACAATAGCTCGCTGATCTCCTCAGGGAGCATAAACAGTCACACGCCACTCCGGATCATCGTCGCAGCAGCAGCGGCCTTCGGCTAAGCCATTGGACAAAGACGGCGGTGGTCACCGCATCGCGCGGCGCTTTCAGATGCGCCCCTGCGGCCGTCTGGAACGCTCTTCCTTACGATATTAGGAAGCCACTGAGGGCCATGCACTTTAAAATCATCATCGAGATTGATAAACACATTTCTTAAAGACTGCTTTTTGTGCGTGTAGTTCGTTGTCCTTCCCCCGCACACTCCAATTAGCACGGCAGGCTACGTACGGTGCAAAAGAAGTTCAACATGCATGCAAAGAAAAAAAGATGTCCCGTGCAGCATTAACAGACTGTTGGGGCAAGTGCTGTTCGCGAGCACCGATGAAGGCCGGCACGGCACACGAGGTGGTGGGTGGCCAGCACCACGCCCGGCCGCCTTTGTCTCCCTAGTGGCGATGTTTACACACCGTACCAGGTACTCATTTGAGGCTGAGTCGACCTAGGCCCAGAACCGGTTCAGATAATCAACACTGGTGTCGGCAGTGAACGGGAATCGAAAAAGGTCGCCAGGTTTGTAGCGCAGCGCGCTTACCGCTACACACACAATCCCACATGTGCACACACACACTCCCAGACGTACACACACACACACTCCCACACGTACACACACTCCCACACGTCCACACACACACACTCCCACACGTACACACACACACTCCCACACTCCCAGACGTACACACACACACTCCCACACGTACACACATACACTCCCACACGTACACACACACACACAAAAAGACAAAGACAAAGATCCTCCGTATAGCCTTCACAGACTGTAGGGGCAAGTGCTGTTAGCGAGCACCTATGAAGGCCGGAACGGTACACGAGGGGGTGGGTGGCCAGCACCACGCCCGACCGCCTTTGTCTCCCTAGTGGCGATGTTTACACACCGCACCAGGTACTCATTTGAGGCTGAGTCGACCTAGGGGAGGCCCGGGACCGGTTCAGATAATCGTCACTGGTGTTGGCCGTGAGCGGGAATCGAACCCGGGTCGCCAGGTTCATAGCGCAGTGCGCTAACCGCTACACTATCGCTCCCCACAACACACACACTCCCACACGTACACACACACACTCCCACACGTACACACAACAACAACCGCCATTCGCCACTAAGTGGCGGTGACGTCACCACGACGCTTGTGCCAGGCCATGTGCACCTTGAGGCCACGTGAAGTGTCGAACGCCTGCTGGCAGGAGGTCACGGGGCAGACCCAGGTGCCACGGGTCGACTGACTGAGATGACTGGCTGATGCACCACCTGTGCCCCCTACTGTGCCAACCTGCTGTGCTTTAGCCACCCGGCGCTCCGCTCGTTGTTGTGAGCGTCGCTCCTCCACCCTCCGTTGTTGTTGGAGGGCGACTGCCTCCAACTGCCCAGTAGCGTCCTTCACGAGCCTCCTCCACAGAGGCCGATCTTGACACCGCTGGTACCAGTCATCGGCAAGTCCACTCAGCTCCACGTCCTCCTGCACCACGTCATTCCATCCCTTCTCTAGCCCGTGCCGCGCCCGTTTAGCCCCCTTGATCCGGCCGAACAAAAGCTGTTTCGGCATGCGGTGGCTGGGCATGTGGGCTACATGGCCCAGCCAACGCAGTCTTGTCTGCCGGAGGAGCTCACCGATGGGACTGTGCCCAGATCTTTCAAGGATTTGTGAGCTCCTCACACAATCCAGCCTGGTTAAACCCACGATGGATCGTAGGCAGGCCAACCTAAATGTTTCTAACCGGCGAAGATGTTCCATTAGGGGGGTCCACGTTTCGCAAGCGTAGAGAAGGGAGGGAATGACCGTGGCCGAGAAGACCTGAAGCTTAGTGCGGAGCGACAGACCAGGAAACTTTCACACAGCGTTACGCAACCGATGAAAAGATATTGCCACTCGACTGATTCGGAGTGAGACCTCTGCTGTTAAACTGGAGCCGGTCATAAACACACTGCTCCACAACTGCCCATCACCGATTGGGAGTTGTGGGGGTGGAGTGTCCGATGCTAAAAATACCCAGGCAGGTGCTTAGTTTTGGTGGGGCTGATGGTAAGGCCCCATCTCTTAGTGGCAGGCTCCTGTCTCAGCATCAGCGTCTCCAACCCCTCCTTTGAATGAGCAGCTATTACCAAATCATCGGGATACATAACGTGGTTGAGCAATAGGGAGCCATCCCTTAATCGCACCCGGGCATCGATCAGCCTCCCATTATATCTGCACCTTGTGGAGATTCCCCCGGTACAGCTATTGAAGGCTTCACGAACTACGTGGTCAAAATAGATGTTAAATAATGTGGGAGCCAGAGGACATCCCCGTCGCACCCCAAGGTGTACAGGGAATGGCTCTGATTCCCGGCCACGCAGTTTTACCCGGGCCCGCTCACCATCATGAAGGTCCCTAATGATCATGAGCAGGGGGTCAGGGATTCCAAAAGCATTAAGAACAACCCAGAGCCCAGGCCTACTGATGGTATCATAGGCCTTGACCAGGTCAATAAAGCAGAGATGTAGGTCTTTTTGGAATTCCCTAGATCTCTGCTGTAGCAGACGGACAGAAAATATGGCATCTGTGCAGGACCGCCCTTTCCTGATAACTCATTGGGGCTCTGCAAGCCTCTCCTCAGCGTGCCTGGCAAGGCGATGTTGAATAATCCTTGCCAGGACCTTTCCCGGCACACTGAGGAGTGAGATGCCCCTGTAGTTGTTACAGTCTGTGCGGTCCCCCTTCTTAAAGAGGGGGACCACCAGGGCATCCTTCCAATCCTGCGGAACCCGTCCAGTGGTCCAGACTGTTGTTATGATGTCATATAGGGCAGTCTGTGCACAAACGCCACCCTCCCTCAGCATTTCGCTTGGGAGATCATCTCTGCCCGGTGCCTTTCCTGGTCTCAGACTCCGGATCGCCTTCAGTACTTCCTCAACAGATGGCACCTCAGCCAGCCACTCACAGGGGGTGACTTCTTCCAATATTTGAGGCACCGCAGCCTCAGCAGGGTCATCCCCACTTTTTGCCACGATGTTTTCCTGGCTGAGGGGTTTCCCCTCCCCCAGGACCTCACAGAAATGCCCAGCAAACCTGCAAACCTGTTCCTGGGGGTCGGAGATTGGAACACCATTTTTTCCCCTAATGATGGTAATAGGTGTGGCACTGCAGGTTACTTTTTTGATGGCGTTAAATAGAGATTTGTGATCGCGGGCCACTGAGGCAGACTCCATCTCCTCAGCAACCCGCGACCACCACACATCCTTGCAGCGCCTCACAGCTCTCCGAACCTCCGAGCGAAGGCTGCGGTAAGCCTCCTCCTCTGACATGGGATTCTGTAGCCGATGACAGTGGGCCTGTCGCCTTTGCTCAACCATCCTGAACACCTCCTCTGTCAGCCAGGGTCTCTGGGGAGGTCTGGACCGTGTACCCAAAGCAGCCATTGCAGCTGCATGAGTCACAGTCCTAAACCTTGCCCATTTACCCTCAACATCAGGAGGAGTGGGGGACGATGCCAACCTCAGCCACAAGCGATGATGAAATTCTCGCTTGCAACTTTCATCAACTAACTGAGACCAGGCCACTTTAGGTTGGAATGAGGTTCTGGGTGTACACCCACCACCGGAGTGGAAGAATGGCAGGCGCATCTTACAGATGACTAGTCGATGGTCAGAGGGCAGATCAGTTCCACGGTAGGTCCTGGTATCAAGGACATGGGCTCGCATCCGCTGGTCCGTCACTATATAGTCCAGCAGCTGTTCTTACTTGGACCCGGCATGCATCCATGATGTTGTGTGGATGCGCCGATGCCGGAACAGCGTGTTGGTAATTACAAGCCCATGGGCTGCACAAAAATCTAGCAGCCTCCTACCGTTGTTATTGAGCTGATCTGGCCCATGCCCTCTAATCACTCCAGACCAGTTGCCAGCATCATGACCAACTCGGGCATTGAAGTCACCCAACAAGATGACTCTATCCCGAGGGGCCACTTTAGCCAGCACCTGTGACAGGAGGTTATAGAAGGCATCTGACTCATCAGCTTTGCCTGCATCCCTCCACGGATGTTCGTCTTCGGTGGGGGCATAAGTAACCACGACCATCACTCCTCGCCTCCGGTTGATGGGAAGGCGAGCCCAAAGTAGCCTGGGGCTTACAGCTTCCCACACCTCACCGCCACGCTCCCACGCACCCTTCATTCTTTTGTTCAAAAGAAGAGCCACACCCTGTTGTTTGGCAGTCTGCTGCCCCGAGTAGAGGCCTGTCCACCCCTCATGGTGGCAGGAGCCAGAACCGGTCCACCGGACTTCCTGAATGCCACAGAGATCCAGGCGGTACCGGTCCAGCTCCCAACAGAGGAGTGGCAGCCTCTCCTCCGCAGTGAGCGTTCGAACATTCCACATGGCCACACAAAGTGGCTTTGCGTTGTTTCTGGAGGAACCCCGAGGGTAGAGTTTCAATCTCCTGGCTCCGCCAATTGGGGTTTGGCCAGGAGACGTCATATACGCCTGTATCCCTGGGGCCTCCGGCACAAGCTTATTAGTTATATATTTAATTCGTGGTTTCGTGGTAATTTTTTGAAGGTGGAGGGGTTACCAGCCCCTCGCACCCGTACAGAGCCCCCGTTTAGCCACTGTGGTGGTCACAGACGCCATGAGGGGAGGGGCCAATCGGAATTGGCCCTCTCCCCACAGCACTGTCCACGACAGAGTTACCCGTCCGGCACGTACACACACAACCACACATACACCCACACACCCACACGTACACACACCCACACGTACACACACACCCACACGTACACACACCCACACGTACACACACACACACACGTACACCCACACACCCACACGTACACACACACACGTACACACACCCACACGTACACACACACACATAGGAGACACTGCAGCCGCTGCGGTCGAGGCATTCGGCGAAACAGCGGCAACGGCCGTGAAACGGAGGAGAGGCGATGGAGGGGGCGGGAGTCCTGCAGGAGCCGTCAGCGGCAGCACCGCTCTTTGTATTCCGCGGAGCAGCCGCACGTGAACTGCCCCGAGTCGCGTCTTCTCTGCCCCTTCCTCTGCGTTCACATTTAACCTGCCTCCCCCAACGACCAAATGTTACCCTCCTCCTGAAGGCATCCATCCCGTGATGAAACAGAAAAGGGTCTGGAGGACCAGTCTCTTGGCCCAATTATTATAATATTTTTTTTTGTTGAAGGGGGAAAGGCAATGCAAATGTAAAGGAGCGCATTGATGCGGTTCTAGTCAGATAACACGTTTCTCAGCTTAAAGCGGAACTCGAAAAACAATCTACGCATGGCTCATCGGTGAGCCCGCCGCCACCACCACCACACGCAGCCCGGCTTCCGTCTTTGTATTCACACAGCTCATCAGCAAGCCCACTACCACCCTTCCCAGCTTCCTCTACACACAGCTCATTAGCGAGCCCACAACCATCAGATTCACCAGCTTCCTCTACACACAGCTCATCAGCGAGTCCACAACCACCACTTCCCAGCTTCCTCGACATACAGCTCATCAGTGAACCCACAACCACCACTTCCCAGCATTCTCTACACACAGCTCATCAGTGAGCCCACAGCCACTACACTTCACACATCCTCCTCTACACAAAGCTCATCAGCGAGCCCACCACCACACTTTCCAGGTTCCTCTACACACAGCTCATCAGCGAGTCCACCACCACCACACTTCCCAGCTTTCTCTACACACAGCTCATAAGCGAGCCCACAGCCATTACACTTCACATCTTCCTCTACACACAGTTCATCAGCGAGCCAACAACCACCACACTTCCCCGCTTCTTCTACAGCGAGCCCACCACCACACTTTCCAGGTTCCTCTGCACACAGCTCATCAGCGAGCCCACAGCCACTACACTTCACATCTTCCTCTACACAAAGCTCATCAGTGAGCCCACCACCACCACCACACATCCCAGCTTCCTCTACACATAGCTCATCAGCGAGTCCACAACCACCACATCTTACCAGCTTTCACTACACGCAGCTCATTAGTGAGCCTACCACCAGACTGCCCGGCTTCCATCTTCCATGGAAACAAATCGACACAAACCACTGAAGCTGCGGATACCTGATGCACGAATCTCGCACAGTTGCTCCTAAGTTGCCATACGCAAGAAGAAGACTACTCATGAGATGAAATGGAATGTGGCGAACACGCTGTACACGGGCCGCCGGGCAAACGCCACCTCGTGCCGCGTAAGAGGCCTGTTTGGAGACTACGTGCGTAGCGTTGGAGTACAGCGATGCTCTGCTGGCTACTGAGCTGTAGGACGAAATGTCACCGCCTCGTGATTTGCACGTGATAAAGCACGAATTGCCTCTACGATTGATATGATTTGAACATTCGTGTGCCCCACGTCTGCCAAAGTGAAACCCTCCTCGTCGAAGCGACTCGAACACCGGGGGTCGGAAGTGACGCCGGAATTGATCCACCGACGCGTCGTAACGCTGCGCCCACGGCAACACACTCGCACCTCGCTGTCCGCCCTCGGCTTGTAAGCAACTCATGCATCCGCGTTGTCCGTCTGTAACAGGCGGCGGAGGCGGCGCTTGGCACGATAACTCGACGGGCGGAACAACAGCACGAAGCTGCGTTGGTATTTCCTTTTTGTGCAGGCGGCCAAATCGACCAGAAGCCTCCCCCCCCCGCCCCCCCCCCCGCGACTGCATCGTTACAAACCAACAACGACAACAACAAAAAAGCAGCGCTAAAATGAACATTCCTTCGCCCTTGGCAAAAACTCCCATCCCGATTGCGTCATCGCGTCAGGGCAGCGTCGCCTGTGACGTCGCGTCGACGTCGCGTCACCTGTGACGTCACCTGTGACGTAGCGTCGCCACGCCGCTTGGAACGCAGTGGAAATCAAACGCGGCTGCAGAATTCCACGCGGGCTGCACGCGATTATTATTATTATGATTGTTTTCTTCCTTTCTTCCTCCCCCACTTCGCTTCACTTGGTAGAGAACGTCCAGGGCGCGTTGGCACCTGCCGCTTGCTGTGCGGCGGCCGACTTGAGAAGAGACCGCCGGAGCGGCGAAAGCGACAACGCCGTCGTACGCCGATGTTAAATCCGGCTGTGAAAAGTCGCGAGCCGCCGGCTGAAGAGGAGCCTTTGTCGGTCAGGTACGATCGTTACATTGGCGCGCGTGTAAATAATAATAATAACAATGTCTCTGCAAATTGTGACAATCCTGTCGGGGAGTTGTACGTACGTTGAAGATCTGATGAGCACGGTTGTTTAAAAAAAGTTGACATTTCTGGACTGCCCCTTGCCTTGGGATGTTTCTCGAGCTGCCTCTGCTTCCCCATTAGAATCTGAATCTTGATCTCGACGGGAGGAATCCGATGAGCGAGCTATGAAGCTCCTTTTTACAGATGTCCAGTAGAGTCGGGTGAGAAAATTACAACAACCAGCAATTACTATGGTGGGCTTAGCAGTCTCAGCTTGCAACTTTGGGGGGACATTGCCCGTCAGTGTTATGAGCTAAGAGCGCAAATAATTTGCCCAGGAAATCCACAGTGAGTCTTAGTCCTAGCACGGTTTGCTGCGCACCTACGCACACACACGCAATCAGGTTCGGCAAGAAGGCGAGCAGCAGCGTGTGACAGGGTTCAGGAGCTCGGCATCAAAGAAACTCCAGGGATGCTGAGACCACCATAGGGCCCAGCAAACTGGCAAGGCCCGAGGGAAGACGGGACTTGTTGAGGCCTGGCACCAATCCGTGGTCTCGCAATGGCCCAGAGGTGACCAGGTCCAGGCATAGACGAGGCTGTTGAGACCCAGCACCCACGCACAGTATATTTGTACGCATGATTGAACTTCTTTCGCACCGTAGCCAAGCGTGCTAAGGACAACAAACTGAGCACAAAAAATAAATTCGCTTTAAATCTAGGTGATAATTTAAAGGTGCCTAGCTCAAGTGGCTTCCTAATGTCGTAAGCAAGGGCGTTCCAGACGGCCACGTAAGCGCATCTGATGGGGCGCGATGCGGTAATCCTCTTTCGTCAACGGCTGATCAAGAAGTTCGGAATAAAACTACCACGCGGCCTAAACCCCCCTCTCCCCCCCCCCCCCCAAGAAACCAAAACAAACGAAGACTGCTCAACAACAAGCCGCACTGCACACGGTGATGTCACGTGAACATCAAGTGGCCCGGGGTCCCTGAAATTTATACAGCTCAGGCTTTCCATTACAAGAGGCCACACGAGCGGATGTGATGCCGGGACCCCGGAAAATGTGTACGGCACAGAGAGATGCCCCCGGGAACCCATTTGCGGCATGCGGAGAGCTCTAAAACAAAAATAGATTAGTCCGGCGTGCGAAGAGCTGGGACCGTGTCCCCGTGATTGAGGAACGTGTTAAGGAGAGGCGCCGGTGGGAAACAATACGGAGATGCGCCGAGAAGTAACGATATTAATGATTGGGTCACACGGATAAGATGGTAACGTGCGGGCAGAAAAATACACAGGAGGATTTAATGCATTATACCGCTTCAAGTGTTCGGCCGGGCTAGTAAATTCACGGGCGGCAGGCAAGCAAGCGCCAATCGGCTGACACGAGACCCTCACCTGCTGCCGTTCAGATATAATTCCACTGACCCTGCTCTCGTCATAATATTGAGAGTATGTGGCGAAAGTCCCCGTGTCTGCTAACCTATCATCTCCGATCATCCTCGGGGCCCAATATGGTTGGCGGTCTTTAGCCGCTTTCCCACACGGGAAATTCCACATTCCCATGAAGGAGGCAAGTTTATCCACATCGTGCCTGGTGGGGGTGGGCGGGGGGGGGGGCTCGGGTGGGTGGGAGGGCAGGGTTCCCATTGCAGTCTGCCGATAACAAAAAAAAAGAAAACATTCTGCCGTGACATAATTGCTACTCTACGGTTAAACGTTTATGTTGCTCTCTGAAACACACGGGGGGGGGGGGAAACTAAACAAACAAAAAAATATTGACTTCGAATTATTATTAACAAACAAATAATGTTTGCAGCACACAGAAGCCGTGTGTATGTAACAGCCGTCCACGCCGTGCAATTGTGGCCTTAAAACGAAAAAACGACGTTAATGACTCGTCTGCCAGGCGTGAAAGAGTCAAAATGCCACCTCCCCAGCGTCCCCCACATTGCCTGCGACAACGTTGATGTCAACTTGCGTCATGCCGCACGGCAGTCGCTCGCTCTCGTAGCGACAGAGAGAGGGACGACTCAGAAGTGCGGTAAGGAACCACGGATGAGCGGGAAGGCAGGGGTCAGGCGGTGAGCCGACACCAACAACGGCTCAAAGCTCTGCCGTCCTCTATGCATTGAGGCGTTATCGGTCAATTAACCCTTTTCCCATTCTGATGACGTACATGTACGAAAAACTGACGACGTACATCTACGTGCACATTATCAATTTTTCTTCCGAACTCCGTTCCAATGACGCACGTCTTCAGGTCGGAAGACGTACCCGAGGCTCCCACAAGGCCATGCAGGAGGGCGTGCGGCACAGTTTGGCGCCAGCTATCATAGAGTTACGGTGGTCGTGTCGCTACGGTTCTTCGCGGTGAGTGCAATGTCCATGAAAACAGCGGCGCCACTTCGCCTCTCGAAATAAAATCAACGCTGAACCGCTTGCGTGTTCCGAGATTTGGCGGTGAACGGGACAACCCCCCCTACCCCGCAACTTGCAAACGCCTTTCGGAACGGGAAAGTGTAAACGGGAAAGCGTTGACGAGCGGTTTCCATGCGTGAGGAAATCGGAGCGCTTGGAGAAAACCGACGCGCGCGAGGAGGTGGAAGGAAACACTCTTTCCCAGATGGACGGAGCAAGGTGGAAGTCCGCACTTTTGCCGCACCGCATTCTCCTGGCAGAAGCCGGGGGGTCACGAGGCCCCCTCCTTGTCGGGGGGGGGGGGGGTGGGAGTTTCTCAACGTTCCTGCGAACCACCAGCGCCCGCCGCCGCATCCACGATGCCAGATCACCGGCGGGAGCCACGTGCATAGCCAACACGAGAGGCCAACGCAGGACCGACAACGCAAACGCGGCTTAATATACGCACACACGGTGCTGACCGGAATTGCGAGGGAAAGCGGGAAGGACAGCAAACTAAACACAAAAAAGCATTTTCTAAAAAAATTACTTTTCAGTCTAGATTTTCAAGGGCATCGCTCCCAGTGGCTACCTAATGCCGGAAGAGCGTTCCGGACGGCCGCAGGAGCGCATCTGAAAAAGCGCGCGACGCGGCGGCCGTCTTTGTTCGATGGCTGAGCCCAAAAGCCGCTGCTGCCAGGATGGCCGGAGTTCCCGTGACGGTTCCTGCTCCTTTATGAGATCAGCGATGATGATTGCTTGTGTTGCAATCGAAACGTCATGATTTTTTTTTTATAAAAAAAATGTTTTATACCTACGTGACTTTACCGAAAGAACCGGAAAGTATGGATTCCTCCAGTCACGAAAGCTTCAAATCTAGATTGAGATCAGCGAGGTATTGTAATTCATGGGTGGACAGAGGATGGATGGATTTAAGTAACTTGCACCAGTGGCTCAACTGCCGTGCCAGGAGGTTGGACAGGCGACGTCTGGCTCGCAAGCCAGTTGCGCTATGTACCATTACACCGTGGCATCGTCTCGGGGAAGCTGTCATTCTAAATATCGGTTACGTCGATGAATTCCGCAGCTGCCAAGTCCTTCACGTGAAGTAGTGCAGCCATAAGAAAAAAATGGGTGCGTGATGCGCGCGCGGTTTCGTAACACACAAACACACACGGGGGGCACCAGGTCGCTGTACGGGGGGGGGGGGGGGGGGCGTATAATCTGTCGCGACGCCACCGTAAAAAGTCCACCCGGCTAGGGGACTCCTTGTAACAGCGCTAATATAAATGCACATTCGGGCCCCGGAAGGACACACCGGCAAAACCATTGAGCAATGATGCCTCCTCCAGTCGACACGAAAAATTAAAATATATTCCTCCACCCCCCTCCCTCCCCATTTAAAAATAAAAAAATGTCGTCGTCCAAATGGTATGATTACATCTGCCGCAGGATGCCAATCACCGCTGAGCACCCTTGGGGAGGTCCACCTAAAAATAGCAATTAAATAATAAACAAACTCGGGGGAAGGGTGAGAGCGCGCTCCAACCCGGCGACCACCGCCACGCGTGAGCAAGCGTGTCATCTCGTGCGTGACCAAGCGTGTCATCTCACACGTGACCAAGCGTGTCATCTCACACGTGACCAAGCGTGTCATCTCGTGCGTGAGCAAGCGTGTCATCTCACGCGTGAGCAAGCGTGTCATCTCCCACGTGAGCAAGCGTGTCATCTCATGTGTGAGCAGCCATGTCATCTCGCGTGTGACCAATTTTGTCATCTCGCGCGTGACCAATTTTGTCATCTCCCACGTGAGCTAGCGTATCATCTCACGCGTGAGCAAGCGTGTCATCTCCCACGTGAGCAAGCGTGTCATCTCGTGCGTGAGTAAGCGTGTCATCTCGCCTGTGAGGTAGCGTATCATCTCACGCGTGACCAAGCGTGTCATCTCCCACGTGACCAAGCGTGTCATCTCGTGCGTGAGTAAGCGTGTCATCTTGCGCATGAGCGTGTCATCTCGCCTGTGAGATAGGGTATCATCTCCCACGTGAGCAAGCGTGTCATCTCCCACGTGAGGAAGCGTGTCATCTCGTGCACGAGCGTGTCATCTCACGCCTGAGCAAGCGTGTCATCTCCCACGTGAGCAAGCGTGTCATCTCGTGCGTGAGCAAGCGTGTCATCTCGTGCACAAGCGTGTCATCTCACGCGTGAGCAAGCGTGTTAACTCGCACGTGACCAAGCGTGTCATCTTGCACGTGAGCAAGCGTGTCATCTCACGCGTGAGCGAGCGTGTCATCTCCGGTTTAGTACAACTTCAAATCGTGCCATTTCTTGCTGGCCACTTGGCATTGTTTGCACCCGGTACTCAGCGAAAACAACGACAACGACAACAACAACAAAACGGGTGTTATAGGCTGTGAGGCAATCTTATGGGGCAGCAGAAGGCAGAGTAGAACAATCAATTGTTGTACTTACTTCTACTTCAAAGGCTCCTGCATCTAAGCCTCCCACCGTTATCGACTTGCACTGAACAGCGTGGTGAAATATGATGAAAGTAACCACCCCACCCCACACAACCTGCACAGCCCTGGAGAGTCCCCCATCCAGCAGCGGATTGACAGCAAGGGCCTTGTGCTCATACGTTAATGCGCTGCTGCTTCTACAGCAGCTGAGGAAACGGCACCCAAGAGCCGGTGTTCTGCATGCCATAGCATTGAGCGCAGCAAAAAAAAAAACCCTGAGGAATGCTGACAGGCAAAAGCGAAAATTCCGTCGATTTTGTGCGACGTTTTATGATGGAGATTCCATCCGGCATCATCAGCTGGTGACAACAGCTGAGGTCTCTCATATGCTGAGCTTTTGTGGTGGAGAATTTGTAGGATTGAAGTGTCACGGTGGCGAGATGTTAACTACCTCGCCTGGTATGCAGGAGGTCGTGGGTTCGCTCCCGAGCCTGACGCCTGCTGCTGTATATTTGGAGTTTGCGTGTCTCTCTCTCTCATCATCATCATCACGGTGGCTAGGAGATGTTAACTACCTCGCCTGGTGTGCAGGAGGTCGTGGGTTCGCTCCCGAGCCTGACGTCTGCTGCTGTATATTTGGAGTTTGCGTGTCTCTCTCTCCCCTTGGTCGTGTTGATTTTTCTCCCGGCCCTCCGGTTTTTCCCTCCACATATTGAAACATGTGTTTAGAGTATTTGGTTGCTATGAATTTCTCATGATAAGCTGCTAAGTTGAGCTATCATTTGTGGCCAGGTAACTTCTGAAAAAAAACGATGTAGTTTTTTTTGTTTCTTTCGGTAAAGTCAAATAGATAGAAAAATAATAATAAAAATAAAGTGAATTAAAAATATATACTGTAGCCTGGTTCTTAATCGGAGTGTACTGGCAGTCTACAATGTAGACTGTAGCAAAGGTTATTACTCTGGGTGAGCGTACTGGCAGTCTATAATGTAGACTGTAGCCTGGTTCTTAACCTCGGTGAGTGTACTGGCAGTCTATAATGTAGACTGTAGCCTGGTTCTTAACCTCGGTGAGTGTACTGGCAGTCTATAATGTAGACCGTAGCCTGAAAAAAAAATGCCACGACGTTTCGATCGCAACACAAGCGGTCGTCATGAGGATAAGGGGGGTTAGCCTCTAAAGGCAAACTGTTTATAAAGGTTTGGAGATGGGCGTAGCCAAAGTGTCTCAGCAGCACCAGCAGCATGGGCGGGGCAGCAATGCCAATGCAGGAGAAAACCATTGCTACAGTCTATATTATAGACTGCCAGTACACTCACTCCGATTAAGAACCAGGCTACAGTATTATTATTTTGTATTCACTTTATTTTTTTATTTTTATATCTAGGTGACTTTACCGAAAGAGCCAAATAACATGAATTCCTGCAGTCACGAAAAGTTTTTTAGTCAAAATTTCACCGCCTCTACGGGGAGGGTTTCCACATAACCATAAGATCTTTCAACAAACTCCGAGACACGAAAGCTCGTCTGATCGAGTCACTCATATTTCTGAAGAGATGCCGCGACTGGAAGGTAATACCGACCTCATTCACACTGACTTCTGCTGCCGTCACATCTTCCAATGCCAAACGAATCTTGTTTAGGGCTAGCTTGGCCCTGATCTCAGAGAGAATTAGACTGCTCCGAATTGAACTAGATCATGTCGACAAGACACTCTTGAAATCACACTTAACACTGACAGAAAAAATGTCCACATCTGATTGGGAACATTTAGATAACATGACTGCTTCATCAGCCGCTACAATGTCAGCTAAATGTAAAGATGATTTCCCAGTTCAACCTCCTTTCCAAGAATAAACCAGATCCACACATTAAAAAGTAAGATGTTGACAAGGTTGTCATTAATCCGAGTAAAGTCGGTTTTGGCTAAAGGCTTGAGCTTCGCAGTCACCCCCAAACACATACCAGTGGATGACATTATTGCCCAGGTCGATGTAGCTCTTAAGGGTTTGGGACACATCACTGCAGACGTGACAAGATCTGAAATCGCTGCAACCCTCAAAACCGCTAAGATACCAGTCAACAACATCAGTAAGGATGAGCGTTTTGAGTTATCTCAATTGAAAAAGAGGGAAGATATCGTCATCCTCTCAGCCGACAAGGGCAATGTCACGGTCATCATGGACAGTACCGTGTACAATCACAAAATTCATGACCTACTTAATGATGGTAGCTACACAAAAAAATTTAAGAGATCCCACCAACAGCCTCGTTACAAAACGAACAGTATCATAACTGATTCAGCTTCATTAATTGAACAGACCAAACGGTTTTCCTTAAAACCTTCTACTGCTAGACTACCCAGATTATATGGCTTACCAAAAATTCCATGAAGAAGATACACCCCTTCGTCCCATCGTCTCCACCATTGGCTCACCCACCTACAAACTGGCCCGATATCTGTCTGAGACCTTGCAGCCATTCATTGGTAAGACCACCTCTTCTGTACTAAACTCAGCTCACCTGGTATTGTCAATTAAAGACATCTCACTGTCCCCAGGTGATTTTCTCGTCAGTTTCCACGTAGTGTCTTTGTTCACCAAAGTTCCTGTGCCCGATACCATTGCAATCATTGAAGATTTGGTCCAACAAGGATTGAATGCTGATGTACCGTCCCTGGTGAGACACTGCCTCACCAATACATACTTCACCTGGAATGGAACATTCTACAAACAAACTGAAGGCACCCCAATGGGTTCTCCCTTATCTCCAGTTGTAGCCAATATTTTCATGGAAAATTTTGAGATGGACGCCATCCAGGCATCCACTCTACGTCCGTCCTTGTGGAAAAGGTACATGGATGACACGTTTGTCATCTGGCCACATGGCCGACCAGCTCTGGACCAATTCCTCAACCACATCAATTCCATACACCCAGCCATCAAATTCACCACGGAGGTAGAAAAGGATGGCATGCTACCTTTCTTGGATGTCCTAATCAAAAAGAGACCAGATGGCTCAATGAGCCATTCTGTCTACAGGAAAGCAACCCATACTGATGCCTACCTAAAACCTGATTCCCACCACCATCCATCCCAGAAGAATTCCCTCATCAAAACGCTACACCATAAGGCTCAGTGTATCTCCGACCATGAACACCTAACCAGTGAACTCAAACACGTACACCAAGCTCTCAAGGCAAATGGATATTCCGTCTACACAATCTGCAAAGCCATCACCCCAACCGTGAGGAAGGAGCCATCTGAGGATCTAATCAAAACCATCACCTTGCCATACATAGCAAGGGTAACCGAAATATTTCCAAAATCACGATGAAACACAAGATTCAGGTTCGATTTAACACACTACATAAATTTGTGATCTGATCTCATCTGTGAAGGACAAGATTCCTGACATGCAATATCCCGGCGTCTACAAACTAAGCTGTATTTGCGGCAGCAGTTACATTGGGGAAACTAAGCGACATGTCTTGGACCGTGTCCGTGAGCACAAGGCAGATTTGAAACACGGTAGGACCAATACTTCTGCCATGGCTGATCATTATTTTAATGCGGCTGGCTCACACGAAATTGATTTCTCTGAGACGATGGTACTTTGCAAGCCGACTGGCTATCAACAAAGATTCGTTCATGAAGCTATCCGTATATACAGACACGGACACAATTTCAACCGAGAGGATGGTTATAAACTCAGCAATCATTGAAAAGATGTCATCAACCACTTTGGGTCATGACTTGTGTTTTCTTGTCAATCAACCTCCACCGTAAGCAGTGTGGGTGTGAGGAGCGGGGTGCAGTGATTGCCTGGCGGCTCTTTGATTGGTGTAGACCCACTGAAGGTATCGTTGTTTTCTCCTGCATTGGCATCAGCTGCTGGTGCTGCTGAGACCCTTGGGCTACGCCCATCTCCAAACATTTATAAACAGTTTGCCTTTAGAGGCTAACCCCCCTTATCCTCATGATGACCGCTTTTGTTGCGATCGAAAAGTCGTGGCTTTTTCCTTTATTTATTTATGATTTTTATTTTTCAGGCTACAGTCTACATTATAGACTGCCAGTACACTCACCCAGTTTAATAACCATTGCTACAGTCTACATTATAGACTGCCAGTACACTCACTCAGATTAATAACCAGGCTACAGTCTACATTATAGACTGCCAGTACACTCACCAAACTTAATAACCAGGCTACAGTCTACATTATAGATTGCCAGTACACTCACTCCGATTAGAACCAGGCTACAGTATTTAAAAAAAAATATTCACTTTATTTTTATGATTAGTTTTCTATCTACGTGCCTTTACCGAAAGAACCAAAGAATATGAATTCCCGCAGTCACGAAAGTTTTAAGTCAAAATTTAAAGCTTTCGTGCAATAGTGGGCCTTACCTGGTAAAATAAAAATAGTTCGTAAAAAAAATGACACTACACCTGCCTACGCTATCTGGCCCAAAAATCACGATACCATTTTATTGGTCGAGAAAGCCTGCGCATAAAATAATAATCGTAGTCATGTTGCTGCACGCGTAAGTCAGGCCCCATCAATCGAAATGTTCCAACCAACCGAGCTAAAGAGACCACCGCGCCTGGGCCGAGACGCCAAAGCCACATTTAACATCGAAAATCTTCAAGCAGTCGGCCCGCTTTCACGAGTCTCGCTCGCAGCCGACCGGAGAAGCGCCGATTTGCTGTGGCCCCGCGGTGGCGGTGGTGGTGGTGGTGAGATGGGCGGCGGGGGGGGGGGGGGAGATCAGATCTCGTGTCCCGAGATCTGATTGCAAGTGGCTCGCGCGTCGAGAGTGCGACACCCGAGCGGTCGCCGCAACCTCAAAATCAACGGTCAAAGCCGCCCGAGCCACGTCGGGAATGCGTGCGTGGCGAGCATCGGGCACCTGGTGAATCTCGTGCCACCCGTTCTCGTCGGTACAGCCGATGGACGCGTGCTCGTGCAAGAGCAGCTCGCAGCAGTAGGGGTCGCCTCCCACCATCGCGGTGTGGTAGAGCGCCGTCAGTCCGTGGTTGTCCTTGTAGTCGGGCGACGCTCCCAGGTCCATCAGCGCCTGCGAATGCGCAGACGCCAAAAACAAAGGGTTCCACCCCACCCTCCCACCCTCCCACCACCCCACCACCACCCCACCACCCCACCGTGAAGACTGTAACACAAACTGTTGGGGCAAGTGGTGCGAAGGCCGGCACGTGGTGTGGACAGCACCACGCCCGGCCGCCTTTGTCTCCCTAGAGGCGATGCTTACACACCGCACCGGGTACTCGTTTGAGGCTGAGTCGACCTAGGGGAGGCCCAGGACCGGTTCAGATCCTCGTCACCGGCGTTGGCCGTGAGCGAGAATCGAACTCGGGTCGCCGGGTTCGTAGCGCGGAACGCTAACTGCGACACCACCGCTTCCCAGACAAAGAAGCTGATCGTACTGTTTACGTTTTGGCGTTCTCTGTTCTGACACTGGCGAGACTAGGCCATAAAGAAGGCTGCCTGTGTTGTAGGCCAATCCGTTTCAGAAACAATGCCATTCATCATCAGAGCACGTTTGTTTTGCATGTTCACCGCAAATGCTGCGTGTGGTTTTTGCAGACTTGATTCCACGCAAATGGTGTTTGAACATCTTAACGCCTCCTGTTTGATTGCCAGGAAGGGGTTAAAACCCATTCTTACATTTTACTCGCTGATGATGTTGACATGGACCCCTTGTGCGTTGGCCATTGTCACTGCAGCCTGGGTAAAATGCCCCATTCCTGACGACAACAACAACAAAAATCCTGCTGCCTGCCACATTTAGAGTCAACTACACAAGTGGCTCCACCCGCGGCTCTCACCATAGCGCCACCCGTGAGATTTTGTTGTGCACGACGACAAATTTGCGTAAGCCACATGGGACCACTTGTCCGTGCGTAGGAGAAGTCAAGTTTTCTCCCTGCATTGCCTGTATGTGTGGCAGTGCCGTGTTCATGCGTGTTCATGTGTGTGTGTGGGGAGTGTGGGTGAGCGGTGGCGCAACGGTTAGCGCGCTGCGCCACCAATCTGGCACACGCGAGTTCGATTCCCGTTCACGGCCACAGCGTCCCCCCACTAGGTTGATTCAGCCTTAAGTGAGCACCTGGTGCGATAGCACTGGGGAAGAAGAAGAAGACTGGGCGCTTTAGTTGGCCACCCATCACCCACCACCGTAACACAGGGCTCGAAAACACAAACACGGCTGTCAGGCCATCCTCATCAACGATGCTCCCTTAAATAGCCCCTCAAGGGCTCTGAGATCGGGGGATGCGGCAGATCTCCGGGTCAAGCCTTCGGTCTGCGAGCAGGCCAAGATTTTTTTTTTTCCCTGTGTGACAGCCCCTCCAGACTCTGGAACTCTGCCACACAAGATGTCAGAATCCGTGAGCCTGTGGACATTTTAAAAGCTCGTGTTGATTCAACGTTCAGGCAATGCGGCAAAACGGCTTTGAGCGTCCAACGCGTTCCTTTTACCTTCTCGGCGGCGAGTTATTGTCATTCTGAGCATCTGCTGCCGCCACCGCCGCTGTCTTGTGCGGTGCTTCGAAGGTGCTTCGTGAACGGCGTCTCATGAAAGTAATCGTCGTCATCGTCGTCATCATCATTATTATCACTACGAAAAGGCGAGGGGAACCGAGCCGCAGCGAGACGTCGCAGCGACTCGTGAACGGCCCCGCCGCGCCGACTCCCTCGTGCGGTGCTCGCAGGACGAAGCGGGGGTGTGGGGGGTTGGAAGCGGACCCAGAAAGAGGTGGCCACCGTTGTCGCCGAAAATCCCACGGAGCCTTCATTTCACACCCCATTTGCACCCTGAGAGACGCGTAAATAACGCGCAGGCGCTGTTTTTTTTTGGGTTTCCGAATGAGCGTTTAATCAATGTAACGCCGCCAAACTGCGGTGGGCCATGTCGGAGGAAGCGACACAAAGACAAAGATCCCACCCCCTACCCCCCCACCGTGTAGCCTGTAACCGACTGTCGGGGCAAGTGCTGATAGCGAGTAGCGTCTGTGAAGGTCCGGGGCACGGCGCACGAGGTAGGGGTGGGTGGACGCGCGGCCATTTGAGTTGTCCCTCTCTCTCCCTCATCGAGTCACGTTCAACGAGCAACATCCAAATTGAGTTGCTGTAGATGTGAGGGCAAGCAACGCTCCCTTCACTCTCCCCTCCCGCACGCCGCGCGTCACCATCCTAACTAGGGCTGAACGATTTGGGGAAAATATCTAATTGCGATTTCTCTGACAGATACTGCCATTGCGATTTGATTTGCGATTAATCTTTTTTTTTAAGTCAAGCTTTCATTCCAATAATCACTGTGTAATAGATTTAAAACATGTGATGGAGCATTATCACGTGATACCATCACCATATGAACCGCTCTATATATTCTAATGCAAGGATGAGAACTTAAAATATATGAATTGCTTCCAACGTGTATTTATTAAAATGTTTTAATTGAAATAGAACAATCAAACATAAAACAATTGTTAAGTTAAATAAATTAAGTTATAGTAATAAAAAATAAAACCATTCCAATAAGAAAGTAATAGGACTTTTCAAATCGCAAAAAAACGCAGCCTTTGCCTTTTGCTACTCGCATTGCTTCAAATTACGATTTCGACATGGAATCGATTAATAGTTCGGCCCGAATCCAAAGGGCTCACCTACGCCACCCCGCGCACCCGTTTTCCCACACCCAAGTTGAAAAACCTCCTCCTCCTCCTCCCCCAGCAGCGGCGGCATCTTCATTTCCGCGCCGTTACAGGCCTCCGCGTCGCGGGCAACGCTCACGCAAGGCTTCGTGAAGCGCGGCGGGATAAACGATAGCCCGTCGTCGGATCCGCTTCGCGGAATTCCTCGAAGGGACGCCGCGGGGAACTCCCGGGACACTTTCGCCGAGGTGTGCGGTCGGCGCTTAAGGGGCTACCGGATGTACGTTCGGATCAACCTGCCATCGTTTCTATGAGTTTGCTTTGGTACCAAGGAGTTGACGTGCCTTCAAGCTCCGGCCCTCGTCGATCTAGCGCGGGCCCTCTCCCGAAGCCTTCTTCGGCGGCGTTGCCTAGCGGAGCTCGACGTCGCCACTTTAGCATTGCGTAGCCGTCGTTGACTCGCCGACCCGCCCGTCCGACCGGGACGTCTGTGACGAAGAGCTCCGTAGCTAATGGGATTCCTGCCGCGGTCTCAATAAAGATCCAGATTCTGATGGGCATTTAGCTCCTGAACGCAGTGACAGCCACCGCACGCGGGAACATCACAGCTGTTCTCTCGAACGTACGTAGAGCAGAACCCCTCTCAACGACCACCCCTGTTAACGACTAATCGCTTAACGACGGGCCTCCATAGAGTCTAATGTGTAGTGTATAGTGTAGTGTATAGTAGTGTAGAGTAGTGTAGTGTATAGTAGTGTAGAGTAGTGTAGTGTATAGTAGTACATAGTAGTGTATAGTGTAGTATATAGTAGTGTAGTATATAATAGTGTAGTGTATAGCGTAGTGTATAGTGTAGTATATAGTAGTGTAGTGTATAATAATGTAGTGTATAGTGTAGTGTATATTGTAGTATAGTGTAGTGTATAGTAGTGTAGTTTATAGTAGTGTAGTATATAGTGTAGTGTCTAGTAGTGTAGTGTATAGTGTAGTGTATATAAGTGTCGTGCCTCCATAGAGCCCAATATGTTCGCTTACCGACCATTGCCCTGTTAATGACGGGCTGCTGTCGGCCCAGTAAATATTAATGCGTTGATTAACGGTGTTTATTTTAACACGCGTTCATAAATGTTCTCTCTTAATTAACATCCATTGTTTAAACATGATAAAGTACGTTTTTTTCGGGTGAACAAGGGGCAACTTGCGATGCTATCGGAACGAACGAAGCCTTCAACGTGTCTTTCCCCGTACTCGCCTAACGGCCGAATCGCTGAACGACCGCTTTCGTGTAAACCCAATTACCGCCAGTTTAACACGTAGGCTTTCGCGACCAATATTATTCATAATAAAGGTTTTTGGGTTAGATCGCGTTTATTTATAAATGTGTCGTAACCCTCCACCACCCGACACGGACAATCAGCAAAAAAAGTGTCGCGTTGACAAAAAGACAAAATAGTTCACTACTTTAGCCCACCGGTGTGTTGAAGAGTGAATCCACATTTACAGTTTGAGTACGACGTTTCGCTGGTAAATACATCCAGCATCATCGGGCAATTCGCCAGAATGGTAAAGCCCTCGCTTGATTGGCCGTGTCGGGTGGTGGAGGGTTACGACACATTTATAAATAAACGCGATCTAACCCAAAAACCTTTCTTACCAATTACCACCGTCGAGAGGGCCCGCTTCGCGACCGCACCGTCGCCAACCGTACCATGAGAGCGACGGGGTTGGTGGCCCTGGCGGCCTTGTGGAGGGCCGTCAGCCCGTCGCGTGCTCGGTAGTCCAGGTGAGCGCCGCCGGTCTTCAGGGTGCGGATCGCGTCCGAGCTGTTGCACAGCTGTGCGGCGAGGGTGAGCGGAGACTCTGCCACGGTGGGGTGGGCGGGGGGGGGACACAACAGCGGTGGACACGCACGTCAACAACAACAACAAAAATCTCGACGCGGCATTCGCGGAGCAGACGATGGAATTCGCGTGCGCGTGTGTATGCAAGGACTTTAGAGTTCTTTTGCACCGTACGTAGCCAAGCGTGCTAATCGGAGGCACGGGGGGAAGAAGTTCAACATACATAAGTAGAAGAATGAAGGTGCGTTTGGCTGATATAAATTTCCACGCGATAAGCCACTTTGTTTAGCTATTTATTGTGGCCGGGACACTTCTGAAACAGAGCTATATACTGTAGCTCAGTGGGCCTTACCTGGTAAAATGAAAAAATAGTTCAGGAGTGGTGATGACTTAGTGAGGCCTACGTCCAGCAGTAGCTGAACGATGGTCAAAGCTCGTGATGGCGATGACGAGAGTGTGCATCAATTGCAATTAATTGATGAGTATCGCTTGCCTGCATGACGTGTCGCAATCGTTCCACATCATATAAGATCGTTCCTCGGTGAGCATTTTACCTCGTAAAACAACCGCCATCACTTACCACCACTGTCAGGGTCGTGAAAATTTGGGTCCAGTCCTCGGTCAACCATCTTCTTGATTTTCTCTATCGACAGGTGTTGTACGTAGCCCATGAACTTCCGAAGGTTCACCTGCCGAAACAAACGCGGCTGTATTATTCGGACGCAACCACTCGTAGATATTCGGGGGCCGTCCATAAATGACGTCACGCGATTTTTGACGATTTTTGACCCCCCCCCCCCACTTCGTCACACGGCGTCACAAAAAGTCAGACCCCCCTCAAATATGACGTCACAAAGCTCTGCCTCCCCCCCAAAAAAAATGCTTAAAATCGCTTTAAACTATTGTCATTGTAGTGCGTATTTGATGTGGCGCTGCACTCTGATGTTGTAGGAGAAAACATTGCTCAAAAAGTATATTTAATTAAGTAGAACGTGTTGTCTATATTTATTTAAAGTTGCGCATTTTGATGTGACGTCACATTTCTCAACCCCCCCCCCCTCGTCACAAATGTCTGATCCCCCCCCCCTAGGTGCGTGACGTCATTTATGGACGGCCCCTTGACAGCAAACAGAATCAGAATCTTTATTTAGACTGCAGGAGAAATCCGATGAGTGATGAAGCTCTTTTTGTTTACAGATGTCCAGTCGAGGGGGGAGGGGGGGGCACGGGGGTCAGCGAGTTACAAACAACAAATAATAATAAAAAAACACGCCAGGGAGTGCAAAATAGAGAAAAGTTGAAGCAAATCACTGAAATAAATAAAATATATAAGTACAAATTCCACAAGTGCATAACTTCCTGCCGATCTGTCAACACTGAACGTGAGCTTGGCGGCAAAACAACGAGAGAAAAAAAGCAGTCCGAGACCCTGCCAAGATGATGCAGAGTACCTCAATAAAATTGCAAATTAAAGTTTAACTCTCGATACACGGGTAACGATCACAGTTACCCAGTTATCACATTTGCAAACTGTGATTGTATCCGGCACTAATGTTCTGCTTCAGGATGTAATTTTTTCACCCCACGGAGGTCTCCTGCATTGCACCTTTTACCAACGACCTTAATAATTAATTTTGTCAGGGTTCTTATTAGACTCTCCAAGGGGTCCACAGCATCACAGCTTCAAGGCGACCCCAGCCACTGACGGTGGGAAGCTAAAGATGGTACTGTGACCCGAGCGTGTTCTCTCCTAATCGTGGCCTGGTTTCCCAGATGTCAGAACAGGAGGGTGGGTTTGCTGTCTCGTGGGCTCAGCGAGAAAGCGTGGAGGTGGGAAGATTAGCAGATGCACGGGTGAGAGAGGAGCTGAATTCCCCAAAATACTCTAAAGTTAAACTCGTCTCCTTCGTGGTCCCGTTACGGACAATTCCCGTTATCCGCAGAGTTGGGGGGAAATCCCGTGAATCATCTCATTATCTGCAGAGTTGGGGGAAATCCTGTGAATCATCTCATTATCCGCCGATCATTATTGTTACTATCAGCAGCAGCAGCAGCAAGAACACGGAGAATGAGAAAGAAAATAACCCCTTGGAGGAAATCTTAAAACATTTTTGTTGGTAATGTTGAAAAAGGAGGTAAGTGGCAAAAATTCACCTCCGTTATTTCTGATTGACTTAAAAACATTTTTAGATGAAAATTAACCCCCCCCCCCACCCCCCCGAGGTGCGCGTGCACGCACACCTCCGAAAGGTGTGGGTGCCCCCGTGCGTTGCAATGTCATCGCCAAAATTAGCGAACACATCCCCCTCCCCCCACCTCCTGCCAAGCAATGGCGGAGCAGTGTGCTACACGACACCCGTCCTCCAAAACGACTGCCGTCCCTTACAACCACGATCGGGGGATCCAATCGACAATCTTTCCCTATTGACGGGCGTCGATCAAAGTGATCTCTTTACTCAAATGAGCATTGAGGCAGTGCGCCACCCTCCAGTTTACACAATCTGAGCCAGGGCTGGAAATTCCTCCACCGTGTTTCAGCTCACAATCAATTTAACGTCATAATTATTACCTGCAATATTTCCGTTTAACACGTAGGCTTTCGCGACCAATATCTATAATAGAGATTTTTGGGTTAGATCGCGTAAATATACAAATGTGTATATAAATGTGTCGCCTGATGAAGCCAGTTGTAATTACTGGCGAAACGTCGTACTCAGATTGAAAATGTTGTGACTTGGCTCTCCAACACGCCGGTGTGCTGTACTAGTGACGAATTGGCCACGTTCTGTTTACGTGACAACCCTTACTAGTTGGCCGTGTCGGGTGGTGGCGGGTTTTAACGTCACATTTATATATTTACGCGATCTAGCCCCAAACAAAAACACCTTCATTATGTACAATATTTCCGCAAGTCATTGCCCGATGACCAGCTAACCCGCCGCTCACTCCATCAGGGCGTATGGACACCTCTCCTTTGCACGGCTATGCGCGCATGTAGCCTTGGGGGTTGTGGTGTAATCCAGCGCTGTGGAGGACGAGGGGTTGGCGGGTCACACACGTGTTGCCAAACTCCCTTCCCGTGGGTGTCAAGGCGGTACCATTCGATTTGAGTCGATCTTCCCGAGTGCCATCCTAGTACACTGACCTCTTCCACCCTGCACAGAAGTCCTATCAATCAATCATCGGTCGACCAGTCTTCATTCTAGGTGCCGATATTGCCCGCGTTAAAGTAGGCATCGGGCAGAGAGCAACAGGAATTAATGAATAAACCAGTCATGCCCTCAGCGGCTAACACAGACTGACTAACAGACTGCCCATTGCAACCTCGATTACATACCAAATTTCCAAGTCGGCCCATTAGAAAGTAAAAAAATAAAACATTTCATGAAAAATTTACGTTTGTAATAATGTACCCCAGTTGTTGTGCTGACAATATAATAGCAGCCAAAATTTTTAAAATGACACGTTTCATAAATGCATTAGAGAAAATAGCATAAAATGCCATGGCAAACCAATTATATCCTCTGAGTGGAAATGTTTTTACTCAACATATGAACAGAAGCTCACATTTGTGCCTCTAAATCAATGAAATTATGACGGGCATTGCAAGTGAAGAATAAAGCAAATGCACTACAATCACATTGATCTATCAATATTTTTACTTTTTTGTTTGTTACATATTGAATTCCTTGTAATCACGATTATCGTGCAATCTGTAGCATGAGTTGAGCTCAAGTAGGCTCCCTCAAAACCAACGTATCCAAGTGCCCACCGAAAGAAAGTATAATTTATCCTTTCTTTTGCATATATTTATATTTTCTTAACCATTTCCCTCCGTATGATGCTGTTGTTTTGTTCGAGTTTACGTATGACAAGTTGCCGCCCTTCACTGTGTGTGCGGACCAGAAGGTCACTGCCAAGATTGAGCTCTGCGATATATACTTCGGTGGGCTGGTCTCTAACACGAAGGGTTCTCCATAATAATGAACTCTGGCTGTTGCCTGATGATGCTCGTTGTAATTACCGACGAAACGTCGTACTCGAATTGTGAATGTTGTGGGATTTAGTCTCCAACACACCGGTGTGCTGCGCTAATAACGAATTGTTACGTTTTGTTAACGTGACAGACCTTACTAATTGGCTGTGTCGGGTGGTGGCCGGTTTAACAACACATTTTATTTTTACGCGATCTAACTCAAAAAAGCCTCTTTTATGGATAATATTGGTCGCGAGAGCTTACTACTAGTAAGGTGTTAAACCAACGAAGGGTTATACCGCTCTGCCAGAGATCCGAGAGGAGAACAGGATTTGAAGCTTCCGTGACTGCAAGGATCCATACTCTTTGGTTCTATTCGGTAAAGTCACGTAGGTAAAAAATAAAACAACAAAAAATCACAACGTTTCGGCCACAACACAAGCGGCCTTCATCAGGTGAAGGAACCAGACTGTCTCGAGGACAGCGCTGGAGTGAACACAGCTAAGCTCAGACCGCGACCTTTAAGCTTATTCGGTAAAGTCACCTACGTGACTTTACCGAATAGAACCAAAGAGAAAGGAGAACAGGACGCAACAACAATTAATCTGGGGGGCAATATGCAACAACAACAAAAAAACATCGTGAGAATTTAGTTGCCACGAGAGTGTGGTGGTGTAACCAGTGAAAACAGTGACCTAAGTGCGACAATTAAACACGGAGGCAACAAACAAAAACCCACTTCTGTTTAAAGGAACATCCCGTCGAGTAGCACCCATTAACAAGACAAGCGTTTCGCTTCCCTATCCCTACAGGTAACTTTAAACATTAGTGGAAAACGCCTTACAAATACATGTAAATTATTATAGCGCAGTTCCAGGAGAATGGAACTTAAGGCCATGTTTGAATATCACAGCGATATATAAACAAAGTTTGTAATTTACCAATACAATTCCCCCTGACGGCCAATTACAATTAGCAATATAAAATCATACCCTTGCGACCTCAGGCTGGTGAAAAACAGAAAAAAATGAAACATATATAACATCCGCTCTCAGCTGAGTGGCGACATTTCGCATTGTGCTTGACTTGTGTAGTTCCAGTGGGTTATGATCGCTTGGCTCGGGACTTGGAAGTTTACGAGTTAATACCCTGCCCGGGGATGACCTAGTCCGTCATCCCCCTGGGGTTAGCAGACTCAATTATATTCTTCTTCTCTTCCTTGCGGATGATGGCTGCAATATGTCCACAAGCTAAATGGCAATGTCGAGGTCTGCTAGGCTTGACGAGAGGGCTTCAGGAGAGAGCTCTCGTCAGTTTTGCCCCTCCTCCTCCTCCTCCGTTGGTGGTTTGCTCTGCGGTCCATAGTTTTGTGTTGCGAATACAATGAGTGCCGCTTTGCAAAAAAAGTCAGTGGTTGTCCTGTAATGAAATATACAACTTGTCCCCATTATGAGGGCGTGGAACCTGTACCACACGCCTAAGACTACAAGCAGAGACGCAGGCGCACATGCATTGATCATTGGAGGGAACACAACTTTTGCAGTGGGGTTACATAGTGAATGTTACAACTGTAAGACAATTAATGATGACATCAAGGTGACGCTGCATTGTCGGGATCACGATGAGAGAAGTGAAGGTGACAAAGGTCGTTTCGAAAGCGTGCATGTTTTAACTTTAGCAGGCATTGTATTATTTTATTGTATTGATTATTTTATTGTATTGTTTATTCGTACAAATAAAAAGATTTAAAAAAAGGTGTGCAGGTGAGGTTGGAAACCCACGAGGGCTCACATGAAAACCACACACACACAAAAAGAACAACGTCTATACAAAATCAATTCATCAATCAATTAAACGAAGCATACTAATTACAATTAAACAAAATGTTTAACTCAGTGTAAAAAAGAAAACACGTTTGTTTTTGTGTGTGCCTATGTGTGAGTGTGTGTGAGAGTCAGGCTCCATGGAGGACACTCCTGGGTAGTTTTGCTCATCAGAATCAGAATCAGAAAGGGTTTTATTCGCCATGAAAGTTCACACCGACACGGAATTTACTTTGGCAGGATGGTGCATACATTCAACATATAGGAATCTAAAATCTTAAATAAGTTTTAAACAAGTCTTACTATAATAATAAGGGTTAAAAGTCTAACTAACACCAAGGGGCTGAAGTATATAAAATTGAATAAATATCGAATATAAAATAGCTTTAAGACATAATTTAAAAATAAAAAATACAAATAGGTTAACATAGTTAATATCGGCAAGGTGTCATTATGTAGATAAGGCTGACCCGTGGTCTACGCTTGAAGCTATTGAGGGGACGGTGATGATAGTTTGGCAATGTGCAGATAGGAATTCCAGAGTACGGAACCGCTGTGTCTGATGGAGAATTGAGTCCGTGCGTGGTGCGGCATGCGGAATCATTTCGCGACTTCGACATCACCAAAAAAAGATTCCATTTAACGAATGTGGAACATTGGTATTTTCATACCAGAAATTTGGGCCAATTATCGCGGCGCCTTAACGTTCAAAGAAAAAAAAAAGCTGGAAAAAAATGAAAAAAATAAATCTACGTAAAAAAAAATATGTCAGCGCGGAACCATCGTGACAGAAGGATTAAGGAGGGAGAAGCGCCAGGGTGGAATTATCGTAACCAGCTCGCGAAGCTGCCTAAAAATTATACCGTCCTGTTCGAGCTCGACATTTTCCCACGCACAAAGTCTCCGGCAGCGTGCTACTGCGGTCGACCGGGGCAGACGACGGGAGCGTGTAAGGGACTCGATGCCCGATTAGAGAAATAAACACACAAAGGAGGCACCTTTACAGCGATAGACTCCGCTGTTCCTGACGTCAGTATCCGGCTCAACCGCCTGAGCGTCGAAAAATAGATTTGTTGTTTCTCTACATCAACATTCGCCATACGAATTAGAAGAAGAGGAAATTAAGAAGCGGTGATACCCCGGTTAACGTCGGGAGGGATGCGTTCCTGAAAGGGGCGACGACTATCTGAAACGACGTCGATCGAAGCGATTTACAGGGCTGGAGGGGCGAAGGCTGAGAGGCGACGGGGCACGGTGAAAGGATGGGGAGACTACGATGCCGTCAGCGACGTTTTAAGTATGCGGGGGGTTGAGGCGACGCAAATCGGGCAGTAGCGGTGTGTCGATAGTTATAAGGCGGCGACGAGTTCGCGAAACGACGCGGAAGGGGGGAGGCGCATTTTGGCTTATTGCCGTTTCAAAATGCGGCGGGATTTTTTTTCTCTCGCTCTCGAGTTCATTTTTGTTACGATCAATTTTAAACGTTTTTTTTTGTTAAACCAACGTTAAAGCAAGCAAATTGTCCGGCCGAAGTCTCTCTTTCCGAAAGAGGCTCGTCTCGACGGGCTCTCCGCTTTCTCCTGGGTAAAGGTTATTGGTGACACGTGCAGCTGCAAGGTGCTGGCCACGCGTTTGTGCGTGCGACCCACAAAACGCCCTCGGTTTAAACAACAGCCCTTGCTTGCCGTTTATCCGTAGCAGAGGGGGCTCGGCAAAAAAAAAAAACACGCGGCTCATTGAGGGCTGCCCGCTCCGTGTGACGTTCTTTGTCAGGCACCGTCGGTCTCGTGTGCACGTGTTCACCGCAGTGCATTGTGGCTCTTTATTTTTTGTATTTTTACTACCAGTTGCCGACCCCACACAGTGGCCGCCCAGGGTCTAGACTCGGTCTGAACGATTAATCGATTTAAAATCGAAATCGCAATTTAAATCAATGTGATTAGTAAATCGCAAAGGCTGCGATTTTTAGCGATTTGAAAAGTGCTATTACTTTCTTATTGCAATTTTTATTATTATTATTATAGCTTTATTTATTTAACTTAACAATTGTTCTATGTTTGATTGTTCTATTTCAATTAAAACATTTCAATAAATACATGTTCGAAGCAATTCATATATTTTAAGTTCTCATCCTTGCATTAGAATATATCGAACAGTTCATATTTTGATGGTATTGTGTGGTAATGCTCCATCACGTGTTTTAAATCTATTACACACTGAATATTGAACTGAAGCTTGACTTAAACAAATGTAATCGCAAATCAAATCGCAATCGCAATATCTGTCAGAAAAATCGCAATTAGATATTTTCCCCCAAATCGTTCAGCCCGAGTCTATACCCAGAGGTGGAGCCGCTGTCATTGGGGCCCTATCTTGCTCCCTGTCGCTGGAACCAACTCTCCCCCTGCAAAGCCATTATCTGCACTGATGCAATATGACCGCGATATACTTAATCTATTTTACGTATTTGTTTTTGTTTGTGTTTTGTATGTTCCTTTCCTATGCTTTGCACTCCGATCGTTTTTTTTGTTGTTGCAATTGTTTGTTGTTGTAACTTTCTGACCCCGTGCTCCCTGCTGGACATCTGTGAAAAAAGAGCTTAATAGCTCATCGGATTTCCCCAGGATGAATACTGATTCTGATCTTCACTGCAATCTGCTTCTGTTCCTCCCTTAAAACCCACCTCTTCTCTCCAGCCCATCATCCTGCCACTCCATGCCAGGGACGTGCGGACAGAGGAGGCAGAGCCTCACCTGTCATACTCCAATGAAAATAGCTGTTACGAAAAGAAAAAACATAATAAAATAAAAATGAAGATATTTACACTGATCTGTGTTATAAATGTCATTTCTGTATGATTCCAAAAATTGTTATAGTCAAAACATGTCACCAATGTCACCATTGGTGTAATGTGTAATGTAATCATTGCTGACCAATGTAATCATTACATTGGTGGCATACAGAGAGATAGTAACAGGCACGCGCTTATTGCCCGCGCTCCATTCAGTGCCTGAGGGGTTGCGCAATCAGAGGGGAGGCTGAGCTCGCCGCTGCCTCACCTCTCGTCTCTTCCTGTATTTGCAGCGAAGCTCCGCAAATTTGGCGATTTTGACGATAAAAATTAATTGCAATCATACAGAAATTACATTTATAACACAGATCAGTGGAAAAATCTTCATTTTTTTTCGTAACAGCTATTTTCATTGGAGTATGTCAGGTGAGGCTCTGCCTCCCCTGACCGCTCGTCCCTGCTCCATGCCTCTGCGTCCCAGCTACGACCAGGCATACCCCTACCACTATCAAAACCCCAATCACTACCCCAACTCCTATCACTACCCCAACCTCTATCACTACCCCAACTCCTATCACTACCCCAACCTCTATCACTACCCCTATCATAACCCCAATCACTACCCCAACTCCTATCACTACCCCAACCTCTATCACTACCCCAACTCATATCACTACCCCAACCTCTATCACTACCCCAACTCCTATCACTACCCCAACCTCTATCACTACCCCAACTCCTATCACTACCCCAACCTCTATCACTACCCCAACTCCTATCACTACCCCAACCTCTATCACTACCCCTATCATAACCCCAATCACTACCCCAACTCCTATCACTACCCCAACCTCTATCATAACCCCAACCCCTATCACTACCCCAACTCCTATCACTACCCCAAATTCTATCACTACCCCAACTCCTATCACTACCCCAACCCCAATTACTACCCCAACCCTTATCACTACCCCAACCCCTATCACGACCCCAACCCCTATCACTACCCCAACCTCTATCACTACTCCAACCCCTATCACTACCCCAACCCCTATCACGACCCCAACCCCAACTCCTATCACTACCCCAACTCCTATCACTACCCCAACCCCTATCACGACCCCAACCCCTATCACTACCCCAATTCCTATCACTACCCCAACTCCTATCACTACCCCAACCCCTATCACTACCCCAACCTCTATCACTACCCCAACCCCTATCACTACCCCAACTCCTATCACTACCCCAACTTCTATCACTACCCCAACCTCTATCACTACCCCAACCCCTATCACTACCCCAACTCCTATCACTACCCCAACTTCTATCACTACCCCAACCCCTATCACGACCCAAACCCCTATCACTACCCCTACTCCTATCACTACCCCAACCCCAACCTCTATCACTACCCCAACTCCTATCACTACCCCAACTCCTATCACTACCCCAACCCCTATCACTACCCCAACCCCTATCACGACCCCAACCCCTATCACTACCCCAACCCCTATCACTACCCCAACTCCTATCACTACCCCTACTCCTATCACTACCCCAACCCCAACCTCTATCACTACCCCAACTCCTATCACTACCCCAACCTCTATCACTACCCCTATCATAACCCCAATCACTACCCCAACTCCTATCACTACCCCAACCTCTATCACTACCCCAACTCATATCACTACCCCAACCTCTATCACTACCCCAACTCCTATCACTACCCCAACCTCTATCACTACCCCAACTCCTATCACTACCCCAACCTCTATCACTACCCCAACTCCTATCACTACCCCAACCTCTATCACTACCCCTATCATAACCCCAATCACTACCCCAACTCCTATCACTACCCCAACCTC
The DNA here is from genome assembly GCF_048934315.1 of Petromyzon marinus. Classification (NCBI taxonomy): domain Eukaryota; kingdom Metazoa; phylum Chordata; class Hyperoartia; order Petromyzontiformes; family Petromyzontidae; genus Petromyzon; species Petromyzon marinus. Next base: position 8,459,958 of record NC_133687.1, read on the forward strand.
TATCATAACCCCAACCCCTATCACTACCCCAACTCCTATCACTACCCTAAATTCTATCACTACCCCAACTCCTATCACTACCCCAACCCCAATTACTACCCCAACCCTTATCACTACCCCAACCCCTATCACGACCCCAACCCCTATCACTACCCCAACCTCTATCACTACTCCAACCCCTATCACTACCCCAACACCTATCACGACCCCAACCCCAACTCCTATCACTACCCCAACTCCTATCACTACCCCAACCCCTATCACGACCCCAACCCCTATCACTACCCCAACTCCTATCACTACCCCAACTCCTATCACTACCCCAACCCCTATCACTACCCCAACCTCTATCACTACCCCAACCCCTATCACTACCCCAACTCCTATCACTACCCCAACTTCTATCACTACCCCAACCCCTATCACGACCCAAACCCCTATCACTACCCCTACTCCTATCACTACCCCAACCCCAACCTCTATCACTACCCCAACTCCTATCACTACCCCAACTCCTATCACTACCCCAACCCCTATCACTACCCCAACCCCTATCACGACCCCAACCCCTATCACTACCCCAACCCCTATCACTACCCCAACTCCTATCACTACCCCTACTCCTATCACTACCCCAACCCCAACCTCTATCACTACCCCAACTCCTATCACTACCCCAACTCTTATCACTACCCCAACTCCAATCACTACCCCAACCCCTATCACTACCCCAACCCCTATAACTACCCCAACCCCTATCACTACCCCTATCACGACCCCAACCCCTAACACTACCCCAACCCCTATCACTACCCCTACCCCTATCACTACCCCAACCCCTATCACTACCCCTACCCCTATCACTACCCCAACCCCTATCACTACCCCTATTACTACCCCAACCCCTATCACTACCCCAACCCCTATCACTACCCCAACCCCTATCACTACCCCAACCCCTATTACTACCCCAACCCCTATCACTACCCCAACCCCTATCACTACCCCAACCCCTATCACTACCCCAACCCCTATCACTACTCCAACCCCTATAACTACCCCAACCCCTACCACTACCCCAACCCCTGCCACTACTCCAACCCCTATCACTACGCCAACCCCTATCACTACCCCAACCGCTATCACTACCGCAACCCCTACCACTACCCCAACCCCAACAACTACCCCAACCCCTATCACTACCCCAACCCCTATCACTACCCCAACCTCTACCACTACCCCAACCCCTACCACTATCCGAACCCCTATCATTACCCCAACTCCTATCACTACCCCAACCCCTACCACTACCCCAACCCCTATCACTACTGCAACCCCTACTACTACCCCAACCCCTACCACTACCCCAACCCCAATTACTACCCCAACCCCTAGAACTACCACCACCCCTACCACTACCCCAACCCCTATCACTACCCCAACCCCTATCACTACCCCAACCCCTATCACTACCCCAACCCCTATCACTACCCCAAACCCTATCACTACCCCAACCCCTATCACTACCCCAACCCCAATTACTACCCCAACGCCTACCACTACCCCAACTCCTACCACTACCCCAACCCCTATCACTACCGCAACCCCTATCACTACCCCAACACCAATTACTACCCCAAACCCTACCACTACTCCAACTCCTCCTTAACCACTCCCACCCGTCCTCCTATCACCATAACCACACCTCCACTTTTAATAATAACCCCCCACTCTTTATTTTAACCACTATCACCGCATGTACAATGTTATCATTGCTGTAAATCGCCTTGGATTAAGGCGCTATATAAGTCTATGTAAGATAAGCGGAAAAATATATTTTAGGGCCCTATCCTCAAGCGCTCCCCTCCCCACCACCGCCGCCCGTTTCAATTTACAAACCCCTCGTGAGATAACTAGAAGGGATATAGACGAGAGATAGCGATGCAGCGAGATGGGAGAAATGCGGGCAAACGATAGAGGTGTAATGAGATGAGGGAAGAGAGAGATACACGGATGAGATAGAGATGCGGTGAAAGGAAACAGGTGCAGACAAGGGGACGCGATGTACCGAGTTCGACGGAAGAAACCTAAGGTTAGAGTTAGGGTCAAACAATACGGAGATGAATTGTGTTATTTTATTATTTTATTCTCATTCTACGTGACTTTACCGAAAGAACCAAAGAAGATGAATACGGAGATGAGGCAGATGAATGATATTTTAACGTCCATCGGCTTTTTTTATATATATGTTTATTAGGATCTAAGTTTTGGCTGGCATTTTCGGTCTATCTATACATTTTGCTTAGTGACTCCACAAGGCCCCCCCCACCCCACCCCCTCCACCGTCCCCCACTTACGCTGCTTAGAGCCCGGCACTTTTGCTTACTTCGCTCCTGGCCTTGCGCGCCACCACGCTGTCGACTTCCCGATGGGGAGGCTCTTTGGCGCGAGGCACAAACCTTGCCATAAATCCGCAAGGAGCTACGGCCCCCCCCCCCCACGTATCCTTGCCCACGGGGAGGTGACCTAGAGCGGCGTTCTTCACTAATTTTCACAGCGGGGAGGCCACTTTCGCCGACGATGAAACATCGTCAGTGTGAGGGCTGCCGCACATTTGAAACCATCGTTGGGGGTTTGACAGCAGCACGACAATGATGACGACGATGATGATGATGGTGGTAGGTGGTGTTGTCACTATTTGTGTCTTGTGTCGGAGGCGTCACACGTCAGCGGGCCGCACTAAAGGCCACCAGGAGGGCCGAGAGTGGCCCATGGGCCTTGCAATGAAGAACGCCGGTTTAGTGTGCAGCGTAGTGTATCGTGTAGTGTCAAGCGTAGTGTATAGTGTAGTGTATAGTGTAGTGTGGGGCGTAGTGTATAGCGTATAATACAGTGCAGTGTTCTTCATTAATTTTCAGGGGAGTGCCACTTTCACCGATAGGACATCAGCAGTGTGAGGACCGCCGCGCATTTGAAACCATTGTTGGGTTTGACAGCAGCAGCAGCACGATGATGATGGGGGGGGTTGGTGTTGTCACTATTTGCGTCTTGTGTTGGGGGGCCGCAGTGAGGGGCCGCACTAAAGGCCACCAGGAGGGCCGCCAGTGGTACAGCGGGGCCTTGCCATGAAGAACGCTGGGCTAGAGCATTCGCGGTGCCGCAAACCTCACTCCAAGCCTTGATAGATGTGGTCTCGGATTGGCAGTGAGTTCTTTCCAAGTTGGTGCACAATTAACAAGCAAAGAAACGTAACACTTTCATTAACACTGCCCCCAAAATGACAGAATATACGAGAGTATTTGTATTGTTTGTTGTTGTAGCGATCTTACCCACCCCTGCTGGATATCTGTGAAAAAGAGTGTTATCGCTCATCGGATTCCTCCAGTATAAATAAATATTGTGATTATGATTCTGAATAAGTGACGTTTTAGGTAATGGCCCTTTTTCAAAGCACATCCTACTAAAACACCACAAGCCAATAAACATGTGCTTTGAGGAAGGGGCATTGCCAGAGGTGCCAATCTCAATATATGGTTGCAATTTCTGTTCTGACGGAAACTAACATGTGCACGTGTGCGTGCGTTAAGTTAAACACAGATGTAGCTTCAGGCTGGCAACGTGGCTTGGGATGTGGACACACATCCCGTGCAGATCTAATTAGAATGAAACATGGCTGAGCAACAGCGCATGAATACATATATATGTTTTAGTACTCAACATTCTCATTGGCTATACGAGCAATCAGGGAAGGTAAAAACGTGAAAGTGTTCAACGTCAAATGAATGTTTACCTTCGTGTGGAGTTTCGAGAGTTGTCTTTCATCGATGTAGTTTCTGTACAGCCGTCTCTTGTAGCGGAACTGCAAGACACGGGGTTTGCATGTTACACGGAATGTCATGACGGTTGCATGTCATCACCCATGTATGACGTGGGTAGCAGCAGCAACAGTGGAAGCGTGCATGGTTGTGAACATTTCAACAACAAGTCTGTGTTTGACAACCAGATTACCCGTGGACAGGGGTCAGAGTTGACAACCTTCACGTGGGTCCACCCGTTTAAGGGTTGTTGTTTTTTTTCTTCTTCCAAACGCGAACTTTAAACGTCATCAACGCGAGGCCGGAATAGCAAACTTGTCAAACTAAAACCCAGGACCCACATTGTAAACCCGCTGCTAGTGTTGAAGATTCAATGGAGTCAGAAGCAGCAGCAGCAGCAACGACGGTTCAATTAGCCTCACCTGCAGCTGCCACGCGGCTTTCAAACTCGGACATGGATCTTTGCGATTGCTATTCAGCCAGCCGTAACGCAAGAGGAGGTCGGAGCGGATGAAGAACCTCTGGACCGCGGACACAAGGCTGTCGTATTTTTAAAGTATAGCCCTGCGCGAGTGGGCAAGGCGAGTGACGGGTGGAATGGCGAGCCTGGCACGAAGGGTCAGCATTGTTGCGGGCAGCATGATCATCAATTGTGATTGCCAATTCGTTGTGCTTAGCTAAAGCTGAATTGTAGGTATTTGAGAGCGTTGCTTTTGACACTAAACCAGTAATGTAATGATGTTATAGTTGGCGTGAACAAGGACTTCTACTGATTTGATTATTTTATGCGCCTTATGTTTAAGGTACTTCGGGTCCAATAAATGTCATATACACAACAGCCCTGCACGATGATCAAAGGTCGTGCGTCGTGACGTCTAGGCACTGGGATGGTGCTGCTGTTGTAACGGATGGAACAGTGGACATGCTGATCCAAAACTATAAACAGTTTTATCTATTTATTTTCTACCAGGTAAGGGCCCACTGAGCTATAGAGCTCTTTTTCAGAAGCCACCTGACCACAAATGACTACTCTCACGAAGTGGTTTATCACGTGACCTTTTTTTTCAGCAGCCAAATACCGAAAACGCCTGATGTTGATTCTAAATGTGGAGGGAAAAAACCGGAGGACCCCATAGAAAAATCCACGCGACCACGGGGAGAAAGAAAGACACCGCAAACTCCAAACACATAGAGGGCGTCAGGGTCGGGATCGAACCCCACGACCTCCTGCATAGCAGGCGATGGAGTTAACATCTCCTAGCCATCGTGATGATGATGAGAGAGAGAGACACACACCGCAAACTCCAAACATACAGCAGGCATCAGGGTCCGGATCGAACCCCACGACTTCCTACATAGCAGGCGATGGAGTTAACATCTCCTAGCCATCGTGATGATGATGGGAGAGAGAGAGAGAGACACACCGCAAACTCCAAACATACAGCAGGCATCAGGGTCCGGATCGAACCCCACGACCTCCTGCATAGCAGGCGATGGAGTTAACATCTCCTAGCCACCGCTGCGCCGTGCAAACAAAAGAGGTCGCCGTCTCGTCGCGCCAATGCGGCGGTTGAAACGGTGGCGTGTGTTCCTTCAATCCCCTCCGTCGCTCTCTGTCTACCCAGCGGCGTACACGGCTTCAACTGGCGGTCGTTGGGCAGGTGGCCGTGCGGTGGGTCAAAGTGTGGGCACTCCTGCGGGCCGGTTTTTTTTTTCTTTCGAATTTTGGAAAAATGTGGATCACGACGCCAGCACACTGCGGCCCACTCGTCTTTCGTGACGACGTCAGGGGATATTTAACGGCCGCTGTGAAGCGGACGGGCGCGTGGTGTTTGGTTTAAAGATATATTTTTTTCACGGTTAGCACACAGAGAGGCCGCAGGAATGGCCAGGGGCGGGCCCTGCCGGATTAAAATCGCGAACCTCCGCAACAAGCGGTGAGAACCGCGATGGGCCACTGCTAAAAATCAGAGTGGAAGCCTCGCGGACGAGGGCACCCCGCAGACAAGCTAGTGGCACCCCCCCGTGGGTTATATGAAGAGATGGACGAGTTTTCCACTGCGCGAATGGCATCCGCAAACACCGGGGAAGGAGTCAACTATTACTCAGCGTCCTACGAGCCAGGGAGGAGCAACAGCGTGACACGAGCTCCAATAACGTTTCCAAACGCTGGCTCAGACATTTCCCAGATATATAAAAAAAGTGGTCTGCGCAGTCCACTTAGGAACCACGCCGGCCGTAAAGTAAAGGCGAGCAGACCCTGGGCGCAATTATAAGTGTCGGAGGAAATGGTTTGGGTAGTTTGAATATTTTCAGACATTTTTTTTTTACACAAAACGACTGCGGATATATTGTCATCTAATTTCCACTTTGACGTCCACACGTGGTGCAGCAGGAGCTTCTTCGCCGACAGAGCAGCTTTGCCGAGCGGTGGGCTCGACGCCTGTCTGCGGCAATACTTTTGCACAACGTGTCATCATTATCACTTGGGCATGCAAAGAGGCCCCGCGTGTATTGCAGAATAAAAATGATGCCGCCTTTGATCCTTACGTTGCAGAGTTTACGGCAATTAACCATGCAATTCGTTGCGCGTGGGGAGCGGTAGTGTCGCGGTCAGCGCTACGCTGCGCCACGAACACGGCCACCCGGGTTCGATTCCCGCTCACGGGCCAAGAACCAGTGACGATTATCTGAACCGGTCCTGGGCCTCACCTAGGTCGACTCAGCCTCAAAATGCGGTGTGTAAACTTCGCCACGAGGGAGACAAAGACGGCCGGGCGTGGTGTTGGTCACCCACCCTCTCGTGTCCTGTGCCAGCCTTTCATAGGTGCCCGCTAACAGCACTTGCCCCAACAGTTTGTTACAGGCTATACGGGGGACCTTTGGTTTTGTTTTGTCTTTCAATTTTGTTATTTAAGAAATCCAGTAATTGACTTGTGGGGAAAAAAAAACACTCTCCTGAATCTCAATTGCACTATTTTCAGGAGGGTCCTGCATTGGTACACTTTGGTCAATACATTTTTGTGTATTGCATCCAGAGAAAATACAATACGCATACAAGGAGATTAAACCGAAAAGTGTCAACGTGCAGCTCACATATTATTTAGATTACTTTGCTGCTGTAAACTTCCACATGATGAGCCACTTCGTTGAGCCAGCTTTTGTGGCCAGGACGCTTTTGCAAAAGAAGCTGATAGTTCAGTGGGCTTTACCTGGTAAGATGAAAAATTGTTTCGTTTTATTTGTATATATATTTGTAAGTGATTTGTTTACCTTTCCTATACTTTGCACTCCCATCGTGTTTTTTTTGTACTGTTTGTTGTTGTAACGTTCTGACCTGCCCCTACTGGACAGCTGTGAAAAAGAGCTTTATAGCTCATCGGATTCTGCCAGTATAAATAAATATTCTGGTTCCGATTCTGACCCCGGGCCATCTCACTGCTGTCTGAGGGTTTGAGTGTTTCACAGATATGCGTAGAGGTGAGATTAAGTGGGAAGAGAATTAGTGCTCGGGATCAATGCCAACTCGACACTCTTGCACAATCTCTGCCAGCGTAATAATGTCAGGGTCTCGTAGCCGGTGCGTGCTCAAAGTGGGGTCTGTGCTGAGAGTGTGGACCCTTTTCACCAACCGAGGAGCGCTTCCGTCTTGGCAACACCTTCAGCTGGAGGAAATTAGAACCAAATCGAAGGGGAGATCGCATTGAAGCCTGGATCTGAGAGTGTGATGGAGAGGTGGGCTCCAGCAGCGTAGAAGTGATGGTCGGCATTAAAAATGGTAAATGATTCGATGGGTCGCTACGCTGCTGCTGTTGCTGCGTTGGCAGTGGTGCCCGAGCACAGTTAACAGAATCAAAGAAACTCAAACGCATTCGTCAGGAGAGCCGTGGGCTTTGAGAGAACATGTGTAAAGTAGGCGACGCTTCGGGCAACGGTCCATCTTCATATAGCACAAACATTGGATTTACAGGGTGGTGCAAAAAAAATGTTAACACTTATATGGGACGATCGTTTTTAATGGAAAAATAACGGAAAATAATACGCTGTAACGTGATAACAAATGCAATGTTAATGGCCTGGAATCTTCTCCAGGTGGTCTCCAGAGCCCCGGAGGCGGCAGCACGTTCCTCGTGGTGTTGTTGCAAATTTTTAACACCCTGTATGTGTTTGGTTGTTGTTAAAACTGGCAACGGGTTGGTTAAGCGGAAGATATTTGTTTTAAAGAATTGGATGTGACCGTGGTGGTCACACCACAATGCCCCCTTTTGTGACCTTTTGAAATGTAAAACGATCGCACCGTCCTTAATTGTCAAAGTACGATTTATTCATAAAATAATAATATATATTTTATTATTTTGTTGTTTCTCTTCAACGTGACTTTACCGAAAAAACTAAGAATATGAATTACTGCAGTCACGAAAGCTTTAAATCAAAATTTAAAGTACGATTTGTTATGGCATTGTTTCTTGTTGTTAACGTACGCATAAAAGGGATATATATATATTTTTTTACCGAATCGAAAGGTGTTTAGGGGGTCGCTATCATGGTCCCAAGTAAGGATCATGATCTAGAATAAAATAATAATTAAGTAAAATTAAAAGAAGTAAGGACCATATTCTTGGTTCTTTCGGTAAAGTCACGTAGAAGGGAAACAATACAATAATAAAATATAAAACAGTAAAATTCTCACGACGTTTCGACTGCAACACAAGCAATCATCATGAGGTGTGAAAACCACAGCAAGAAAAATTGAAAAAAGTGGCGGTTTCAAATAAAATCACATTTTCTTGTTGTGGTTTTCACACCTGATGATGATTGCTTGTGTTGCAGTCGAAACGTCGTGAGAATGTTATTGTTTTATATTTTTATTATTTTATTGTATCCCTTCTACGTGCCTTTACCGAAAGAACCAAGAATATTAATCCTTGCAGTCACAAAAGCTTTAAATCAAAAATAGGGACCAATTAAGGACCGTGATCTAAAATTAAATAAAGACCACCCAAATACACACCACCATCGACATAAGAGCTGCTGTACTGTATAGTGTATAGATCCACAAAAGTTATTGCGGCTATAAGCTCTCGACAACATGGAAATTATTAATTTGTATTGACATTAGACGTAGGGCTCTACACATTTCCTTGTATGACGACCAGCGTTTAGCATTGTAGTCAACTGACGGCTTACATCGTTAATTGGCAAGCGGCACTCTGCAATTATAAAATTATTTTAACCATACACCTTTTTTACCAAGTAAGGCCCACTGAGCTATATAGGTCGTTTTCAGAAGCGACATGGCCTTATCATCACCACTTGGAAATTTACAGCAGCCAAATGCTCTAAACGCGTGACGTCGATTCTAACTGAGGGCCCGGAGAAAAATCCACGCGACCACCAAGGGAATAGAACCCACGACCTCCTGTATGCGAGGCGAGGTCGTTAACATTTCGCCACCGCGGCGAATCCCATTGTTAAAGACTCCCCCACCGCGCCCCCCCCGCCGCCAAAATCAGAAATGGATCGAACACTTCCCGCGGAGCTCCACCACTCACGCGGCGAAGGGATAAGGAAAGTGATCGAAGTCGGGGTGTGGCGTTCAAGATCGAAGATGAGATTGGCTCCTTGGCACGACGTCACCGCGTAAATCCACGGGCCGCGTGACAGAGCAATCAACGAGAGTAGAGAGACACTTAATTGTGAAATCGAGTGTGTGTGTGTGTGCGCGCGCGCGAGCAAGTGGGCGAGCGTGGTTAGCACGAGAGCACACGCGCCGCCTCCCCGAATTGTGTGTAAACACACATTTATTTTGCATGGGGAAAACAGGAAGAAGATGCCCCGGTGTCACGTAAATGTGCGCTCAAGTAAATCGTTCGGCGATGCTGCGTTTTGGCAGCGGCGTCCTCGTTTTAGACGAGTGTGGCCTGAAGAGAGGGAGATAATACTGGTAGGAACGAAGTTGTAAACTGAGTGTACCAGCCTGCAATAGATTAATGTGTCCGTCCGTCCGTCCCCTTTCAATACTTTAACGAAGTGAAATCTCGTGCTGTTGGGGTGTAAAAATAAAATTGCGCAAAATTCCAATGTTCCTACCAGCCCACCCTGCAGGGACCTGTTATAATGTGTGACGTTTTGGGAAATGTCCCCTTTTCTTAATTGCACACGGAGAAAGGGGGGACATGCAGAAGAACCATTGCTTGAAACGTCGCCTATTATATATAAAAAACATTTTTTCCCTATTTAAGGCCACTGTTATTGATAAACGCGTTGCTTGCGTTTTGTTTGTTCGTTAAATAAGTAAATAACTATAAACCACGGTCGGAGACTCAGGAGGCGTGCTTGCTGGCCACTCTGCACCAACCCAAGGCGTGGCCGCAACGCCTCAGCTGCGGGCTATGCGTGCGCGTCAACCGCAGCTCGGTGCAGCCGACAGCGCGGCCTGAACGGGGTCCAACGTCGTCAGCCTCTGAAAAGTGTCGCGGCAGTCATAGCCACGCGACAAATTTGCGTGCGTGCGTGCGTTTATTATTTTTTTTTGCCGCTGTTGAGCACGCGGTTACTTTTTCTGCAAAGTTGGTGGAGGTTTTCCCTTTATTTGTATTATTATTATTGTTGTTATGGCAACAAAATTGCGAGCCCGACGGTGCGCGGCCGACAAGTTCCGGAAACAGGGTAGTCAAAAAAATAACGCGGTCCATCCATTCCTGCTTGCCCCTAGCCAAGCAGGGATCTCACGCAACGCGGCAAATATGAAGATTTAGATGTGGAGGGGGAAATGGGAGGAGGGAGGAGAGGAATAACAACAAAGGGCAAACTCTTTGGTTCTTTCGGTAAAGTCACGTAGGTTATAAAATAAAATAAATCACGACGTTTCGATCGCAACACAAGCGGTCGTCCTCAGTCGGAAAAAAAATTATAATCCATCAGTGGAACTGCTGAACTAGCGAGAGAGCGACATGTCGTGATATATATTTTTTTTAATTTTGTTTTATTTTTCTACCTACGTGACTTTACCGAAAGAACCGTAGAAGATGAATTCCTGCAGCCACGAAAGTTTTTAAAGTCAAAATTTATTCTTCAAGTCTTGCATATGAGTGCGTTACGTTGTAATACGCAGCACACAATCATCACATGTTACGTGTTCATAATAAAGGTTTTTTGGATTAGATCGCGTAGGTATGAATGTCCTCTCAGGAGGAAAGAGTCACAGGGAAAAAAACACGCCGATAAAAAATAGGCGAATGTTCCCTCCCGTCCGATGACAATTCTACATGGTGTGTACCGTTTATTTTTTTACTAAACCTCCGACTACGGTGTCCGACGATGATTCTCTCCAGCAGATTGCCCGCTGGGTAAAATAAATTACATCTTTAGCGAGTTTCTTGCTCTTAAACGTTCTACGTTTTCGGATGTTAAATCGCACAGAGCAATGGAGCATGGGGGCGCGCTTATTCAATGCGCTCATTTTCACTTTCCCTGAACGTTTTGGGTGCTAATGCTTTGAACAAAACTGCCGTTGAAGGACAAGACATTCTTTGAAACAGCGGCACAGAAAGTACCGCAGAGTGCGTTGAAAGGAACACGCGACATTTCTCGGTTTTCGTTGAGGCGATATGCATGGTGACGTGGCCCAGCGTCAGGGCGTTCGCCGTCTTGTTGCCGAGATTCGTGGCTTGAATCCGGCAGGCTCATCTGGTTATCACTGCCAGGTGCATTAACTAAACTACCGTTAAGCTTTTTTTGTTGTTGTTCTTTTACCAGAGCAAGGGCCCACTGAACTGTGTAGCCCTTTTGCGGAAGCCACCTATAGGTGTCACAAATGATAGCTGAACGAAGTGGATTACCGTCGTGTGGAAATATTTAGCAGCTGAATACTCCACAGCGCACGCTTTTAAATGTGGAGGGGAACACCGGAGGAGTCGGAGAAAAATCCACGTGACCACGGGGAGAAAGAGACACGCGAACTCCAAATATACAGCAGGCATCGTCAGGGTCGGGATCGAACCCAGGCTAGGTCGTTAACTGACTGGTGTAGTATAACCGCCACTTTTTTCAAATTTTCTTGCTGTGGTTTTCACACCTGATGATGATTGCTTGTGTTGCAGTCGAAACATCGTGATAATTTTATCATTATTTTATTATATTTTTTATTATTTTATCGTTTCCCTTCTACGTGGTGACTTTACCGAAAGAACCAAGAATATGAATCCCTGCAGTCACGAAAGATTTAAATCAAAATTTGACTGGTGTAGGTTGAAGATCCCCCAGTGACATTCGGAGCGAGCGGCCCGACGTTGTGTGCCGGCATAAAATTCGCCCACTCTCCCCAAAAAATACCCACAAAAATTAACCCAATTGTGATTTTACACACACAGCAACTTCGCCCTCTGACTGCGAAACTTCCGTCTGTGTCACAGTGCCTTCGTTTGCGATGGCCTTGCGCTGTACGAATGCCAGCGGGGAATACCAAAAATGTGGAAAATTATCCACGCTAATGATTATTATCATGCATCGAAGACACCGGTGGAACCATCAAGCGCACCAGAACATCAACAGGCCAACGTGCACACCTCCTTCACGAACGGAAAATTGACAGCGCGAGCCACAGTGGTGCGATTTGGGCCATGCAACCCAACCTATGGACCCACACAGTGGAACCCACACTGCGAGTCTGCGCTCCTCCAATGGAGGGGGAATAGCTAAACCACACGCACTATCTCCTGAAGCCCTCCCGCCGTGGCTATCGCTCCTCGACATTGGCACTTATCTCCTGGACACATTTGCTGCCAGCGCGCGCAAGAATCGAATTATCATCATTGGACCTTTAAACGCTCAACCGTTGACGGCGACCCTCGTGACGTGTCGGTCCTTAAATCTTGACTTAAGGCTTTCGTGACTACGGGAATTCATATTCTTTGGGTCTTTCGGTAAAGTCACGTAGATAGGTTCAAATAACATATATTTTTTAAATGATGACGACCGCTCGTGTTACGATCGAAACGTCGTAGTTTTTTTAGTTTTTTTTCTTCGAACCTATCTACGTGACTTGACCGAAAGACCCAAACGATGTGTCGTTCCTCGTTGCTTCTACGCCCCCTGTACCGTTCCCGTTCCGCTGTAAAGTTGCATCGATGCCTACTTTATTGCATCGATTGATTGAGAGTTGGCGGAGCGGGGGAGAGGGGAAGATACGGGGGGGGGGGGGGGGGGAGTGGAGCGGTGGCGGGGGGGGGGGTTGGGGAGGGGGAATAGTTCCGTACCTCGAGGTACGGGATTCCCGTGTGCACCGGCTGCGGGTATTCGCGCAGCAGCCGCTCCTCGTCCAGAAACTTTCCCTCCCGCCCGTTGTAGGCCGGCTGGAAGAGGCCGTAGTTCAGGACATCCTTCAGGCTCTGGGTGAGCGTGCACAGAATGCGCTGCTTGGCCACCCAGATGGTCGCGTTCGGGTTGAATCTGAGGCACTTCTACGGGACAGAGAAAGGTAAACACACACACACAAGCAAGCGTTAGTTGGGGTGCCGCTTTGGCGAGAGGTTATCTCCCTCGCCTGGTATGCAGGAGGTTCGTGGGTTCATTCCAGACCGTGGACGCCTGCTGTGTATTTGGAGTTTACGTGTCTCTCTCTCATCATCATCATCATCAGTGGCTAGGAGATGTTATCTCCCTCGCCTGGTATGCAGTAGGTCGTGGGTTCATTCCAGACCACGGGGTTTCCTCCGGCTCCTCCGCTTTTAGAAACAACGCGTTTAGAAACAACGCGTTTAGAGGATGAGAATAGGTTTTTCCCATTTTTTTCTGGCAACAAACCAGGTGTTAGGATGCTAAAACACCAAACTGGAACCTTTTACAGGGAGTATGTTTGTTTGCATTGTGACCACAAGTATTGTGGTTAATGCAGACATGATTCCTTGTAAAAGGTTTCAGTTCTGTGTTTTAACATCTTGACACGGCTGTTTTGTTGCCAGAAAAAAGGGGGAAACCCTATTCTCATATTTTGTTGCTGGCAAAGTCGGTCCCATGATGTGTTTGGAGTAATTGGCCACGATACATTCCAAGCGATAAGCCACGTTCGTTGAATTAACATTTGCTATAGCCAGGTCGCTTACAAATAAAGAGCTAAATAGCTCAGTGGCCCTTACCCGGTAAAATAAAAAATAGTTAATAGTTAATCATATTTAATAGTAGCACAGCCCCCACCCCTCCGCTCCCCCCCGACGTGCACAGTGTGGCTGGAACCATGTTACGATTCAAAAGGCAAGCGTGGTTTAGCGTCTGAGTTACTTTTATCTGTTACGCGCGGATGATGACGATGATGGTGGTGGTCCCGTTTAGCCAGTTTGCCCGGCTATGTTCACACGGGAGATCCGTGGAAATGCTTGAGCATAGAAGCAGCAGCAACAACAACAAACACAAAAGACGAAATCGTCAATATCGCAGAGAATGAGTACACGGTCCTTCGGGATTATTGCGCGACCCACAAACGAGGTATTTCAGGGTGGAGGTGAGCGGATGAATAAACGTAGGCACGGGCGAATATGTGCTTCGTCACCACACTGGCCCCCTCGTCGGATGGATTGATTTGCCATCGACGCGTTTGCGACAGCGGTGGACGCGCTGTTGGTACACTGGGTGCTGTGCTCCTGTGCGACGCACGGGGGGGCGGGGGGGTGGGAAGTTAAACGCCGCTCCCGTACACCGCCCCTGTTCACCCGGCAGTCATGAGCGGGTGTGTGGCCACTTCTCAATCCCCCTTCCACGACGTCCGGCCGGTTTGTCTGGATGCCCTCCAAGGCGGCGGTTCTCAAACGTTAGGCGTCGCCTGCCGGAACGCTCAGCCGATGCAAACATTTCTGCGGACCGCCCAGCCACCCTCCACGACCTGGTGACCAAATGCATTTCGCTCCTCTCCGTAAATAATACCGGTCATGCAATATGATTCCATATCACCGGAACATGAAAAAAAATTAACGCAGCAGCTAAAGTAAAAAAGAAAATTGGGGTGGCATTTAAATATTAGGGTAGTTTCATCCTGGTAGTTTATGTGGCCTCTGCTGCAACTGAGACCAACTCACGCACAGACGAATTATTATTATTGGCTTGAAATGTATAGAGATCTGTGCACATTTTTTTAATCGATCAGAAAAAAATATGCAAAAATCTCTATATCAAATGTAGAATGATCCGAAATTGTGTTGTCATAATGCTTTTTTTAGATTGATCTGGAACCTGGTCGTGATGTCGTCAATTAATACATCACTTTTTTTCCTTATTTTCTTTTTCCCCCCAGACAAAAAATCGGGGTCACATGCCAGCGGGTTCTGCTGCTATTGTTATCACGATGACACTTTACAAGAGGATATAATGAAAACGATCCCAAAAAAAATCCCTCTAAAGAAAATTATACATTCATTCGAAATTGGAATTTGAAAATCCTAAATCAGAAATGGTTTAATCCAATTCGCATCCCTTGCAACTAGGCGTGGAATTCACAAAACGCAATGGTGCACCAGCAACCAGCAGGCTATGCACAGCTCTTGAAAATCACGTGGTTACCGGCAGTTTTTTTTACCCTGGCCAAAGGTCATGTCATACATAGGTCAGAATCAATCTCGGCTCCCCTGTATTCTTTCGGTCATAATGAGGCCTCGCTGGAGTCTATAGCGTGAAATTTACTCGAGTAAAAGATGTGACGAACGGTCATGAGGACAGATTGAAAACTGAAGCTTTTTTGTATATACTGTATGTGCGGTATATACAGACAGAGGGTAAAACCCTGGATATGCTGCCACCAGCTATCAGGAATTTCCACTTAACCAAACCTGGGTAGGTTAATAAAAAAGTAAAGTAGATTCAATGCAAGAAATCATGAACATGATAGAACAATCTACGTTAAGTATCCTGCAGAAAAATGATGTGCAGTGTATAACCCGTAATAAAATGCGCACGAACACATTGTAAACATTGTACAATGCATTTCTCCATGTGCCGTGTCCTTTCTCAAAGATGTTGGCGATTGTGGTCTTCCATCCGTGCCACTCTGCCCATGGTATTTGCTCGAGAACTTTTGCAACAGACACTACTCCCAGATTAACACAATTGCTCATTGATTTGGTTCTTAATTCGCTGTCTTCCCCAGCTTCTGTTATCAATAATTTTCCCAGTCAGCACCACATTCATATTCAGTCTTTTGTTGGTATAACGTATAAACTATTTAAAATGCGTGTTACGTAAAGTGTGTAAGATACACTTAATATGCGAGTGCATCTGATACAGTTGAACCCTAAATCTATTTAAAAACTATCAACTTTTTTTTTAGCAGGTAAGGCCCACTAAGCTATACAGCTCTTTTTCAGCAGCGACCTGGTCACAAATGATAGCTCAACCGAGTCGTTTATCATTTGGAGATGTAAATCAGCCAAATACTCAAAATGCATGTTTCTAAATATGGAGGGAAAAATCCGGAGGGACCCGGAGAAAAATCCACGCGACCACGGGGGGAGCATGCAAAACTTTAAATATACAGGCATCATCAGGGTCGGGATCGACCCCATGACCTCATGTAAACCACGCAAGGCGGTAAACATCTCGCCAGCGTGGCGCCCCAGAATTCAAATCGTAAATACACCCGCAGCAATATTGCGTGGCGAAAGCTTGAGAGAAGATATTGCTCAACACTCAATCCAGAACAAAAAAACACACGAGGATTTTCCAAGCGGCTGAGAAAACCTACTTATTGTGTCGGTGTGCTGTACGATGAATCGCTTAAACACTGCGCTGCTGTACACGTTCATCTCACACTGTATAGCGAGCACCTATGAAGGCAGGCACGACACGCAAGGGAGTGGGTGGCCATCACCACGCCCGACCGCCCGCCTTTGTCTCCCCAGTGGCGATGTTTACACACTACACCAGGTGCTCATTTGAGGCTGAGTCGACCTAGGGGAGGCCCAGGACCGGTTCAGATAATCGTCACTGGTGTTGGCCGTGAGCGGGAATCGAACTCGGGTGGCCGGGTTTGTAGCGCTAACCGCCACACACACGCAGGGTTGATGTTTTGTTTCCAGTATTGATTTTCAATCGTCCCAAGCCTTTGGCGCCGCACAGAGAATATTGGCACCACACACGTTTCGTACACCCAGATCTCAGAATCAGAGTCAGAATATGTATTTATACTGGAGGAATCCGATGAGCCATGAAGCTCTTTTTTCACAGATGTCCAGTAGGAGCAAGGGGTAAGAACGTCACAACAACAAACAGTACAAAAACACAATAGCAGTGCAAAGTACAGGAAAGGCAAACAAATCACCCAAAAACTATAAAAAAAAACTAAACCACTCCCATCCTACCAGACAAAGCCCACTGAGCGTATTAACTTTTTTTTCAGAAGCTAGCCTGGCCACGAATGATAGCTCAACAAAGTAGCTGATCACGTGGAAATTAATAGCAACAAAATAATCTCAATGCAATGTTTCTAAATGTGGAGGGAAAAACCGGAGGACCCGGGAAAAAAATCCATACGTCCACGGGGAGAGAGAGAGACACGCAAACTCCAAATATATTAACATGTAGGCTTTCGCAAACGATATTATCCATAATAGAGTTTTTTGGGGTTAGATCCCGTAAATATAAATGTGTAGTTTAAACTCACCACCACCCAACACAGCCAATTAGTGAGTATTGTGACGTAAACAAAAAAATACAGTAAAACCTTGGATTGCGAGCATAATTCGTTCCGGAAACGTGTTTGTAATCCAAAGCACTCGTATATCAAAGCACTCGTATATCAGTTGTGATCACGTGACGCTCGGCAGACAAAGCGCGTATACGTTACTACTCGTATTGCAAGACCTCGCTCGTTTATCAAATTAATATTTATTTCAAAAAAATTGCTCGTCTTGCAAAACACTCGCAGACCAAGTTACTCGCAATCCCAGGTTTTACTGTATGCCATTTCGTTACCAATACAGCACACCGTTGTGTTGAAGAGTAAGCCCACAAGTACTCGAATTGCAAATGTTGTGGGCTTACTCTCCAACACACCGGTGTGCTGTACCGGTAACAAATTGGCATATTTTGTTGACGTGATAAACCTTACTAATTGGTTGTTTCGGGCGGGTGCCGGGTTTAACGACGCGTGTGTATATATATTGACACGACCTAACCCCAAAAAAAACCTCTATTGCGGCTCTCAATATCTCTGTCAGCGATGCCGGGCCATCTCCGCAACAGCGATCCGGCGGAGGGCATCGGACCACCGGCCCGACCATCCAGACTCTAGAGGATTGTGACCATGTCCTCGACGCTGTCCAAAATGTCGGTCCCCACAGTGGGGTGCATGGTCTCGAGGAGGAAGGGGGGAGGGGGGTCACCAACTCTCAGCTTCTGCTGTCAACCCTTTTTTTTTTTTTTTCCCAGTGCCACGGATGCAATTGGCATCCCGCGTTGCGGTCGTCGCCAGCCAGAAATGATGGCTAAGCAGACCGGAGCGAGTTTCTAAACGTGAAGGGGCGGCACGGTGGCGAAATGTTAATTACCTCTCCTGGTATGAAGGAAGTCCTGGGTTCGATCCCGAACCCTGACGCCTGCTGCATACAGTATGTGGAGTTTGCACGTATCTGTTCCCATGGTCGCGTGGGTTTTTCTCCGGGTCCTCCGGTTTTTTCCCCTCCACATTTATAAACGTGCATTGAGAGTATTTGGCTGCAATACATTTCCACGTGATGATAAGCCACTTCGTTGGCCTACAAATTGTGATTGCCGGGTGGCGTCTGAAAAAAAGCGCTGCAGAGCACCGTGGGGCCTTACCTGGTAAAATTAAATAAAAATCGTTTCGTTTAGAGCTCTGTACTGTGAGTACCGGCTAACCAGGACTTTTGCTGTATATGAGGCAGCCCATCTCATGGACGAGCTGACGTGACACTCACTTAACTGGTCCTCGCTGAACACTGACTTCGCTGACACTCGGACACACTCACTCCCACCACCCGTGCGAAATGTGACCACCCATCGCACGCCACTCTCACTCGCCTGCCACTCACCAAAATACTCCCCAGAACACTCGTCTTAGACTCAACTCCCATCATTCGCACTCGCCAGACACTCGGCACTCACAGACACTTACTCCTTATTATGCACTCATTCACCGGGTACTCAGCACTCACCTCCGCAGTTGGGTGTTTTCCTCTCGTTACCACGGTGTGCAATAGGACGCTGTATCCAGCAGAGAGCACACCACTCATTGTGATTACCATGCACAGAACTGGTCTAGATTCTTGTCAAAGACCGGTCGTCCTGAAGATAAATTAAATTCCAAAGATTCCTGAATTCCTCCGGTCACAATGAGCCTTGACTGGGCCCTGAGTGACTCATATGTATAAAGTGAACACTGTGACAGACGGACAAAACGGCACACACATGAATCTGCTTATCTGTGTGTGTGTGTGTTCTGGAATGCCACGTGGCCTCAAAGTGCACCTGACCTGGCACATGCGCAGTGGTGACGCCACTGCCACTTAGTGGCGAATGGTGACTGTTGTTGTTGCTGTAATGCCAGCTAGGGGTTATGCGGGAGTGATAGGCTGCCCAGCGGAGGCGTCAGAGTAACAGCAGGAGGCGGAGGGGCATGGTAAGGAGAAGGTTTTGGAGTTGGGGAAGAATCGGAAACGCGCTGGTGTCGGGCCAATACATTTCGAGGCGTTAATGTCAAGAAACAATTGTAGAAGCTTCCTCATTCAGGGCCAATTCGTTGAGCAGTGTTAATGTCAAGAGAAAAGAATTGTAGAAGCTTCCTCGTTCAGGGCCAATTCGTTGAGCGGTGTTAATGTCAAGAAAAAAATTGTAGAAGCTTCCTCGTTCAGGGCTAATTCGTTGAGCGGTGTTAATGTCAGGAAAAAAATGTAGAAGCTTCCTCGTTCCTTCCTATCAGAATTAAGGCACTCACATTCATTGTCGTGACTTAGAAATAATCATTTTTAAATTAAACGTATCTCAAATGCACCAAAATAAGAACTACGTCGATCTATATAGTTCCAGTTCGGATAAAAAAAAATGTTGATAGTCTTCCGCACGGTAAATTCACGATCAATATCAAGGTGCGTTGGTCTCACGTAAATTAAACGCTGAAAACCAGCGCCAGATTTTGGGCGTGATAGGGCCCCTGGGAGTTGGCATTCAAGGGGGCCCCCCCTAAGCAAACTTTAGTCATGGATGTCAGTCTGCTTGCATCAATCTTTACATTCGGTGCACCGTTCTCTGTGACGTTGTGCGATGTTCACAAAAATCCTCCAGCAGTGCCTACGTAAGCACCCAGATCATTGTGCGCCAGCGTTGGGCGCGATTCTGTGGCATCGCAATGCCGTCAGGGACCTTGGCAATGCTGGGCAATACTGGCCACTGCACCATAGGGTTGTTGCCTTTCCCACTGCGGACCAAACCCAGATACATTTCACAGTCAGCCTAGATGTACCAAAACTCTGCAGTTTACTGCACTAAAGTTCACCAAAAATAGCCACCAAATGCCCCCCAAATTTCAACACAAATCAATTCCTGCCACCAGAAAAAAAACAAATACCAAATCTCAGACTATCCAGGTCAAACGCGGACAGATGGCAACCCTACACTGCTCCCTGGGACATAATCTTCCAATATGAGGAAGCCACCTGGAGCTATGCACTTTTAAATCTAGATTGAAAACTAATTTCTTTACAACCACTTTTTGTGTTTAGTTTGTTGCCCTTCCACCGCATCTCCGATGAGCACAGTTGACTACATACGTCGGGAAAGAAGTTCGACATACATATGTAGTGACATAGAATGGATCACTATGGCGCGTAGCGCTAGGGAATGTGGTGTAGCAGCCAGCACAGCATGTAATGTCACGCAGTGGGTCACTAGGGGGTGTGGTTCTGGCTGCTGGCGGAGGGGGGCATGTGTGGACAAGGCACCTCGGCCGGCTGGCGAAGCACGTGATGGGCCGGGGTGAGGGAGGTAGGGCAAAGGTGACCGAGGGGACACGGGGAGCATGGCCCAGGAACTTCTGGCAGGTTCCAGAAGGGGGCGTGGTTATGGGCGAAGCCGGGCAGATGGCACGTGGAAGGTGGCCCAGAACCTCCTGGAAGGTTTCAGAAGGGGGCGTGGCCGAGGGCGGAGCCAGGCCACGCTAAGGGGCATAAAAGGGGAGCCCTGGGGCTGGCTACAGGTGGAATGGAACCCGAGGTGCTACGTCTTCGTCTCCATCTCCGGCATTGTGGGTCAAACAGTATGTTAGCTGCTCTGACCCATAAATAGTTATCCCATGTGTGAATAGTGTCTAAGGGATATAGTGTAGAAGCACGTTGTTGCCTCCTAAAATAGTGTCTCAGAAGTGACTCACTACACATACATTGGCGTTGGGTCTCAACAGCGTCGACTATGCATGGACCTGGCCACCTCTGGGCCATTGCGAGGGCATGCATTGGTGCCAGGCCTCAACAAGTCCCATCTTTCCCTGGGCCTTGCCGGTTTGATAGGCCCTATGGTGGTCTCAGCATCCCTGGAGCTTCTTGATGCCAAGCTCCTAAACCGTGTCGCTGCTGCTCGCCTTCTTGCCGACTCGTTGCGTGTACGTGCGTACATTCGTTGACCTTCTTTAGCACCGTGCGTAGCCAACCGCGCCAATCGGAGGTGCTAACTGTTGACCCCCAGGTTGCGCCACGGCATCGCCACCCCCTCCGCCCCCGTCGACCTTCTGCCACGTTTCCCCATCTCACCCCATCCCCTGCGTCGGCTCCCCCACAATTCGCCTTTTTCCCCAATGGCCGACCGCCACTCACAGAGCCGCCCCCTAGGGGTACACGACGAATCTGGGTGACCGCCACGGAGCCCACACTTTGCGGTGCCTCGGTTTCAGATATAATTCCGGTTTAGTTTGAAAGCATTGGAAGGGGGTGGAGGGGCCCACATGGTGGGATCTTCCCCAAGCTCCGCACTCCCCCCTCTATGGACGGCACTGGCCACTTGCGCACAGCGTCGTGAGAGAGAGACACACGGTCGCATTTCAACACCGATTATATTATTGCACGCGTGCATTTTGGACTTCTTTCGCACCGTACGTAGCCAGTTCGCGCTAATTGGAGGCGCTGGGGACAGGACAACAAACTCTCGTTCGCGTCGAACACTGACACTCCCCCCACGACCCACAAGCCACTGCGTGGTCTTGCCGTTTCGCGCACTCGCCACGTGGTCATCGACCTCTGTGCTGCTACACCCAGCGCCAGCCTCTAAGCCAGACATTGGCAAAGTACGGCCCCCGGGCCGTATACGGCCCGTTGGGCTTTTTAATCCGGCCCGCCGAACTTGTCCAAATATTATTATTAAAATAAATTTTACCTTTCTCCAGTAATGCCCCCATTTCCCCATTAGACGGCACACTTTGACCGGGAGTGTGGTGTATAGGGCTCGAAAGGGCACATGATCTCGCAATGCATTGTGGGCCGTCACAGACCAAAGTTAACGGATCAGCACATCAGATCTATCCTGAGAATTGCCACAACCAAAATAACTCCAGACTTGGATGCACTGGCAAAAATGGGAGATCAACAACACTGTTTCCCACTGAAACTGAAAGTGATGATGTGTTTCTGCAGCGAGGTTGGAGCCAAATCTCCGACACACAGCCTGCCTGACTGCTCTAACCTGTTAATGTAGATAATAAAGAAGTTCAAGTGAGGTCATTGGTTTGGGCGCAGGCCTCAGATGTTTCCATGATGTTTGATCAGTCACGTTACGACATGCTTTTGTATTGTTCATGTTCGTGCAATTTGTTAAATTGCCTTGCAAATAAATGCTTTGCTACCTGTTAAAGGCCAAATAATTTCACGTAATGTTTTTTACATGTCATTTATATTAGTTCACACAAACATTCCATCCATCTGTTCCTGGCCTGGCCCCTCTGTCAAATTTTAGAACCCATTGTGGCCCGCGAGCGAGTAAAAAAATTTGCCCACCCCTGCTCTAAGCCATCTCGACAGCATCGCCCGAGGTGTGGTCTGGCGACGGGAGCAGCGTTGATCGATGATCATCTGTATTTGTCTTTATCGTGATCGCTGTTGCCGTGGGGAGAGTGATTGGAGATGGAGCTCGAGACAATGGCCGTCTTATCGTCGCCACTCATCCGCCTCGTTACCCTCATCGGATTGATAGAGTGAATGAGGGGTTTGAGATTTGGGATGTATTTGATCAACTCTTCGCGTGTGTTTCGACCGCAAAAGTGTCCAACCAACTCGTAAAAAGCCGAGGAGTCGTTCCTGACACCACCGTGAGCATTTCACCTCAAATAAAGGCGAAGCGACAATTGTGTGTGCGCTATTTTGCCTTCTGGAATTTTACACCGTTGTGGTTTTCTATGAACTCCGACATGCGTCGCTCATCGGTTCAGCCCCTAATTTCGACCAGGCACAACAATTTTTAGTGATCTGTGGATTGTGAAGTATCATGCACGCAGACTCCATTATCTCCAGATCGGAGCCTACAGAGAACGTTTCAGAGCAAGTGCAATGGCATCACACCCACACGCGCTGATAGGGAAGGCACTATTCGCCGATCCGATTATATAAACACAGATAACAGAACACATTAGCTACCACTTTCCCAGTAGCTCCTCTTATGATGAAATGCTTGTAGAAAATAGGGGGATGTATAATGATTGCAGGAGAGACGATTTCCAGATGGTACACAGCCCCTAGGATGAGGAATCTGCCACTTGACTCCTCTTGCCCACAAGTTCCCCACTGATTTTACGCGCAAATGCCTACGTATTTCACCCACAAGCAGTCACTGATTTCATTCACAAGCACTCACTGATTTTACCCACAAGTTCCCCACTGATTTTACACGCAAATACCCACGTATTTCACCCACAAGCAGTCACTGATTTCACTCACAAGTACTCACCGATTTTACCCACAAGTTCCCCACTGATTGTACGCGCAAATACCCACGTATTTAACCCACAAGCAGTCACTGATTTCACTCACAAGTACTCACCGATTTTACCCACAAGTTCCCCACTGATTTTACGCACAAATACCCACGTATTTAACCCACAATCAGTCACTGATTTCACTCACAAGTACTCACTGATTTTACCCAAAAGTACCCACTGATTTTACCCACAAGTATCCACTGAATTTACCCACGAGATTCACTTCCTGTCCTCCACACACGTTGGGAAACGTGGCCTACCAGACACTTCCGTCTCTTCTTCTTATCATCCACGTTGCGTTCAACCACCACGCTTGCATGGTCGTGCTGTTTGCGACTGGCCACTTGGCGCTTTGGGCCCTTTTGAGCTGTGCTTAGCAAACGATGAATTAAATAAAAAATACAAAATACGTGACCACATCAAAGCAACCCCTCAAGTCTTTCCATTCCTCCATATTTGCTCTCAGATTGGATACAAGATAATCACCCGTTTTGTAAATATTTAATGGACTCACGAGCACATTCATCCAATCACGCGTCTGAGAATCTATTATTTAAGATTCATATAAATTATACGCTTATATGAAATGAAATGCTTATATACCTCCTCGAGGAGGTATATAAGCATTTCATTAAGAGATTAAACATACAGGACGCAGCAAACGAGACGGACAATAGAAAACCGCAAAGTATAGAGACAACAATACATTAAACATTATTGGGTTTAAAAAAATCTTGATTCCCAATTATGAAAATGCATACAATTTCTGTGGGAGGGGGACGGGGAATATGTATCATATGCCTGATCAATAGTAATAATAATAATACAAAAAGAACACGTGGCGTATTGTTAGCGTTGTGTAAAGTTGTTTTTGTTTCATCGTTTAGTTACATTGCTGTGTTGTATGTCTGGAGGGGCGTAAACAAGTGTTTTGCAAAGTGAAAACAGAAATAAATATATAACTATCTGTACGTGTAAAAACAAACAAAATTACGTCGTCTTCTTGCTATCACCTACTGATTTTACCCACAAGTACCCACTGATTTTATTCACTTCCTGTCCTCCACACATCTTGTTATTAACTTCGCAAAGCAACCCCTGGAAAATACTGTGAATTATTGAATTATCGTAGAATTGCCTTCCTTTGCATGGGAATAAGATAGCGAGAGTTAAATGTTATTTTTATTTTTTTTACAAATATATATCTGCAACCCGGTTCCAAAAAAAGCAAACAATGAAAGCAATGAAATATAACTTCTCTAGAACTACTTGTTGTTGTGTTTAATTTGTTGTCCTTCCCCCGCACCTCCGATTAGTGTGTTTGGCTACGTACGGTGCGAAAGAAGTTCAACGTACGTACATAACAATGGAGTAAAATCAGAAGAGTCCAACAAACAGAGAGAGAGAGCATGTCGAGGTGAATATCGGAAAAAAACGTATCACCATCAAAATGTAAACGTGAATCCTGTAATCGCAGTTGTGACAGACAAGGATATCACCACTGATGTACAAAACTTAACGTCAGAGATGGAGAATCAGAATCTCTTGATTTAGACTGTAGGAGGAATTACGACGAGCTGCGAGGCTTTCTTTTTTTCGTAACAGATGACCAGCAGGGGCACGGTGGTAATGAAGTGCCGACAACCAAAACAAAAAAAGGCAAAATAATAATAGAGAGGGCCTTCACCCTCGCGACAGCGGAGATGGAGACGGACCGTGCCGTGAAATCCCGGCAACGGCGTTGACCAAACGGCCCGCGCTATGATTGTCGATGGGCTTCGATAAACGGCGAGAAGAGGGAGGGGCGGGCGGGGCGGGGGGGCTGCCCGTGCCGGCGAGGGCCTGGCAATGATTTTTTTTTATTGGCAGAAGTTTCCAATTTTAGCCAAATGTCGGTTGGCTATCGAGGATGTGTTTTTTTTTTTTGCCAGAGATTTGTGGACTTCAGTGTTATACTCTTTGGTTCTTTCGGTAAAGTCACGTAGGTAGCAAACAACGAATAGATCACGACGTCTCGATCGCAACAACAGGCGACCGGCTTCAGGTGAGAGGACTATCGCTTGTTGTTACTCTCACCTGAAGACGGCCGCTTGTGTTGCGATCGAAACATCGTGATCTATTATTGTTTCTACCGACGTGACTTTAACGAAAGAACCAAAGAGTATGGATTCCTGCAGTCACGAAAGCTTCAAATCAAGATTGACTTCAGTGTTATGATTATTATTTACTTCTTAAATCAGTGGTTCTTCTTCTTCTTAGCCTGAGGTGCCGGCACCCCCTGGGGGTGCGAGATGCCCTTTCTGGTGGTGCGAGACGTGGGCCAGATTAATGTTTTTTTTAGGTAAGTCATTGAAAACACAAATTAAGCACGGGTAACGTTAGTACAACTTACTTTGTTTCATCAAAACCCTCTGTATTTATTAACATTATAATTCGTTTTTTTTAACCAGGGGCGGAGCCAGGATTTCAGAACCGGGGTGACATTCAACAAATTTTAATTTCAAGAATGAAATCAGGCTGTTGAACTAGACGCCATCGGTTGGCGGACACGCTCTGACAATGCAGTTGCACGGAGTCCACCAGACCGAGTGTCGTACACTTATACGCAGAATGTCACCCCTGTCACCCCCCCCTGGCTCCGCCCCTGTTTTTAACCATTGATAACCAAAGGGATTCAAGGCTGCAGTAAACGTTTAAGAACCGCTGTCTCAAATGAAAAGGTGAGCTGTGAGAGTGGAATGGATGCACTTTGTGTGGTGCAGATCAGACACGTAACCGTTTTACGAAGACTTTGACGGACGATATGCTCATCTGAATTGTGTGTTTTAAACATTCCTCCTCCTTCTCGAAGACATCAGTTGGTGTAACCATCGAGCGCATCAGAACATCAACAGGCCGCTGTAGCAGAGCTCTTTCGTCATTGGAAATTTAACGGCACGCGATTGCAACCCACACTATGGACCATAGAGTATAGTAGAACTCCTCTCAGTGATTGTGGCCCTGCAACCCACACTATGGACCATGTAGTTTAGTAGAACTCCTCTCAGTGATTGGTTCCACGAAACCGGCCGTTCAGTGATTTGGTCGTTAAGCGAATATAGGAAATACACGCAAAAGCCTGAATTCGTTACAATAGCATCGACAGTTACCATTTTTCGCCCAAAAACGTACGTTTATCATATTTAAACAATGGATATTAATACATAAATATACTAACAACGTTATAAACGCATACTATTAAAAGAAACATGGTTAATCAATGCATTAATGAATATTTACTGAACCTACAATAACCCATCGTTAACAGCGGAATGGTCGGTAAGCGAACACATTGGGCTCTATGGAGGCGCGACACTACTATAACTACACTATACACTACTATACACGACTATACACTACTATATACTACACTATACACTACACTACTATACACTACACCATACATTACACTATACACTACACTACTATACACTATACTATACACTACACTACTATACACTACACTATACACTACACTACTATACACTACACTATACACTACACTACTATACACTACACTTTACACTACACTACTATACACTACACTACTATACACTACACTACTATACACTACACTACAATAACTACACTATACACTACTATACACGACTATACACTACTATATACTACACTATACACTACACTACTATACACTACACTACTATACACTACACTATATACTACACTACACTATACACTACTATACACTACACTACTATATACTACACTATACACTACATTATACACTACTATACACTACACTATACACTACACTATACACTACACTATACTACTATACACTACACTATACACTATACTACTATACACTATACTACTATACACTACACTATACTACTATACACTACACTATACTACTATACACTACACTATACACTACACTACTGTACACTTTACACTGGGCACTATGGAGGTCCGTCGTTAAGCGATTCGTCTTAAGAGGGGTTCTGTAGTCAACCACTGCAGTCTGCGCTCATTCGACAGAGAAGTAGCAAGCCTACACGTGGCCCTCTCGACTGAAGCCCTCTCACGGTGATGAGAAGACATTGTCCTTAGCATTCAGCTCCTAAATGTATTGCTGCCATACGCGAGAATAGAAGCAGCCTGTTTAATCTTCGCAGCCGTGTGCATCGAGATGAGAGTGTACCCTTCTAGTCGAGAGGACATCACAATTATCCATTCTTATAAAAAGAAAACACACATTCATGATGGTGGAATGGTTAATCTCAAGTTCCGAGTGTGAGCTCTTGTTTCCCGAAGTGAATAACTGAGTAAAAAGCTAACTGTTGATTTTTAAGCACAGTAATCTATTAGGAAACTTGGTGGGTGGGCTGCTGAGTAGATGTTGGTTAAAACATTACATAATTTTAGAGCTGGTGCTAAGAAATTAGAACAACATTTACTTGATTCTCACGGAGAAACCCCCACCCCCCCAGAGTGTGCGCGCCCATTTCCCAATGCAGACCAAACGCAGATGTATTTCTCAGTCAGTACCAGGTCCATTGTCAAATCTGTGTGAGCTTGCTGCAATAAAGTGCAATGCCACCACCAGATCTCTCTAACAAATCAATTGCTGCAACCCGAACACAGGCGCCAATTCCCGGAGTGTCCGGGGTGCATCACGCGAACTCCGCTCACCCACGCGGCAGTGGAGGCGGCTTTTGGTTGGCCATCGAACAAAGATGGCGGTCACCGCATCATCGCGCGGCGCTTTCGGACGCGCTCCTGCGGCCGTCTGGAACGCTCTTCCACTTCCGATAATAAGAAGCAACTGGGAGCTATGCGCTTTAATATCTAAATATAATATATAAATATATATTGTAAATATAAGATATTTCTAATATAAAATATTTGACCCCCCCAAAAAAAAAACGCTATTATGGATGATATTGGTCGCGAAAAGCCTACTCGTTAAACTGGTCTAGATTGAAACCCCATTTCTTCAGGCGCGCTTTTTTGGTGTTTTGTTTGTCTTTCCCCCACACCTCCGATTAGCACGGTTGGCCATGTGCGGTGTGAAAGAAGTTCAACAAAAATTTCGATTTAAAGCTTTCGTGACTGCAATGATTCATCTTCTTTGGTTCTTTCGGTAAAGTCACGTAGAATGAGAATAAAATAATACATTGATAAAATAAAATAACACAATAATATTCTCACGACGTTTCGGCCGCTCCAGCGCTGTCCTACCAGACAGTCTCGTCCCTTCACCTGATGAAGGCCGCTTGTGTTGTGGCCGAAACGTCGTGAGAATATTATTGTGTTATTTTATTTTATCAATTTATTATTGTATTCTCATTCTACGTGACTTTACCGAAAGAACCAAAGAAGAAGTTCAACATATATTACATATACACAACATCCAATTGTTTCTTTCGGTTCCTTTTCTTTTTCATGCCAAAATGTTATCATATCCAGGAATAACGAGCAAATATTTGTGTTTTTTTTACGTTTTTAACGTTGCATCGGCATGCCGATATTCATTACAGCACGAGCCGTAGTTTGTAGACGTATAAGGTTAGCATTTATCACGACTTACAAAAAAGCTACTTTCAAGTGACGGGAGAACACTTTTACGCTTGAAATTAAGTACAATTTATTTAGTCGAGAAAACAAGAAATTAACAGCGCATGAGTGAAACCATGAGTGATGTCCGCTGCCACTGGGATTTCATTATAATTTATTGAACAATAAACTTCATACAAGCTATCGCACACCACTGAGAGTGACGGCGACTATAGCAGCCAATCACTTGCGGCCGGCCAGTTGTCAATCTGCCGCTGGATGAATTTCTTCTCACACCTTTGGTTGTGTGGTGGCCGGGGTTTGTGCCGTACTTAACTCACGTCGGTCACCGCTGGTTTTTTTTTTGCGGAGATGCCGGACCCACGGCCGACTGTTAGCCCGTAGCTTGGGAATTGACACTCAGGTTCACAGGTCACAGGTCACCGTGCATATGACCAATTGCTGCACCACCGCTCCCCCGAGTTAATTGCCACGTTAATCGTGAACGCAGATAAGTGGTTCTCGTGTGTAGCAGAGCCGCGTGATGTATCGTTAACATGAAAAAAACCCTAAATTCCCCAAAATACTTGTAGAATGAAACTTTAACACATACTTGTAATCTATATTTTTAAATGGGATATACCTCTGGTAGGAACGACGCGGTTTAACCAAACGCTAGCAAAAGGATGTTCTGTGTATTTGTGTCCATAACAGAGGTGGGGGGCAAATAATAACGATTTTGATTTGTTAAAAAATTAGCATCTTGACTTCCAATTTGAGCAATAACCTGTAATGTCACCTTAGTCACTGCAAGCATAATTAGCAGGGCCTTCGCTTTAGCGGAAACTACCAGGGACATCACTGTCTGCGTGGGCCGTAAACAATAATGCGTGGATTCATTCTGTTATATATTTATATGCAAAGAACGAAGGTTGATGTTTTTTTTTACACGCGCGCGCGATGGCATTCCGAGGGAAACGACGCTTAAGTTTCAACAATTCCATTCGATAGGTGCAGTGGTGCCCACGTGACATTCAAGGTGTAGTGGTGCGCACGTGACATTCAAAAAAGGCAACGGAAGCCATTAGCATGCATGTCACGAGAACACTGTTCTGCAGAACCCGTGACTCTGCGCATAACGTGAGAAGGTTGGGGGGGGGGGGGCTATGGGAGTAAAACAAAAAACGCGCACAACAGAGGATGATAGCTGCCGCGATTAATTCCACAGACTGAATTCCTCGTCGGTGATCATGAACGTAACATTCATTGTAAACATGCAAGCATATCGAGCCCTAAATAGAACTAAATATTCACAAGTAATAAAAACCATTTGATAAAATATGCCAAGTTCATATTAATAGGCCAACGAAGAATCCCCGAATTCCCCGGCAAGAGACGGCAAGGCACACGTCTCAACCTCTGCACGCGGTGACATTTTACTTCAAATGTGATGATGGTAATTTAACCAACGTATTTCATCTCTTGCCAAAGCTCTCTTGGCATACAAGGTCCATCTGACTTTTCTCCAACCAAGCCTTTTTTTTTTACTTTACTGAAGTGGGACAATTACCCTTTCCAACATATATTTTTAAATAATTTGCCATTCAACGTTGTGTTTAAAAGCAGCACCCCCGCCCGCCCGCCCGCCTGCGGTGCCTTGGTTCCATGGTCACTGAGTGGCCTCGCGCCCATTTAATGATTCATGATAAGAAAATAAAATAAACCACCCAACAACAAGTTTTGTGATTACAAAGATGGATAAAGGCACGCTCGGTCGCATCGGTGCGTCTCTCTCGCCCTCGTTCCCAATTTGGCAATATTACTCAACTCTAGAATTCACCGCACGTGGCGAAATTATAAACATCCGACGGGCTTATTCTAAATCGACGCGTTCGGCCTCTGCCGCCGATGCTAAGTCCACCGCTGGCCTGGGCTGTCTCTCGTCCTTTCTCCTTGACGCCGCCGTTGTATGTGCACGTGCGAGCTCGCGATGAGCAATTCGTAGATTCTATATAAAACAAACAACGAAACGTTTGCACTGCGCGTGCGATCATTTGGCGTTTGCCGCGCGTCGTGCACAGCCCTTTGCAAACCGGATGTTCCGCGTCAAGGAATGATGCAGCCGTAGCCTTACGATGTATAGTGTTGTTGGTTGTCCTATGAATATAAACGTTGCATTCTTGTAAATGGGAATGTCTTGTGCGGGTCGTGAGTTAATGTGTAATTAGAAATGATTTCAGATATTAATTATATACTGTATATATAAACTGAGTTCTGCAATAACCATAAATGCCGCATTTTGGAAACAATAAAAATTTACAGACAATATATCGTCTCTTATTTAAACATAATATAAACACATTTTTTACACTTTCTGTCAACCACAAGGCCTTCTAGGAGTGCGACATTTCAGCAGCGTGGTTCAACCCAAGCAAACTCGGGACCGGATTTCGACAATGATGCATCTCGTCAGGGGAGGCTAGGTTCCCTTGAAAACCAACGAACAGGCGAACCTCTGGGTAACATCGGCGAAGACCCCTCTTTTAGCGATGTGGTTTCTGATGCATGCTACGGAAACAATTCCCCCCCCCCACCTCTTTCCCTCCTCAACATGCGTACCTGTCAACCCCTTATCAGTGCCCTACCTTATTACAGACCAATTCAGGACCTTATTAGTCACCCCGTGCAGCTATAAATCTCAACGTTCATCCTACAAAATCGCATCACGGGGGGGAGAAACAAAAAAACAGATAGACAAAAAATTTTGTGTTTGCCCGTATTGAAACGACTGTACGCCGCATGGACCTGAAAACTAAATTTCCCTGCACCAGAATACGAGGTAAACCGTATGGGTTGACAGCTCCGCGCAGGCCACATTTCGCTTGTGACGTAAGAGGATTTCAGAGGCAGAGGTTGGCACCCAGCGTGACTTGCAATGGACCCCCTCCATCGCTCACGCTGCTCTTGCCTTGCCAGCAGTTACGTAAAACCTTACAACTCCGCAGCCAACAACGACGGCAGCGTCAGCCCCCTCCCCCACCCACCAACCACCCCAGGTCCCAATTAAATGAGGATTTTTCGGAGTTTTTTTTTTTAAACGAGCAAATGGGAAAATTTAACGCGCGGCCGCGATCCATCATCGCACGATGGGCCGCGTTATCTTCTCAAACACCACCCCCCCCAAAAATGTTTTTTTTCTGCGAGAGATGAGACTTCAGGTGGGGACGACAGATGGCGAGGTGGAAGGGAAGGGCGGTGCAGGTGGTGGGGGTGGATTGCGGGGACCCCCACCCCTCCCCACCACCCTCCCCCCCCCAACCCCGCCCCTCCAACTTTTTCATATTTTAATGATAAACTGACACGGCCACATTAAAACGCTTGCAAGGGATTACAAACACGAAACTATTAATTAACAATCGATCTCAACGTGAGGTGACCACCCTTGGACTCCGCTGTAATGATGGATTACACTCTGAATGGAATTGCAGCGACTGCGTCATTCTATAACCAATGTGTGGGATCGCCACGGATGAACCACGATACCTCGATGATCTCGTCAAGGAGCATTAAACCACCGTGACGCGACACTCCGGTTCATCCTCGCAGCAGCGGCAGCAGCAGCAGCGGCAGCGGCTTTTGGCTAAGCCATCGAACACAGACGGCGGTCACCGCAGGGCGATGCCTTCACACGCACTTCTGCGGCCGTCTGGAACGCTCTTCCCTTTCGATATTAGGAAGTCACCGGAGCTGTGCACTTTTAAATCATCCAGATTGTAAACTCATTTCGTCAGAACCGCTTTTTGTGTTTCGTTTGCCGTCCATCCCCCGCACCTCCGATATGCGCGAATGGCTACGTACGGTGCGAAAGAAGTTCAACATACGTAGATGCATAGATTGCGAAGAACGGTCTCATATGCAAGTATATGCATACAGGTCACGCTACAGTCCCCATGTCTTCGTGCATTTGCAATGAGAAATACAAAAGCTCACAACAGTGTCCAGCGGCAGCGCATCACGTTACTAATTCTGAGTTTAAGAATTAACAGCCAGGTAAAAGAAAAGCTAATATATTAGAAGTTTCCCAAATATATTAAAAGTGTTTTCATTTTTTTCTCGGCACGCAGTTCGTCGGGAAGCGAGTCCCAAAAATCACGTGTTCTGCTACTGCTGGCAGTTGTATTTGTGAGTATGTAATGTTTCTCTGATGTTCTTTTAGACCCGTGCTGATCATTCGTCCTGTTTGCCCAACGTATCATTTACCACACGTGCTCAGTGTCCTTTACCGGGTCAAATCTAAATAAAAAAAAGTAAAGCAGTACGTGTTCATCCCTCGTTCTGTCTCTCAGTGTAATTCCAAGCATGCATCTTCCAATGCCTTATTTGCACAATTTTCAGCCTCACGTTACATTTTCAACTCCCCCCCCCCCCCCCACTGAGGTAAGTCGCCTTCCCACAGTATCATTGCACGATGCTGCCGCCAGTCGAATGATTCCGTACATCACCGCTACCACATAGGAGGGTGGATGAAAATAAACTGCTCGGCCATCGCAGCAAATTTTTAATTAATTGTCACATTCAAAGGTCGCGATTCATTTCAGGAATCCCGTCAGTTCGTTTTTTTCTTCCTCCCCAAACGTGACAGTGAACGGTAGCACCTCGTGTGACTTAAGAGGCAATGTTAATTAATTAACTTTCTATTCTTACGCATGCTTCGATGCATATATATTGTGAGCTCACGGATCGATATTAATTAATGAAGCAATGCATTGTCCCACCACTCACACACACCAGCACAACCAATTGCCCTCCACCTCTAAAGAAAGCCTGGACCAATAATATTCCATCTTCCGGTCAACGGACACCACCACTAAGCAAGCTCAGACCACATGGGCTAAATTCGAGTAAATATTTTGGCCGTCATTCCGCTGAATTTTGGACCATTCTGCAGACTTGGTGAAGGGGCAGAGCAACTATCGCACGCACATTAAGCCTGCGTGTGTGTGCTATTGGCAGTTGTCTCCGGTTTCACGTGGCCTCAAAGTGCACCTGGCCTGGCACATGCGCCGTGGTGACGTCACCGTCACTTAGTGGCAAACGGCGATTGTTGGTGTGTTGTGTATCGTGGGGAGCGGTGGTGCAGCGGTTAGCGCTACGCTGCGCTACAAATCCGGCGACCCGAGTTCGATTCCCGCTCACGGCCAACACCGGTGACGAATATCTGCACCGGTCACGGGCCACCTCCTAGGTCGACTCAGCCTCAAATGAGTACCCAGACAAAGGCGGCCGGGCGTGGCGTTGGCCACCCACCCACTCGTGCTGCCGTGCCGGCCTACGCACGTGCCGGCCTACACACGTGCTCGCTAACAGCGCTTGCCCCCCCCAAAAAAGCGGTCAGTTAAAAGGCAATTCGGATGGTGGGGTTGTTGTGGGTTTGACAGGAAGGTGGATCGTCGTCTTTGCATTCGTGTGCAATATGAACGGAGCCTGAACCGGTCGGCTCTGCCCCTTCGAGCTTGCCGAATGGCATCAGCGCGCACTCGCTCGGAATGCTGCTCACCGCTCCCCTGTGGCTGCCGATTGGCTCTGGGGATTTGTATCAGAATTGTGGATCCGGGCCCGAAATCGCGGAGACAAAGTCGACAGGAATTCGGGCCCCATGTGCTCCTCTCTGCTTGAAACAGAATGGTCACCCGCCTGCTCCATCGAACGAGGATGGTCAACCGCATCGCAGGCGCTTCCAGATGCGCTTCTGCGGCCGTCTGGAACGCCCGCTCTTGCTTCCGATAGTAGGAAGCCACTGGGAACTATAACACTATGAAATCGTCTAGATTGACAAAGTCATTTCTTTAGAACTGTTTTTTTGCGTTCAGTTTACTGCGACAAGCCCGGTTGGGGCAACGTACGGTGTGAAAGAAGTTCAAAATACACACGTACATTTTGATTTAAAGCTTTCGTGACTGCAGTGATTCATATTCTTGGTTCTTTCGGTAAAGTCACGTTGAAGGGAAACAATAAAATAATAAAATATATATAAAACAATATTGTTACCGAAAGAACCAAGAATATACACACGTACATCTCAGGGTGACTATGGCCATCATGATGAAGGGGGCTAATATTGCGCGATCCTTGTTATCCTCGGCTGTTATCCACTACCTTGCTCCAATTATCCGTGGGGAGAAATCGCCGATAATCGGCAGCAAATTTGCAGCAATTTGTCACGTGAATCGTGTTAACCGCAATAATCTCGCGTAATCAATCGTAAGCTGTTTCCGCGACGTTTTTTGGGGAAAAGTCGCAAATGCTGACGGATAATCTCAAGAGGGTAATATGAAGTTTTCACGGACCCTGCAGCTCCTGTGGATAATAGGTTTGACGGATAATAGGGAGATGGGATAAGAGGATTTCTATTGCACCTTAATTTCTAACTAAATGTCCCCCAAAACAGATTTTCACTAAATTGTGATAATCTTTCAAAATGACATGAAATAACAGGTCATTTAAAACTCATAACAGATTTTTTTGAATATACTATCACGTTATACATTCCAACGCAAATGCAGTCAAATGTTTGTGGCTCTGCAGTGTACATATATAGTAGGGGAATGTATTTTAAATACTGTACAGTATTAGAATGTAAATTAGCAGGCATTGTGCCTCCTGCCCATAACTCTTCAAATTAAATATTAAAATGTGTTTTTTTTTTACTTGCAGTGTCTCATCAGCAGTCAGGCTTGCTTAAACCAGTGCTGGTGAATGTCCGGATGTTTGTAGGCAAGGACCCATCTCTAATATGTAAGGGTCCTAGTTTGACACAAACCAATATAACATGTAACATTTAACACGTAGGAGGCTTTCGCGACCAATATTATTAATAATAAAGGTTTTTGGGTTAGATCGCGTAAATGTAAATGTGTCGTAACCCTCCACCACCCGACACACCCAATTAGTAAGGGATTTGTGACGTAAATCAAACGCCAAATAGTTACTACTTCAGCCCACCGGTGTGTTGGAGAGAAAATCCACGTTGGAGAGAAAATGTTTACAATTTGAGTAGTACGACGTTTCGCTGGTAATTACATCCAGTATCAAATTGTCAATGTTGTGGATTTACTCTCCAACACACCGGTGGGCTGAAGTAGTAACTAATTGGCGTTTGATTTACGTAACAAATCCCTTACTAATTGGCTGTGTCGGATGGTGGAGGGTTACGACATATTCATACCTACGCGATCTAACCCAAAAAACATTTATTGTGAACACGTAACATGTGATGATTGTGTGCTGCGTATTACAACGTAACGCACTCATATACAAGACTTGAAGAATACATTTTGACTTAAAAAAATCTTTCGTGACTGCAGGAATACATCTTCCATGGTTCTTTCGGTAAAGTCACGTAGATAGAAAAAAATAATCACAATAAAATAATGAAAAGAAAGTGATTAAAAATATTACGACGTTTCGATCCACAACACAAGCACTTGTATTGAGGATCGAAACGTCGTGACATTACCGAAAGAACCATAGAATATAAACTCGAAGAATAAGCAAGGATAATGCATTATTATACAAGATATCCACTATCAACTGAACCTGACGCTCGTGATTATTTTGAATTATGTATTACAACCGAGTCGAGGCCCCATAGCCCAGGGAAAAAAGTACCTTGCCTCTGAGGGTCAACAAATTGAGCCTGTACTCTCCTCACACGTTGCCCTCTGTCGTAACCGGTCCGGTTACAAAGTTCTCTTTGTAATGAATCACAAGTTCTGAATTTATGCAGCCCCTGCAGGAAGGCCGCGCAGCTGATGGGGTTGTGTTAAGACGTATTTAAAAAAAATCATTACATTGGAGAGACGCGTAAGTGAAAGATACGTCTGCTAATTTTGTTATCTCCTCAATTGTTATTTTACACAATAGGTCATTGATAGAACTGTGATAAGATGTAAAAAGGAAGGCCTAACCAAACTAGCCCCACGTATAAAGAGTATATCGCTTAAACGAAACACAAACATGCTAAAACAGAGAATGCGATTTATTCAATAAAGGCTTGTAATATTCGGATGTAAAATACATTGCCACTGACTTATGAGAAGAAGACAACATTAAAACTAAAACTATTAGACATTTGCACACGGTGGGCTAACGTCTCGTGCGCAACGGCACTGCTTTACTATCAGAGACAGAGCAGAGTTAGAACATTTTGATACATTTGTGGGATTTCATTATTTTTAAAAGCAATTTTTTTAAATCGTCATTAAATGACCCAGAATACAGCGGGAATTTCAAAAGGAGGGGGGGGGGGCGGAAACAACAACAACAACAATAATAACGACGGATAACGTACAACAAGCTCGGCGCAATGCACCCTCAAAATTACGGGGACAACAAACCAGGGCGTGTCTTGGATCGCTGCGCTAACAAATTAAAAACTAAACAAAAAAAAAATCTTGATTTGAAGCTTGCTTGACTGCAGGAATCCATACTCTTTGGTTCTTTCGGTAAAGTCACGTAGTCAGAAATAAAATAAAACAAATGACGACCTTTCGGGTGCAACACAAGCATCCATCATCAGCTTTCCCACCTGATGACGGACGCTTGTGTTGCGCCCGAAACGTCGTGATTTATTTTATTTTTAACCTACGTGACTTTACCGAAAGAACCAAAGAGTATAAACTAAAACACTTCTTTTTTTTACTTTACCAGGTAATGCCCACTGAGTTATGCGGCTCTTTTTTCAGAAGCGACCTGGCCACAAGCGATAGCTCAACAAAGCGGCTTATCACGTGGACATTTACAGCAGTAGCCAACTGATCTAAATACTCTGAACGCGCGGCGTCGATTCTAAACGTGGAGGGGAAAAAAACCCGGAGGGTCCAGTAGAAAAATCAACGCGACCACTGGGAGAGAGACACGCAAACTCCAAATATACAGCAGCAGGCGTCAGGGTCGGGATCGAATCAAACGGCCTCCTGTATACCAGGCGAGGGAGATAACATCTCACCACCCGCGGTGAATCCCGGTGGGCGTGGAGGTGATTACGGATTGGGCCCCGTGTCGCATCCGACTTTGTGACGTCAGAAATAAAAACCCCCCACGCGACCACGAGGAGAGAGAGAGAGACACCGCAAATTGACGACGATGAAACCTGTGCGGTTCATCACAGACCCCCCCCCCTCCCTCCAACCCCCCTCTAACCCCACTCTCCCTAACGACGAGGGGACATGGATCAGGTGTCGGCAGAGCTTGACATCCAAACACAAAAGGTCCCCAGAAACCCCGGCTGGCTGCGGGAGGTCAGGCCTTCCAGCTGGCTGCGAGCTCAGGGGGGCAACTCTCAGCGATGGCGACGTCCCCGTGTGCCCGAGATTTATCGCAGACTCCACTTGCAAACTTGACGAGCCGTTCAGATGAGTTGGGGGGGGGGGGGGAATTGGTCATGGGCTTGCTGAGAATCCGTGATCGCAAACAAAAAAAAAGCCTCACACCTCTTAGGTGTGACCCGAATTCACTTGCTGAGCGTCCGTGCGAGGTAATACGGCGAACGGGGCGGCCACTGTGCCCAGGCCATGAGGATATCGGCCTGGCAGAGGCTGGGCCGTGTCCTGTGCCGATGAGGGTGTGAAGGGCGATCCCGGAGCCTGTGATCGGGCATAGCGCGATGGGGCAGGGATGACCGGTCCGACGAATACATTTTTTTTCGGAGGTAGCAGAATGGGGTGGTTGGGAGATGGGAGGTCACGGTTGTGAACTGGCAACATTGGATGACTTTTTTTTTTATATATAACTGCTGGGAACCAACATCACCGGTTCTGAAATATTTGATGGATGCCCTGGCGGCCCGATCGGGATAACCAACGAGGTATCTACAGGACACGAGGCTCATGGCAGCTGACTCACGGTAAACCTCGGCAGGCAGAGCAGCAACGACCCAGGGGTGACCAAGGTCGCAAGATCGTGAGATGGGGTATGGAGGAGAAGGGGGTGGGGTGGTGTTTGGCGGGACGGGAAAGCCTTCATCCAGCAGTGGATCGAACATGGTTGCGTGCACGTGTGACGATGGGCATGCCGAAGAGCACCACAAATCGCCACCCGCCGTCCACGTTTACGGAAAATGCCCTCCTCCTCTCGCGGAATTATGCGCTTCCCCCACGTGCTGGGAACGCGGTACGGTGATTTGTTGGTACATTTCTCAGCGTTATTGGCTGCTGCTGTGCACCCCCAACACCAATCTACGTCCGCGCTCGCCGCGGATCGCTCTGCCATGTGCAGAGTTGCAGGGGCGCATTTGCATGCGTCGCGAGAGAGCAGTTCCGCTGCCGTTTTGCTTCCGCTTCCCGAGAAACATTTAAGTCACCGGTTCCGACAGACGTGGGCAATAGGCCAGCCCCCTGCTGCCTACACCAGGCGTTCCCCCGCACCGCCCCCCCCCCCAAAAAAAAATGTCTCGTGATTTACAGGGGATGGATTGATAAGTCTCCTCTCCTGCATGCACGGCATATGACCTGAAAAGCAGCCCTTCTCAAGCCTGAGGCTGCAAAGTTTCACTGGAGCGTTGGCATTTATCAGCTGTTCGAACCGTCATTAGCACATTGCTTTTCTTTCATAACAGGGGCTTCAGATTGTGACTCGCCATCGAACGAAGACGGTGACCGCATCACACGCCTTTAAATGCACTTCTGCGGCCGTCTGGAACGCTCTTCCTCCCGATTATAGGAAGCTACTGGAGCTATGCACTTTTCAGTCTATATAAAAAAAAAAACTAAATTATTGTGATATGTTTAGATTGTTGTCTTTCCCCGCACCTGCCTACGTACGGTGCTAAAGAAGTTCAACATACATACATAAAGGATGAAAACATTCTTTGTTGAAGGCACTGCTATTTGATAGCTGGTGTTGCTCATTAAGCCATTGCAGTAGAGGATGTAACAAAAGGCAACGTCTGCATGCCGTGTCACAAAAAGCAGCCAGCACACCGTCCATTCTTTTTCAAATCCCTAAGCCTCATGGAATAAGCTTTTTTGTTTGTGTAATTATATGCGCGTGACCTACGCCTGACCTGATTCAATGAATGAATAATACTCCGTTATGTCTTCCGCGGCTTAAGCGAACAGTGAGTGAGTGGGTTGAGTCTTTGTACTCAAAAGGACCAGAGATTTAGCTGCCTCTTAATCAAATTGAAGCTTAACTTTTATCAGCGGCGCGCGAATCACTCGTACGTCGTCACAGCGGAAATCGCAACCAATTATGCCAGGTCATCGGTCTGAGTAAGGTCAGAGCGTAACGTTACATAGTTACGAGACAATACCACGTCTTCTGCTATTTTTATTTTACCAGGCAAGGCCCACTGAGCTATGTAGCTCCTTTTCAGAAGCCACCTGGCCACAAAATGACAGCTTACCGAAGTGGCTTCTCATCATGTGGACATTTATACCAGCCAAAGTTCTCTAAAGGGGCCGTCCATAAATGACGTCACGCACCTGGGGGGGGGGGGGTCAGACATTTGTGACGATGTGTGACGAGGGGGGGGGGGTTGAGAAATGTGACGTCACATCAAAATGCGCAACTTTAAATAAATATAGACAACACGTTCTACTTAATTAAATAGACTTTTTCATAAATGTTTTCTCCTACATCAGAGTGCAGCGCCATAATAAATACGCACTAAAATGACAATAGTTTAAAGCGATTTGAAGCATGTTTATATATTTGGGGGGGGGGGGGCAGAGCTTTGTGACGTCATATTTGAGGGGGGGTCTGAGTTCTTGTGACGCCGTGTGACGAAGGGGAGGGGGGGGGTCAAAAATCGTCCAAAATCGCGTGACGTCATTTATGGACGGCCCCAAACTCGCGTTGATTCTAAATCTGGAGGGGAAAATCCGAGGACCAGGAGAAAAATCCACGCTACCACGGGGGGAGAGAGAGAGATACGCAAACTCCAAACAGACAGGCGTCAGGTCGGGATCGAACCCACGCCCTCCTGTGAACCAGACGAGTTCGTTAACCGTGGCGCCCCAATGCGTGGGTGTACTTTATATTAATCACGATTTTTTTTTACGTTGAAATGTAAGTGGATCTTGTATTTTGTATTCAGGTTATAAAAATAGTACCGTGTGCTTTTAAAGTATATTTCCATCTAATGAGATAGAAACCTTTTAAATATCCTCCCGTGGAATTTAAAGTAAACAGTGTTATTCTTATTTACGATGCACAGCAAATGACACGACTTTTTTCAGTTTGTGGGAAACAATTAACATCGTACAAACTTTCCTGTGTGTGAAATCCACCGTGCCATTGTTTTAAAGGTCAGTTTGGTTACCGACTGTTCATAGATGAGATTTGTGGGAGTGTTATGCCCTGTTTATTGGGCTAATTCGTTTTATTCAATGTTTCAAAAACAATGTTGACTATTATGTCACAGTAGGATAACATCATAGTTGTAAAAATAAAACAAATGATCACGGTCATTTTGGTAATCACGATGAAGAGGTTATGCTAATGATTCGTAATTGTTTTCTTTTGCGGTTAGATCGTGTAAGTTACGTCTTTTTTACCATAATCTTCCACCACCTGACACAGCCAATAAAATCAATTCCTCACGTCGTGGGCAAATACTCCAACTAAACTAAAATAAACGAATTTATTTTATTTTACCAGGCAAAGGCCACTGAGCTATATAGCAGCTTTTTCAGAAGCGACCTGGCTATCACAAATGATAGCTCAACGAAGT
Organism: Petromyzon marinus; assembly: GCF_048934315.1. Taxonomy (NCBI): domain Eukaryota; kingdom Metazoa; phylum Chordata; class Hyperoartia; order Petromyzontiformes; family Petromyzontidae; genus Petromyzon; species Petromyzon marinus. The sequence goes on from NC_133687.1 coordinate 8,502,022, forward strand.
GTATTATGACATGGAAACGTATAAGCAGCCAAATACTCTAAGCGCGTGATGTTGATTCCAAATGTGGAGGGAGAAACCGGAGGACCCGAAAAAAATCGACGCGACCAACAACCGCCACTAAGTGGTTGTGACGTCACCACGACGCTTGTGCCAGGCTATGTGCACCTTGAGGCCACGTGGAGTGTCGAACGCCCGCTGGCAGGAGGTCACGGGGCAGACCCAGGTGCCACGGGTCGACTGACTGAGATGAGTGGCTGATGCACCACCTGTGCCCCCTACTGTACCAACTTGCTGTGCTTTAGCCACCCGACGCTCCGCTCGTTGTTGTGAGCGTCGCTCCTCCGCCCTCCGTTGTTGTTGGAGGGCGACTGCCTCCAACAGTAGCGTCCTTCACGAGCCTCCTCCACAGAAGCCGATCCTGACACCGCTGGTACCAGTCATCGGCAAGTCCACTCAGCTCCACATCCTCCTGTACCACATCACTCCATCTCTTCTCTAGCCCGTGCCGCTCCTGTTAAGCCCCTTCGATCCGGCCAAACAAAAGCTGTTTAGGCATGCGGAAGCTGGGCATGCGGACTACATGACCCAGCAAACGCAGCCTTGCCTGCCGGAGGAGCTCACCGATGGCACACAATCCAGCCTGGATAAACCCAGGATGGATCGTAGGCAGGCCAGCCAAAATGTTTCTAACCGGCGAAGATGTTCCATTAGGGGGGCCCACGTTTCGCAAACCATAGAGAAGGGAGGGAATGACTGTGGCTGAGAAGACCTGAAGATTCGTGCGGAGCGACAGACCAGGTAGCTTCCACACAGCGTTACGCAACTGATGAAAAGATAATGCCGCTCGACTGATTCAGAGTGAGACCTCTGCTCTAAACTGGAGCCGGTCATGAGCACACTGCCCAGGTATGGGAAACTCTCCACTATCTCCACAACTGCCCTATCACCAATTGGGAGTTGTGGGGGTGGAGTATCCGATGGTACAAAATACCCAGGCAGGTGCTTAGTTTTGGTGGGCTGATGGTAAGGCCCCACCTCTTAGTGGCAAGCTCCAGGTTCAGCAGCAGCAGCATGTCCAACTCCTCCTCTGAGTGAGCAGCAATTACCAGATCATCTCTTCTACCAGATCATCGGCATATATAACATGGTTGAGCAATAGGGAGCCATCCCTTGACCGCACCCGGGCATTGATCAGTCTCTCATTGTATCTGTACCAGATGGAAATTCCTCCTGTACAGCTATTGAAGGCTTCACAAACTACGTGGTCGAAATAGATGGTAAATAATGTGGGAGCCAGAGGACATCCCTGTCGCACCCCAAGGCGTACAGGGAATGGCTCCGACTCCCGGCCACGTAGTTTTACCCGGGCCCGCTAACCATCATGAAAGTCCTTAATGATCGCGAGCAGAGGGTCAGGGACTCTGAAAGCATGAAAAACAACGCAGAGCTCAGGCCTATTGATGGTATCATAGGCCTTGACCAGGTCAACAAAGCAGAGATGTAGGTCTTGTTGGAATTCCCTACACCTCTGCTGTAGCAGACAGACAGAAAATATGGCATCTGTGCAGGACCACCCTTTCCTAAAACTGCATGGGGCTCCGCAAGCCTCTCCACAGCGTGCCTAGCAAGGCGATGTTGAATAATCCTTGCCAGAACCTTTCCCGGCACACTGAGGAGTGAGATGCCCCTTCTTAAATAGTGGGACAGCGAGGGCATCCTTCCAATCCTGCGGAAGTGGTCCAGACTGTTGTTATGTTGTCATGTAGGGCAGTCTGTGCACAAACGCCACACTCCCTCAACATTTCGCTTGGGAGATCATCTCTGCATGGTGCCTTTCCTGGTCTCAGACTCTGGATCGCCTTCAGTACTTCCTGAACAGATGGCAGGCACCTCAGCCAACCACTCACAGGGGGTGACTTCTTCTTCCAATATTTGAGGCACCGCAGCCTCGGCAGGGTGATCCCCACTTTGCCCCACGTTGTTTTCCAGGCTGAGGGATTTCCCCTCCCCCAGGACCTCATAGAAATGTTCAACAAATCTGCAAACCTGTTCCTGGGGGTCGGAGATTGGATCACCGTTCTATCCCCTAATGCTAGTACTAGGTGTGGTAATGCAGGTTACTTTTTTGATGGAATTAAAGAGCGATTTGTGATCGTGGGCCATTGAGGCAGACTCCATCTCCTCAGCAACCCATGGCCACCACCCATCCTTGCAGCACCTCATGGCTCTCTGAACCTCCGAGCGAAGGCTGCGGTAAGCCTCCTCATTCTCCGACGTGGGATGCTGTAGCCGAAGAGAGTGAGCCTTTCGCTTTTTCTCAACCATCCTGAACACCTCCTCTGTCAGCCAGGGTCTCTGGGGAGGTCTGGACCGTGTACCCAAAGCAGCCATTGCAGCTGCATGAGCCACGGTCCTAATCCTCGCCCATTTCTCCTCGACATCAGGAGGAGTGGGGGACGACGCCAACCCCAGCTGCAAGCGATGATGAAATTCTTGCTTGTAACTTTCATCAGCTAGCTGAGACCATGCCACTAAGGGTTTTAATATGGTCCTGGGTGTACACCCACCACCGGAGTGGAAGAATGGCAGGTGCATCTTACAGATGACAAGTTGATCATCAGTGGGCAGATCAGCTCCACGGTAGGTTCTGGTATCAAGGACATGGGCTCGCATCCGCTGTTCCATCACTATGTAGTCCAGCAGATGTTATTGCTTGGACCCGGCATGCGTCCATGATGTTGTGTGGATGCGCCGGTGCCCGAACAGCGTGTTGGTAATTACAAGCCTATGGGTTGCACAAAAATCTAGCAGCCTCCTGCCGTTGTTATTGAGCTGATCTGGCCCATGCCTTCCAATCACTCCAGACCAGGTGCCAGCATCATGATCAACTCGGGCATTGAAGCCACCCAACAAGATGACTCTATCCCGAGGGGCCACTTTAGCCAGCACCTGTGACAGAATGTCATAGAAGGCATCTGACTCATCGGCTTGCCTGCATCCCTCCACGGATGTTCGTCTTCGGTGGGGGCATACGTAACCATGACCACCACTCCTCGCCTCCACTTGATGGGAAGGCGAGCCCAAAGTAGCCTGGGGCTTACAGCATCCCACGCCTCACCGCCACGCTCCCACGACCCCTTCATTATTTTTTCAGAAGAAGAGCCACTCCCTATTGTTTGGCAATCTTCTGCCCTGAGTAGAGGACTGTCCACCATTCATGGTGGCAGGAGCCAGAGCCGGTCCACCGGACCTCCTGAATACCACAGAGATCCAGGCGGTACCGGTCCAGCTCCCGACAGAGGAGTGGCAACCTCTTCTCCGCAGTGAGCGTTCGAACATTCCACGTGGCCACACGTGGTTTTTTGTTGTTTCTGGAGGAGCCCGAGGGTAAGGATTCAGTCTTCTGGCTCCGCCAAATGGGGCTTGGCCAGGAGACGTATTAGACGCCTGTCCCCCCGGGGCCTCCGGCACAAGCCTATTCATTAAACATTTCCGTCGTAGTTTAGTGGTAATTAAGTGAGGGTGGAGGGGTTAACATCGCACCTACATGATCTCACTAAAAAAAAAAAATAAACGGATTATTCATCACGACATCGGTCGTTAAAATCTACGTGCATAAATGAGGTGGGTGACAATCCCAATAATTTATATCACGGTAAGAAAACGTGTGGATCGCTCATACCGTTCTACAACAAGAATGATTACAATTAACAGCGACGGCAAGCAACGTCGCCTGTAACGACGACGTCCGACAATGCCGTTGCTCGCTTACTGCTCCACTATGCGACGCTCTTCCAACGTCAATCGCACGCCCTTTTATTTTCTGGTGCCCCATCGGCACACACACACACACGGGCACACGCACGCGCGCGCGCGGTTCATCCGCGTGCACACACGTACGACATTTAAATCGCCGAGTAATTGCGCGTCGACAACAACGACGAAAACGACAACAGCAGCAGCAGCAAAAGACCGCAAGCACACTCCCTGCGAAAAAAAAATATATAATCCCCGCGCAGTGAATGCAAAAATAAAACAAACAAACAAAAACGAACGCGAAACGAATTGCACGCCATTCCATTTCATTAAAAAAAAATGTTTTGCCGTTCTTGGGAATTGAACGGAACGGGCGGACGCGTCGACTTGTGCACGAGGTTGTTGCGGCGCTTGCTCGCTCGACCGCCGCAACGCGTGCAGCCGAATAAATCTGACAGTGGCAGAATTCTCCCCCGCAGTCGCTATTAAGCAGGCAAAGACAAAGATAAATTCCCTCCCCACCCCGCTCCTCTCCGCCGTATAGCCTTAACCAGACTGTCGGGGCAAGTGCTGTTAGCGAGTAGGAGCTACCAAGTGCCACAACGGCACATGGGGGGGATGGGAAGGGGGGATGGGTGTGTGGGGTGGCCGGCACCACGCCCGGACGCCTTTGTCTCCCCAGTGGCGATGGTGACTACACACCGCACCCGGTACTCGTTTGAGGCTGAGTCGACCTAGGGCAAGGAGGCCCACGACCGGTTCAGATGATCGTCACCGCTGTTGGTGCTCGTGAGCGGGAATGGAACAGAGACAAAGGTCCCCCGTGTAGCCTTAACCAGACTGTCGGGGCAAGTGTTGATGTGTACGCACCGCACCGGGTACTAATTTGAGGCTGAGTCGACCTAGGGGAGGCCCAGGAATCGGTTCAGATAATCGTCACCGGTGTAGGTGGCCGTTGAGCGCGAATCGAACTGGGGACGCCGGGTTCGTAGCGCAGCGTAGCGCTCACCGCCACGCTAAGCAGGCACACGCGCGCACACAACACACGCACGGACACTAACCAGGAGCCGTGCATTACGAATGAGCATGGGGTGCTCTCGAGAGTGCTTTCGCTCAAGAGAAGAAGACGAATAAGGAGGAAAACAAACGCGTGCCATATATGTTTTACGTTTGTGCGCGCTGTCTGCGATGGTATCTGGAGACCCCCCCTACTATAAGTAAACTATGATGCCTTTTAAAACGTCTTTTTAAAAAAAAAATTCATGTACATTTTAGAAAAAGACTGCGCAACGATTAAAATAATTCATTCGTTACGTCCCCTTTGGATCCGAACGCCATCGTGTTTCCGGCAGATTGATAACCTCCCCCCCCAAAAAAAATTAAACCGCTGTTCAGCACCAAGCGGCTTCATAGGAAAATCGAGAACAGCCGAGAATCTGCTATGCAGTGGCGATTACATGAGGAGTACATTGAACGCGTTGTTAACATTCACGTAAATTTGCCTCTATCCGGCGAAGGATATGCAGCAGTGACACTCATACACATTCAATGCACGGGAGAATATCTACCTTATGCTATCTTTTTTTTAAGACACCTAAGCCCCCCCCGCGCCACGAAAAAATAAACCAGTCGTGAATCAATGTGTGCCGGTCTTGCTTGGCCAAACATCTCAATGCCGGAAAACATTTTACCTGCAAGTGACTCAATTAGGATTACACAATCGGGCCGCATCGCCCTGTGTGGCAGTGCCTGAGACCTCGTGTGAGGCATTGCGAGGGTCCTTCCATTGGGTTGATTTTTTTATCGGATAAAAAAATGTAATCGGATAAAAAATTGTTTTTTACAATCGGATCGAATAATCAGACCAACTTAAGCGTGGATTGTCATTTGTACCCAGACATCATCGAGTCAGATGAAATAATTTAATTTTTTTTAAAACGACAACTCAATTGATGAAACAATATTGTTTCTTTATTTATTTTACCAATGTTGAGCGTGAGAATCAATATTGGATACACATGTCGAGACGCAATTCGAGAATCGATCCCTTTTTTCTTGTTGTATTTTGACATTGCTGAACGTGCACAACCTACGGCGTCTGCAAGGTGTCACAATTCAACTCTCTAATCGATCCTGTTTTGCCACTGCGGAACATTAGCATCGATAGTGGTGGCTGTGAGATCAGGCTCATATTGACAAACACATGATTTTTTTTTTACTGATACAATAAACAGTTGGCCGCCTGCAAGAATCCTCATTTTGATTTGCGATTCGATTGTTTCTTCTTCTGAGCACTCGACGACCTGTACTGCGGAGTAACGTCGTGGAAACAAAAAGTCGAGAGAATCGTGCAAATTTCGATTTAAAGCTTTCGTGACTGCAGGGATTCATCTTCTGGGTTCTTTCGGTAAAGTCACCACGTAGAATGGGAATAAAATAAAATAAAAAATAATAATAACAATAATAACATATTCTTAGCTCTTTCGGTAAAGTCACGTTGAAGGGAAACAATAAAATAATAATAACACTCAAGCGCTGTCTTCCGGACAGTCCTGTTTCTTCACCTGAGGAAGGCTACTTGTGTTGTGGCCGAAACGTCGTGAGAATTCTATTCTGATATTATTTTTAATTATTATTTTTATTCCCATTCTACGTGGTGACTTTACCGAAAAAACCCAGAAGATGAATCGTGCAACTTTGAGAAACGCCCAAAGCCGATAATAATCTGCGAGCTGCCCGGGAGACAGCAGCACAGCAAGCGGGTGCAGGCCTCCGAGTGCTTTTTTAAAATTCTCTCACACGAATTAGTTCCCCCCCACTCCCCCCCCCCCCCCCCCCCGCAGGTAACTCTTCCCACACACAATTGCTCGGGGGAAAAAAAAAAAACATCCCAGCGCAGGGCCCCTCTTGAAAATGAGCCTTAAGACTCAGTTGAAGTTTCCCTCCCATTGCGTGGAATCGTCACACGTAAATCTACTCGTGGACGCGCGACATCGATCCAATTATTTCGATTGATTTCGGAACGTATATCAATAAGCGGCAAGTTGGCCGCGGGATTTTCCACGAAGCAATTGAGTAACACTGCACAGCATTACGCAATAATCAAAATAGAAAAATTCGAGTATCGGATCAAAGACCAATCTGGGTTGGATCCATAGCATTGTTAAACCGATCGAGGTTGGTTGGAACTTTCTTGGATTCTAGATTTTGATGAGCACCATGCGATCAGGTCTCATTGGGCCCGAGCCACGCTCTCCTTATTTTATTTTACTTCAGACGGTGGTGAGATGTTAACTGCTCGCCTGGTTTGCGGGAGGTCGTGGGTTCGATCCCAAACCCGCCACCTGCGAAATATTTGGAGTTCGTGTGTCTCTCCCTGTGGTCGCGTGGGTTATTTTCCGGGTCCTCCGTTCTTTCCCTCCACATTCATAATCAAAGTCCCTCGTTCAGGGCATTTGACTGCGATGCATTTCCACGCGTTAAGCCGCTTCATTGAGCTCTAATTTGTGATAGCCAGGTCGCTTCTGATAAAGAGCTCTACAGCAGCGCAGTGGGTCTTACCCGGTGCAATAAACATAGCAATAGTTAATGTGTATAATTGCATGAGTCACTTGTCGTAGTCACACACCCCTCGAGGTACTGGGGATGCTTATATAGCTTTCGCGAATTCTGATCAATCCTACCCGTCGAGCCCACCTACCTGTGTCCGTTATATAACCTCTCATCAACAACTCCGTTGCGGTTAAGGCGACCTTCCGTGTCAGCCGTTTTGGCCGGGTCTCCGTTGAAAGGGAGCTTTTATTTTTATTTCAATAGGCCTTACCCGAAATAAACTGACCGACTCGCTGACACTGAACTGACTGCTAACGCTGAGCGGCCAATTGCTGACAATCGTATTCTATTTCAGTGTAGGTGATGCAGAGCAACAGGTTTGCAGGTTTGCTGAGCATTTCTGTGAGGTCTTGGGAGGAGATGAAACACCCCTCGGCCCAGGTCACGGCGTGCGGTTGAGGTGGAATTGACCCTGCTAGGAGTGATGAGGAGTATCGAACTGATGCACCGTTTATTGAGCCGAATGAAAAGTCACGAGTGATTTCCTGGTCAAATGAAGCAGGAACAGCCCCTTAGTCGGTGGTGGTAATTCCATATTCCGATGGCAGGAGTGAGTCTATCGATACAACAACCATTGTTACTTGCCCACAAAATATCGACCTCGGGAGGGATGGTGGGCCGAGTCAAACCCCAAATGAGGATTTGAACTCGCGACCTATCTGATTGCGAGCCATTGGCTATACCTCTGATGCACACTGCAGCTGGATGTAACAATTGAGCGATGATAATTTAGGCGCTGAGAATAAAGATGTTTCCGTCATGGAACTGCAAAAAGGAGAAACATATCTTGTACGAGAATGTCCTGGCTGGAACAGTGAATATGCGAGAGTCTCCAGACTGCCATCGCGTTGTGCAGGTGCAGTGGTTTGCTGGGCTTATTGTATGTTTTATGGTGATGTGTCTGCCTTTCCCGTGCTTTGCACTGTTGTCGTGTTTTGAATAGTTTTTTTTGTAGTGACGTTCTTAACTGCCCCCTACTGGACATGTGTAAAGAAAGAGCTTCATTGCTCATCAGATTTCCTCCAGTCGAAATAAACAATTCTCATTCCGAAGCGCCTTCAGAGCCAGGGAAAACCAGATTCAACACGAAACCAACTTTAGGTTGCCTATTTATTCATCTGTTATTATTTGCGCAGTCACCTGTGTGACAGGCCTGAGACCAGATGACTCCGCTACCCTTGGGAGCCTTATTTAATCTCAGGTTGCCACACGGATTAGCATCAAGGATCTCAAGTTCGTGCTGGCTCAGTGCTTCCACATTGGGGCATGAGCCCCTCCCTTCCCCACCCACCCCTCCTACCACGCCCATATACATCTTACATTAATTGCACATGTGCATCATCATGGGGAACAGTATCACAGGGCAGCGTTTATCGGTGGTTGTTGCCAAACAATTGTACGAGGACCGTAAGTTAATTAAATTAAAACTACAGGCAGAGGTAGGTGCACAAACAAAGGCAAGGGACTGCCGTATAGCCTTTTAAAGAAGACTGCTGGGGGCAAGTGCCACGGTGGCTAGGAGATGTTAACTACCTCGCCTGGTTTACAGGAGGTCATGGGTTCGATCCCGACCCTGATGCCTGCTGTATATTTGGAGTTTGCGTGTCTCTCTCTCTCTCATCATCATCACGGTGGCTAGGGGATGTTAACTATCTCCCTTGGTATACAGGAGGTCGTGGGTTCGATCCCGACCCTGACGACGCCTGCTGTATATTTGGAGTTTGCGTGTCTCTCTCTCTCTCATCATAATCACGGTGGCTAGGAGATGTCAACTACCTCGCCTGGTGTACAGGAGGTCGTGGGTTCGATCCTGACCCTGATGCCTGCTGCTGCTGCTGCTGTATATTTGGAGTTTGCATGTCTCTCTCCCCGTGGTCGCGTGGATTTTTTCTGCAGCTCTTTCCCCTCCACATTCAGAATGGACATCACGTGTTTAGAGTATTTGGCTGATAGCCAGGTCGCTTCTGAACAAAAAAAACAACTATATAGCTAAGTGGGCCTTACCTGGTAAAATAAAATAAATAGTTCAGTATATTTTATAAAATAAATAATTTATATTCTTAGCTCTTTCGGTAAAGTCAACGTGACTTTACCGAAAGAGCTAAGAATATGAATTACTGCAGTCACGAAAGCTTTAAATCAAACTTTAATAATTTAGTTTATTTGATAAAATAAATAGTTTAGTTTATTTTAAGTGATGCAGGCAGGGGGGGGGGGAAATTCCACACCGTATGGGCCCCTCGGAGGCCTTCAAACTAAACCGGAAGCCTTACATCTGACACCGCCACGTCGAAGCGCGGGGCCTGGGGCAGTAACCCAGATTCGCCATATACCCTAGGAGCCGCTCTGGCTGTAGGCGACTATTACCTATGAATGCCGGGATGGTGCACGCCAGCATCGCTCCCGGCCGCCTTCGAACACCCCCTCCCCCGCCAAGAGCTGATGTTTACACACCGCACCAGGTCCTCATTTTTAAGGCCGAGTTGACGTAGGGGGAGGCTCGGGACAGCTTTAAATTTCCGCCACTTGTTATTGGTCGTGAGCGGGGGATCAAACTCGGATCGCACGAGGTCGTAGCGCACTGCCCTAACCATTTCGCTCTTGCACACACGACGCACACACAGATTGTTCCATGAGTCCAGGCCAGATATTTCACTCGGCGGTGAACCACCTGAGCTGACAAAACATCAGTGGCTCCGATTTGGTCACGCGACCGATAATAATAATTATAAGTGAATCACGTAATAACCGTTTGAAATGAGCGGGCTCATCAAACGAGGTTACTCTTTAACGGCGATGAATAAATAAATAAATAAATGCGTCCGTACGGCTAAAAGTTTCGCTCACTTTAGGCGGCACTAATTCCAGCTGGGACCCAAGGGGCCCGTCCATAAATGACGTCACGCACCTAGAGGGGGGGGGGGGGGCGGTCAGACATTTGTGACGATGTGTGACGATGGGGAGGGGGGGGGGGTGTTTGAGAAACGTGACGTCACATTAAAATGCGCAACTTTAAATAAATATAGACAACACGTTCTACTTAATTAAATAGACGTTTTAATAAATGTTTTCTCCTACAACATCAGAGTGCAGCGCCACATTAAATACGCACTAAAATATCAATAGTTTAAAGCGATTTGAAGCATGTTTTATTTTTAGGGGGCGGGGGGGGGCAGAGCTTTGTGACGTCATATTTGATGGAGGGTCTGACTTTTTGTGACGTCGTGTGACGAAAGGGGGAGGGGATCAAAATTCGTCCAAAATCGCGTGACGTCATTTATGGACGGCCCCCCAATGGTCTATTCTGGTCCTCCTCTCTGCCTCCTGTAGCTGAGAGCAGCTCTAACTGCAGCCCGTTGCACGTAGCAACTCCATTAACAGCGATTGCCATTTCTTATTCCAAGGTTCGCATTATGTAACAGTGCTTCGCACTGCAAAAGCCCGCGAGGGAATGCGCATAGCCACCCCCACCCCCCCCCCCCCACACACACACGCGCTCACAAAGACAAAGATCCCCCGTGTAGCCTTGACAGACTCTTGGGGCAAAGTACAATTTGGCGAGCACCTTTTAAGGCCGGCACAGCGCCGCCTATATCTCCCCAGTGTCGACGTTAACACACCGCGCCAGGTACTCATTCTAGGCTGAGTCGAACTAGGGGGAGGCCGAGTACCTGGTTATATATTCAACACAAATATAAAGAACCCCCCTCGCAGATAACCTTTAACATGCGTTTGTGACAAGTGCTATTAGCAAGCATCGATGAAGGCCGCCACGGCACACCAGGCGGATGGTTGGCCAGCACCACGCCCGTCCGCCTTTGTCTCCGAACCAGGTACTCAATTTGAGGCTGAGTCGACCTAGGGGAAAGCCCAGAACCGGTTCAGAAAATCGTCGCTCATGTCGGCCACGAGCGGGAGTCGAACTCGGCTCTCCGCTCCGACGCACGCACGCGCGCGCGCGCGCGCGCAACAAAGACAAAGGTTCCCCTTTGTGTAGCCTCAACATACTGTTGGGGCAAGTGCCGTTAGCCAGCACGCACATACACACACACAAGCGCGCATTGCTCACATCTCCGTGGTACGGGTATATTAACGCGTGAACACACACACACACGCGCAGCCGGTGCAAACTCTACTGCTGGATGTCGCAGTTAGGTAAAGGTGGGGGAGCTGCCCGCGAACGAGTGGGCGGGCTTCAGAACGCTGAACAGCGCCTTCACACCGCAGTGCTCGTCAGTCACCGTGTCACCTCGTTGTTTATGTGCAGCACGTTTCTATTAAACAAGGAAACACCTCGCTGCGGGCTCGCACACAATGGGGCGCCGCGGTGGCCAGGAGATGTTAACTAGCTCGCCCGGTATGCAGGAGGTCGTGGGTTAGATCCCGACCCTGACGCCTGCTGTATATTTTGGAGTTTGCGTCTCTCATCATCATCACGGTGGCTAGGAGATGTTAACTACATCGCCTGGTACGCAGGGGGTCGTGGGTTCGATCCTGACCCTGACGCTTGCTGTATATTGGGAGTTTGCGTCTCTCATCATCATCACGGTGGCTAGGAGATGTTAACTACCTCGCCCGGTATGCAGGAGGTCGTGGGTTAGATCCCGACCCTGACGCCTGCTGTATATTTTGAGTTTGCGTGTCTCTCTCTCATCATCATCACGGTGGCTAGGATATGTTAACTACATCGCCTGGTACGCAGGGGGTCGTGGGTTCGATCCTGACCCTGACGCCTGCTGTATATTGGGAGTTTGCGTCTCTCATCATCATCACGGTGGCTAGGAGATGTTAACTACCTCGCCCGGTAAGCAGGAGGTCGTGGGTTCGATCCCGACCCTGACGCCTGCTGCTGTATATTTGGAGTTTGCGATGTCTCTCTCCCTCCGTGGTCGCGTGGATTGTTCTCTGGGTCCGCCGTTTTTTCACTCCGCATTTGGAATCGACGCCGCGCGTTTAGAGTATTTAGATTAGTTGGCGGATAAAAATGCCCACGTGATAAGCCACTTCGTTGAGCTATCCTTTGTGGCCAGGTCGCTTCTGAAAAAAAAAGCGCTACTACATAGCTCAGTGAGCCCTTCCGGGTAAAATAAAAATAAAAATGTTGAGTGGTTTAGTTTTAGCGTCAAACACTCTGCCTACGATATTGATTCCCATTTCACGACATCCATCTGTATCTTCCAGCTGTGTCGTCTTCCGTGCCTGCAGGTGTATCTGTGCGCACAGTGAGGAGCCGTAGTGCAGCCGCGAGCGCGTTTCCCAACGAACCCGGCGCACCCTGGTTCGATTCCCGCTCACGGTCAACATCGCTGATCGGTTATCTGAGCCCGTCCAGGCGCTCAAAACGAATGCCAGGCACGGTTGTATAAGAGCATCGCCACTGGGGAGACAAAGGCCGCCGCGCGTGGTGCTGGCCACCCTACTCCCTCGTGTGTGTCGTGCCGGCCTTCGTGTGTGCTGCTCGCTAACAGCGCTTGCCCTCAACAATCTGTTACAGGCTACACAGGGGGATCTTTTCGTCCCATAGTGCGGGGAGCGGTGGCGCGGCGGTCAGCACACTGCGTTAACGAACCCGACGATCCGAGTTCCATTCTCCCACTCAAGACCAATAACGGTGGAAAATATTTGAACCGGTCCTGGGCCTCGCCTAGGTCGACTCAGCCTCAAATTAGTACCTGGAGAATTGTGTAAAAGCATCGTCACTGGGGAGACAAAGGCGGCCGGGCGTGGTGCTGGCCACCCCACCCCCTCGTGTGTGCCGTGCCGGCCTTCATAGGTGCTGCTCGCTAACAGCACTTGCCCCCCAAAAGTCTGCTGAAGGCAACCCGGGGGATATTTGACTTTGTCTTTTACAATTGCAAGCACGGCCTGTCTTTGCAGCACTAGGTTCAGTGGCGTTCAGTGCAAAACACATCACTGCATTCACTGTTGTTCATAAAGCGGAGCTTGTGCAGGTAAGGGTTAGGGTTAGGTTACCTGCACAAATACATCACTGCATTCACTGTTGTTCATAAAGCGGAGCTTGTGCAGGTAACTGAATCGTTGTTTTAATGTTCTGGATTCAAAAGACAAGAAAACAATGCTTTGCATGCAAGGAAACTTGCCATTGGGTGTAATCTTTGTTCCAGTGTTAACAAGCAACTGCCGTACCCCTGGCCACGCGATGGAATGTAATGATTCCAAAAGAAGAAAGAAACGGAAAAAGGGAATTCACTTCTTTCGTGCCGTGCGTAGCCCACCGTGCTAATCGGAGGTGCGGGAAGAGAGGGGATGAGAGACAGCACGAGAAAGGAGAGGAAAAGGGCTGAAATAATTTGGCGGAGAAACGGGAGCAAAGGGTCAGGGGAGTTGAGGATGGCGGTGGTAGAGGCAACATCAGCGCTGCTGCACAGAGCGGAGTCTGTTTTCACAGCGGGCGGTGAAGTGGGAGGGATTTAAGAGTGGGGGGGGGGCACACAGAAGTCACGTGATCTACGGGAGGATGCTCAAACTGATTTAGATATCCTGCATTGTTAATGTTCGGGTCACATAAAATGTTAATTCTACTTCTGCACGACACGCGCTGTATTTGTAGTGATTATCCCACCCGATCACTGGGACAGAGTGATCAAGAAGGCTGGAGCAAACACTCCACGCTCTGATCGGTTAGGGCACGGGGAGCAAGACGATTGGCCGGAACATTCGAAGGGGAATAGAGCTGTGGGGTTGACTGAGCGTCAGGTGGGACGGTTAGGCCAGGTGAGGATGAGAGAGGACGATGATTGGTGGAGACGGAGTGCGACGAGGTGCGGAGCCAGGAAGAGGTGAAACGAGGGAGCGGGAGGCGCTGGTTTGGGGGCGTTGCGGTAGAGAGAGAGAGCGATAAGGAAGGTGTGGACTGGTGCCCGTGGAATAAGGGCCAGAGTCTTCTTTCACATTCACACAAACACCCACAGGATGATGGTTTTACATATATATATAATAACAGGGCTTGGATGCATTATGCACGGGCAAAATAAAATTTTAAAAAACCCTACTTGGTTAACTCTTGGAAGCCGGGTTTAAAAAAAAAACACATCACGGGTGACGGAGACCTTGAACTCGTCACCGAATTGCCTCAATCCAATACAGTAAAGGCCTGACGCGTGTAAAGTCCCTCCAGCAACTGACTTTGTCTCGTCATAGTCTTGGTTCTTTCGGTAAAGTCACGTGACTTTACCGAAAGAACCAAGACTATGAACCCCTGCAGTCACGAAAGCTTTAAATCAAAATTTAACCCGTCACTTAAGGCAGCCCGCCCGTGCCCCGTAGTAAACCGGCAATTTGAACGCAGCTTGGCAGGGACGTTCACAGTTGAGAAGAAGAATAATGAAATAACGAGGCCCTCAAGACTTTACTGGATTAAACGGGCCTCCGTAAAACATAAAATAGCAAACAGAAATGACGCATTTGCAGCGCGCGAGAGCGCGGTTATGTTCCCACGCAGGGCACGGGCGAACGATACGCCGAAGGTATCCAGACCAGGACTGGTAATATCTTTTGGTGTACCCGCCCCCTGCCCCCCCCCAAACCCCCACTCCCCTCCCCCCTGCCCCCCTTGGCAAATGACACAAGGTGACTGCTTGTACACATGGCACACAACTGGCATGCGGGCACGGGCGCGTAGCCATCTGTGCAACGGCTTCAAACTTCACAAGCCAATCAAATCGGACGTTTCATAAAATTTACATAAATAAAATGATGGTACCAAAAATAGGGCAGTTTAAAAAAAAGACAAAAATTGGCCATACTCAAATACAATATTGCTTCGTATGGATATGCGTCAAGTAAGAGTTATTTTTCAACATCAAATGTTAATGGGATATCATTTAAGGCCGGTGAAGACTTTGCAGATTTCCCCAGTGGCGCTGTGCTCCTCCGACAGCACTGCCAGATGGTCAACAGAATATCCCCTCCGCATCCCTCGGTGATTTCTTACATCGCTGTCCAGACGTTAAAGCTCAGGATGAGAATATAGCTTAAGGTAACCTTTTGACAAGGAATCTGAAGCATTGCCGGTCTGCATACGGCAATCCAAATTAAATTAAAACTTTGTATTTACAAATTAAAACGAAACTATTTTTAATTTACCAGGTAAGGCCCACTGAGCCATATAGCTCTTTTTCAGAAGCGACCTGACCACAAATGATGGATGTGGCTTATCATGTGGACATTTCTTATCAGCCAAATACTCAAAATGCACGTTCGTTCTAAATGAGGAAGGAAAACCCGGAGGGCCCGGAGAAAAATACAGCGCTGTCCTACCAGACAGTCTCGTCCCTTCACCTGATGTTGTGGCCGAAACGTCGTGAGAATATTATTGTGTTATTTTATTTTATCAATTTATTATTTTATTCTCATTCTACGTGACTTTACCGAAATAACCAAAGAAGATGAATCATTGCGGTCACGAAAGCTTTAAATCGAAGTGTTACCAATTGTTTTCTTGGTGACTATGGTCCCAGCTGCCTTGAGATCATTGACAAGATCCTCTCGTGTAGTTCTGGGCTGATTCCTCACCGTTCTCATGATCATTGCAACTCCACGAGGTGAGATCTTGCATGGAGCCCCAGGCCAAGGGAGATTGAGAGTCATTTTGTGTTTCTTCCATTTGCGAATAATCGCACCAACTGTTGTCACCTTCTCACCAAGCTGCTTGGCAATGGTCTTGTAGCCCATTCCAGCCTTGTGTAGGCCAACTGCAAGAAACGTCTGACCTCTGTGATTGCCAACAAGGGTTTTGCCACCAAGTACTAAGTCATGTTTTGCAGAGGGGTCAAATACTTATTTCCCTCATTAAAATGCAAATCAATTTATAACATTTTTGACATGCGTTTTTCTGGATTTTTTGTTGTTATTCTGTCTCTCACTGTTCAAATAAACCTACCATTAAAATTATAGACTGATCATTTCTTTGACAGTGGGGAAATGTACAAAATCAGCAGGGGATCAAATACTTTTTTCCCTCACTGTATAACTGGATTCTCAAGCGTAGTCACAGTTGATGGTGTTATCCTAGTCACCGATGACTTATACGTTAAAAAAAAACAATCCTGATTAAATTCTGAGCTCACTGAGGTTGGCACAGTTTCCAGCTCTGAAGACTAAAATATTATTGGTTTGACTGCCATGTGCCAAAATATCTCTGGAGAAGAGCAGCTGCTCCCCCCCCCCCTCCTGCCCCCAGTGTGCATCAGAGGCAGTCGAAGGGACCTAACGAGTAGTTCTGTGATGCCACTTTCCCAGAGGGTAGCACGGGGGGGGAGGGGGGGAGGTGGGGGTTGGAACTGCGATACGCGAGAGTTCTGAACGTACAACGACACCGACAAACACGAATGGCATACAATTGGGAAACACGTCGTAAGTGACAACTTCGCGTACCTTGAGAGCACGCCGTTAGTGATTCTTTGCAACCTACTACATGGATCGATACGGGGGGTGCGGGCAGCGAGCCCACACACCTTCGGGGTGCACGGTATGAAGCAACAGTCGGTGGAAAGTCGACGAAGATTGTTGTCGGATGGAAGCCGTGGCACCTGCCACCCATATTCGGAATTCCCACACCACTGGATTGAGGCCACCAGTAGGCACGAGCGCTGACAGGGGGCTCGAGTAGAACAAAGACAAAGCTCCCCCGTATAGCCTTCGACAGACTATCGGGGCAAGTGCTGTTAGCGAGTAGCACCTATGAAGACCGGCACGGGTACACGAGGGCGGGGGGGGGGGGTGGGGGGTGGGTGGCCAGCACCGCGCGCGACCGCCTTTGTCTCCCCAGTGGCGGTGTTCACCCAGCGCAACCAGGTACTCATTTGAGGCCGAGTCGACCTACGTGGAGGCGCATGACCGGTTCAGATAATCGTCACCGGTGTTGGTGGCCGTGAGCGGGAATCGAAATCGGGTCTCGGGGTTCGTAGCGCAGCCCCCGTGCAGCGCGCTGACCGCTGCGTCCCACACCCGGAGTGGAAGGAGCCCCCTGACACCCGCAAGGTTCCTGATTCTCGCCCGCCAAATGATTGGCCGTCGTCTCTCGCAGTCTGGTCGAAACCCTCGGCGTGGATAATTTTGTTGTATTCGGCTCTGCCCATTGCCGATGAGCGTGAAGATGTTACAAAGGTTCGTAAGAATACTAATTAAAATAATACAAATGTCTACTGGGCATCTGTGTGGGGGGGTGGAAAAAGACCTTCATAAATCCATATTCTGATTCTTTATTTACCCGGGAGAGCCTCGCTGAGATTACTCACAGAATCTGACGATGTTATACAAAGTATATATGAAAGTAAATATGAAGTATTATGAGTGTGTACTTTATGATTGTCATGCATTTAGTATGTTGTCCTCTCATCTGCAATGTTGAGAGGACACAAAATGTGGAAGAGTCACCCATGGGAACAAACCCACCATGGAGACGCAAAGCCTCCATTACATTCATACTAAAGGAGATGAAAAATAAATCACTCCCAACCGTGAACCCACTATCTTGCACCATCGCAAATAATAATAAGAAGCCGTTGCTGAACACTTAAAATAGAGAGAACAGGAGGAGGATGTTCCCGTGATCCGTCAACCCCGCCGCCCCATGGCTGGCTTACGCCATTCAGAATGCGATGAACGCGGATGCGAGCAAAGCCTTCCGAGTGTTTCCGACCTTTTTGCGAGCCACCGCAATTTGCAATTCCCATTAGACTACCCAAGTGTTGGGTCAGCCCTAACAGCAAAGCTAATAGCGCAGATTAAGGAAGGTGCACGCCACACACACGCGCACACACACACACGCGCACACACACACACACGCACACACATACACACGCACACACACACACGCACACACAAACACATACACACACACACGCACACACACACGCACACACAAACACACACACACACGCACACACACACACGCACACACACACGCACACACAAACACACGCACACACAAACACACGCACACACACACACACACGCACACACAAACACACGCACACACGCACGCACACACACGCACACACACACACACACGCACACACACACGCACACACACACACAGGCACACACACACACGCACAAACAAACACAGAACCCTACATGTGCCACCTTAACCCTAACACCTCCTCCCCCCCCTCTCCCTCCATACAAGAAAAAAAACACGTGATCCGTCTTGTTTTCACCCTCTTATCAGCAATCGCAGACAATCGCCACTCGCGTCCACCGAAGTCCACGGAACGATCCTGCGGCGACGTCCAGCGCTCACGTGCCATCCGTGCCACCGCCCGGCGCGCTCAACACGCGACGAAGCCACATGTTCGCACGCGCAAAAGACAACGATCTTCCGTATAGCCTTAGCAGACTGTCGGGCAGTGCCGGATGAAGCTAGTGCGGGGGCCTGTAGCATATGTTACAATAAAGGAGACCTAATTTAAAAAAAAACCCGTTAATATTCATACACTTATTTTTTTTTACTTGCATAGTTAAGTAATTGTCATTTTTTTCATTTGCTATACAGCCAGATGACACGACAAATCGATAACCTTAAACACCCAATCGTTCATCAAAGTCGAAGGCGGTGTAGTACTATAGTAATATAGCAAGTGCAGAATCGCTGAACCGGAATTGATAGCTTGAAAGCGTTTAGCGCGGGGGGCCTTGGAAGTGCGGGGCCCGTAGCTACTACATGTGTAGTAGCTACTACACATGTAATAGCTACTACACGTGTAGTAGCTACTACATGTGTAGATACTTTTGCTACAAGGATAATCCGGCACTGCTGGGAGGGGGGTGAGGGGGGCAAGTGCTGCTATCGAGGAGCACCTATGTTCACCTATGTTCACCTATGTTCACCCGCGGGCACCTTCGTGTCATTTTGCACGTTAATAGCGCGAACTCGCGTTACCTGCGGATAACGGGATCATTTATTGCCGAAAGTAAAAAAAAAGCGTCGCCGGTCTTCTCCTTGTGGTCTGCAAACTTCGGGGATTCAAAGCATCAGCAGCAGCAACACAAATCCGATCTGTAGCAGGGACGTGCGGTCAGGGGAGGCGGGCGAGGCAGAGCCTCACCTGTCATACTCCAATGAAAATAGCTGTTACGAAAAGAAAAACAAAAAAGAATAATCAATAAAATAAATATTAAGATTTTTCCACTGATCTGTGTTATAAATGTTATTTCTGTACGATTCCAATAATTTTTATCGTGAAAATCGCCAAATTTGCGGAGCTCCGCTGCAAATACAGGAAGAGACGAGAGGTGAGGCAGCGACGAGCTCAGCCTCCCCTCTGATTGCGCAACCCCTCGGTAACTGGATGGAGCGCGGGCAATAAGTGCGTGCCTGTTACTATCTCAGTATGTCACCAATGTAATGTTTGTAGACCCCTTCATTTCATGCCCTCGCCTTCCATACTCCAAGTAGCTTATGTCACGTATGTGTATAAAGATATTTAGGCTCGCTGGTCTCGTCATGAAACTGCAATGAAAAAGCACCAGGGGAGGCAGCTATCACATCTGCCTCACTGAGGGGGACGTGTCTAACTCGCCTCCCTCAGTGAGACCACGCCCCCTCCTTGAGGCCACGCCCCCCGCAGTGTGTGAATCTGGCTCTGACACTAGCCAGTGCCTCCCCAGCCGTTGACCTCACCGCACGTCACTGATCTGTGGATAATGCGAATTCGTCACCAGTTAGCCAAACGACGAGAGACACAAAACCAAGAGGGCCCAGGGAATAATAGCAGACCAAAGGGGAACTGCCGCTAATCAGACGAAACGCCAAGAAGGAAAGAAACATTTTGAGGCACCAACCCCAGGCAGCAGATCGTCACATCACGTCCGGGTGTGACGACTCCGAGATGATAGCACCCGGACCCTTTCGTCAAGACGTCTATTCAAGAGACTTCCCCCGACCAAACACTTCATGGCACTTTGTGAAAGCTCAGACAGAAGGGGGTTCTCACACGTCCAATCATCCGTTGCATTCACAAATGTTGCCCTTGATCTCCAGCAGAAGAACTGTGATCACAAAGGGGGTGTTTACGAATGAGTGAGGTTTTACACGTGTACAGTACTTCAGCAACCTGCAAGGTTGGGGGGGGTTGAATGAAATTGAGATTCTTAGACAGGAGGTGGCAGGTTCTAATCCTGCCCAGGGTTTGACTTAATTCATAGTGATAGGTGAAATGAGTACCACTTTGTGAACAATCAGAAACAGCTGCTGTATCTCTATGCAGCTTTTTTTTTAAAATATATTAAATGGTATTATTTAACATTCCGTATCAAAACATTTTTATTCATGAATACTTTTTGTTTGTGGAGGGATTTGCCTGTTACAAAAAAACAAAAAATATTTTACCAGGTAAGGCCCACTGAGCTACGTAGTTATTTTTTCAGAAGCGACCTGGCGACTCAACTAAGTTGTTTATTATCATCGTTTAGAAATTCAGAGCAGCCAAATACTCTAAACACACGTTGATTCTAAATGTGGAGGGAAAAAACTGGAGGCACCGGATAAAAATTCACGCGACCACGGGGAGAGAGAGAGAGAGACGCAAACTCCAAATATACAGCAGGCCTCATGGTCGGGTTCTTACCCACAACCTCCTGTATATCAGGCGAAGTAGTTAACATCTCGCCACCGCGGCGTTCCTACCACATAGCTCCTCCTGTTCTGAGGTAACTATTCACGTACCCGTTTAAAAACAAAAACCGAGCAAAAACTTGTCATCAGAAAATCATTTCATCCTTTAATTTTCATCAGAACCCCGTGGTGTCGAGGGGCTGTCTCCAATCCTGATGAACGCGGTATCTCTTGGCCTCTCTTTACGTGCTATAAAGAAGAGCCTCAAACAATGATGCGGGGGGGGGGGGTGTTTCTTCATTTAAGGCGCTGTCGTTGACGAATGTGTCGAGTTTTGTGTTGTGCAAACAGTTTTTGTGCACCACTAACAACGCAGCAGCAGCAGCAGCAACGTCACCGAATAATGTTTGCTTAATCATGTACACTGCAGTGCATTTAACCGCGTATTTATATGGAGTAATTACGTGTTGTCGTAATGAAATGTGAGTAATACAAAATTAACTGAATAAACGGGAACGCTCTCGCGTGCCATTTGAGAAGTGCAAGAACATTTGAGCCTGTAAACTAATGGGTTTATAGGATCAATGTTCTTAAAAACAGCACCGTAGTGTATGCTGTATTTGTATTAACAGAGCATAGCCCTGGAGTTGCCCACATCCCTCTGAGGCATCGGCAGAATGTGGCCCATGAAACAAATTCCTCCGGGGTAACTTAATTCCAGAGGCCAGAGCAATCCACAAACACGGTCGGGGGCACAGAGTCACGCTTGCCCCCGTGTGCCCAAAACTCAACGAGACCCATCCAGGTGCTCTCTCAGGAGATTGTGAGAAATAGGCACGCAGCGTGTTTTATGATAACAAAACAAATACTTGGACTGATATTGGCCAGCAGTGTGCGACAAAGCCAACACACTGCACTAATTAAACTTCTCAGTGTCTCGTCAGTGGAGGCCACAAAAGTCCTCAAGTCTGACGAATGTGGCTCGATGACTTTGAGAGTGTTCATGGATGGCTCTTTTAATATCAGGCGAGCCAGTGGCATTTTCTCAATGGCCCACAGCTCAATGTGAAAATTCGAAAGTCGAATCCTACCCAGGGGGGGGGGGGGTTCCTTTATTGGAAATCACGGTTCGGGACGATCCATTGGTATTTTCATTGTGGTGATGGGAACGTGCTGATAACACCTTAATATATGTAAGACCACGGAGCTGGGGCAATTGTTGGCACGGTATCTCGTGTGGCTGCTCGTCTGCAGCTCCTCGCGCCTCTGACTCATGCTTTCTCTCCGAGAGTGAGCGGATACTGTGGTTTCCAAGATTACAAAAAAATATTACTCTGAAATTACTTATTTATGTCTGTTATACATATATTTAGTTAGTCGTATGCTTGCTTGCTGCGATGCACGTTTCACAATTTAACATTTTTAACCCCCCCCCCCCCCACTGAAATATTCTCCCATTTTGTCAAAATGTGCTATTTATAGAATGAAACCCGCTTCGTAAAAGGCGTTGCAAATATCTACACAGCAGCATTGGAAGCCACTGCATGCAATGTGGTCACTGGCTGACTGAGTGCATTTAATAAGCATGGTGATTTCAAAGCAAGAAAGCCCCATGAAGGCAACCCGCCTCCTTAACAAGGGAGACCTGGGAGGAAAAAAAAAATCATTATCACAAAGAACAAATTGCAAACGTTAATGTTGGGACGAAGAAATCAATAATCAATGTACATCTGAAGAAGAAGAAGAATCAACACACGTACATGCCCAGGTCCATTAAAAAAAATTCCCCGTTATGGGACACATTTTCTCTGCTTGAGACGCGAAGCGTAACATGAACTCTGCAAACAAACGTGGGCAAATGTGTGTGAGTTATAGACTTATAGCCACGAACCCAGCATACGCTCGGAGGCACGTGTTATCTCTCGCACAAATGAGGCTCACGCGGAATGAATGACAACGGAAATCTACGTGCTCCCCGACACAGCAGTTCGCGTTACGTAATTCAGTGCAGCATTGACACGCGTTTCAGTTTACTGTCGTTCATTTTCCAACGAAAGCGGGCGGAACGCAATGCTGCAAACCCGTCACCGAGTGAGTGAGCTCTAGAGAGTAGCTGCACTGTCCTGCGCGCACGGCCGCAGCTGCCAATACATCGCAAAAAAAAAGGTCATCGTGGTGTTACCATGGCGTGGTCTTAGAGGGACGTCAGATAAATCTCTTCCTTGACACCGTTAAACCTGCGCGTGTTTAGACGGCGACGCATTATCTCTGTTGCCATAATTAGAATCGTGTGTGGGTTTATTGTGGGCGTTTGGTAGGCGAGGCTGACGTGGAACCAATGCCCACACAACTGACCCCTGGCGGGCGAGGCCAGGTCCAGAACCCCTTCAAATAAAAAAACCCCATCCCTCAACAAATTCCACCGCCGTTTTCGCTCCGCTTGAACTGTCGGCCGAGGTACGGTGCGAAAGAAGTCAGCGTTTCGTAATGCGCCGGTCGAGCCCAGAGGGGCAGGCAAGGAGACAGGCAGGCAGGGGGAGGAGGGGGCCCTCGCCACGGCGTGCAAGCCGCACTGGTTACAGCGGTGGCGGCAGAGAAGAGGGAGGGACAGGAAGGGTGGGAAAAAAAAAGTTGCGAACACGTGAGGCGATTGCCAATGTTGTCGCTTAACATTCAGCTCAATACAGTAACCTCGACGGCGAGCCGCGTTGCAGTGTTGCATCGTTGGCCCGGTGAAGTGCGAGAGATTTTAAAACTAAAATGTGGTACCGAATCGACGGCGGCATTTCGCGACTCACCACCACCACCACCATCACCACCCTCCCCTCCCCTCACCGCAACACATCACCGCCACAGTTCTTGAACAAATTATCGAGAAAATCGTCCTCTTCGTGGTGGAGGCTTGAGGAGGTTATGACAGTTTCCAAATACAGTGCTTAATCGTTTGGGATTTTGTCTGAATGACGGAACAACATCCGGCAAAAACGGTTATTTAGAAGGCGCTATTTTGCAGATCTTATTCATGCCCTTTGGTTCCAAATATCATCATGGCAGGCCCCCCCCCCCTTCCGACCGTGCGTGGCTTTTAATTCAAATCGTGCACAAATGAGGAGGCTGACTAAACACGTCGGCATAACGGCTGAAGGCGCTACTCTCGCCAACAAAAATCTGTGGATCGCGACTCGGCTGGTGATTTGTATTCCGCGTCCGATTTATACAGCGTCCATAAATTAGTCGACCCTTTTTTCTTACCCCCGCCCGCCCGCCCGCCCGCCCGCCCGCCAGCCCCCCCCCCCCCCCTCCACTTCGAATTTTGTCGAGGGACGGCATCCGCGTTATGTAATCAGCTGTGGATGGTAGGGGGAGTGGGGGGCTAGGCTCATGCTCAATGCTTGCGGAATTATTCGAGTGCATCGTTGTCGACCCATACGGTTTTACCCCGTATTCTTTGTACAGGGAAATCGAGTTTTCAAGGTCCATACGGCGTACAGCCGTTTCAATCCGGGCAACAACAACAAAAATAATGTGTCTATTTGTGTTTCTCCCTTGTGGTGGGACTTTGTCGTATAAACGTTGAGATGTCTAGCGGCACGGGGTGACCAATAAGGTCTGAATTGGTCTGCAATAAGGTAGGGGATCTGATAAGGGGTTGACAGGTACGAGAGTGTCGCGGTAAATCTAGGTTTTTTTTTAATATATATAAATAGAAAGCTACGTCGCCGACAATGTCAGAACATCAATTCATCCATCAGTTAATCGACACGAGTATCGTGCAATATGTATACAAAATAGAGGAGCGGTAGTGTGGTGGTTATCGCGCTGCGCTACGAACCCCCGTTACACGGGTTCGATTAACGATTATCTAAACTGGTCCTGAGCCTCCTCTAGGTTGACTCAGCCTCAAATGAGCACCGGATGGGGTATGTAAACCATCGCCATTGGAGAGACAAAGGCGGTCGGGCGTGGTGCTGGCCACCCATCCCCTCGTGTGCCGTTGCCGGCCATCACAGATGCTCGCTAACAGCACTTGCACCCAAAAGTATGTTTTAGCCTACACGGGGGATCTTTGTCTTTGTGTGTGAATATATATATACACACACGTGTTATCAAATGCAGGATTCGCCAAAAAATAAAGTCTAGCCCAACACGTACGATGACAGCTGGAAGCTCGAGAGAGGCTGGCGAAAGCAAAGGGCAAGCACGCACGTACGCACGTAGACGCACGTAGCGTACGTCTGATCTCGGCCACTTTAATTCATTCGCCCGAGGGCCCCACCACAAATGAGCGCAAAGTGCTGAGCGCGGCGCGCGGACGGTGTGCGAGCGTGCAGAGAGGGACACCGCTCGACCGGCGATCGGCGCACACGCAGGACGCACCCGCACGCACGCGCACGCACGCACGCGCGCGCGTCTCGGATGCGTAAGGCTGCACCGTTCACGCAGCGGTGCAGAACAAATGCAGACATCGTGGGCAAGGAACGAATGCAGACGCGCGCACATACATACACACGGACGGCCGCGCACGCATAGGCACGTGCACACACACACACATACGCACATACGCACACATACAGACACACGCGTGCACACACACACATACGCACATGCGCACACATACAGACACGCGCGCGCGCACGCACACACCTAGACACACGCACACACACACACACGCACGCGCGGGCACACACACATAAAGACACAGGTACACGCAGACACACGCGCGAGCACACGCACACACACACGCACGCACACACAGACGCGTGCAGCGCGTGTGTGCCTACGTGCGCGCGCATACACACGCACGCAAATCAGCAATCGCCGGTCCTTATCCATTCACAATTAGGAGAGAGAGAGGGAGAAAAAAATCCCAAATAAATACAAAATAAAGGCGATAATAATTCCGTTCGACGCTCTCGGCACTCAAATCTCACATCTCCATGCTATCGAAACGCATCGAACGGGACGAATGAATAATGGCACGCAGAAGCGAGCTGGCGAGCTGGCGAGCGGCGCGAGCGAGCGAGCGAACGAATGAATGACCATGGACGGCATGAACGCGCGCAACAACAAACAAAAAAAAAACCCGAGGCGCAGTCGATGTCGCTTACCATTTGCTGCAGGTCTGGTATGCCGACCCGCATGACCATCGTATTGTAGTCTAATTCTTCCATGGGTGACTCCGAGCAGAAGCTTTCGGTCGCTCTCTCGCCCGCCGAGTGTGCCCTCCGAACGGTCCTCCGCTGCTGCTGCTGCTGCTGCGGTCTTGCCGGGCCCTGGCTGGCAAAACCTCTGTCTTCACACACCGGTGGCAGAGTCGCCGACGCCGCAGCCGCAGCCGCCGCTGCTGCTGCCGCTGCCGCTGCTGCTGCTGCAGTCGCTGCAACAGTTGTCGCCGAGTCGCCTGCAGTCGGCGAAGACGGAGAGGCTGTGGACACAAATTCAATGCTCCGGTGCTGCTGCTGCTGCTGCTGCTCGATGCTGCTTCCCAGATCGTCGCTGTCGCCCTCAGCTCCCCGTGCACTGGCCGAAGCTGCCGCCGCCGCCGCTGCTGCTGCTGCTGCTGCAACAGAAATCCTTTCTCCAGCCGCGGCGCGACTGTCTCTGCCGTCGCTCTGAGCCAAAGCAACTCGGCCCTCCCTATCTCCCGTGTCGTCCCAAGTCGTCTCCTGCCCGCCATCTGACTCCGCGATCTCGCTGGAGCAACCGCGAGGCGAGCCGCCTCT
The DNA here is from genome assembly GCF_048934315.1 of Petromyzon marinus. Classification (NCBI taxonomy): domain Eukaryota; kingdom Metazoa; phylum Chordata; class Hyperoartia; order Petromyzontiformes; family Petromyzontidae; genus Petromyzon; species Petromyzon marinus. Next base: position 8,528,692 of record NC_133687.1, read on the forward strand.
GCTCTCAGCCTCTCCCTCCTCCTCCTCCTCCCCCCTCTCTGCTGGCTGACTCTGCTGCTGCTGGTGGTGCTGGTGGTGGTGGTGCAACCAGCGCTGACGTTTCTCTTGCTGCAGGTTCGCCGGTCGCGATTGCTTCGCTCTCTGCGGCTGTTGCGTGTGAGTCTGGTGGTGGTGGTGGTGGTTGTGATGGGGCTCGCTGGCCGCCAGCGGCTCGCTGGCGCGTCGGGGAGCGTGCGGCCGATCTTGATGATGGTGATGAAGATGATGATGGTGGTGGTGAAGATCATTCCACGCGCGCTCGGTAGAGGGCGCAAATTCAGGCATCGTTCGCAAAAGCCGCGTCCTGTCCGCGTTGCGTGCCTCTGTCGCCTCCTCCCCTTGGCAGGCTCGCTCGACTCGTCGACTCAATCGAGCTTCCCCACAGAAATACAATCAGTCGCCCCCGCGTTGCCCGAGCATCGGTCTCTCAAGGAGACAAATGCGGCCGGAGTCGCGCGTGATGCTCCGTGACGATTTCACCACCCCCCCCCGCCCCCTCTTTGCAACTTGTGCTCCGATAAGTATTCCCAAACGGCGCTGCACTGCCCCCCCCCCCTCTCCCCACTTCACGCCTCTCTGAACAGCCTTCGTACGCACTCGGCGGGGGCGCGGGCGCGGGGTGAGTAGAGAGAGAGAGTTGGCGATGTCGTCGTAATCCTTTTTGCGCGCGCGAACGTCAGTTCACTTTGCCACGTGTCCGCAAACCACCTTCCAACAACGGGGGCCCCAACCCAGCCACCCACCCACCGCCAGTCCCCTGGTCTGTCCGAGGTAGCGCGCGGACTCTGTGTGGGGGTGACGGCAGCTGCTGCTGCTGCTTTCTGCTCGCTGGGGTGTCGGTGAGTCTGGATGGCTGGCGCGTCACTGAGTGCCGTTGGGGTGTGTTGTTATGATGACGACGACGATGATAATGATGATGATGATGCTGATGTGCTTCCTCCGTTCGTCGGGGCGCCTGTCTTAAGAAGAAGCATTTCTCCAATCTTCTCGCCTTCTCCCTCTTTCGTCTGTCAAGTTATTCGATGGCAAAATGATAGTCGCGTTTTCAAACAAACGAAGAAAATAAAATAAAAATCTTCCCCGGCACGAGACGCGCGTCCTCTTTCACTCTCGCTTTGTCCGCGCCGCAATGCTCATTTATCTCCAGAGATTCCGTTAAGTTGCCTGTCTGGGGTGGTGATGCTCTTTCTTTTTAAAGTGGGCAACACTGCCTTGGGTTCGACCGTTGCCTCTGCTGCTGCCGCCGCTGCTGCTGCTGCCACTGCTGCTGCTGCTGCCACTGCTGCTGCTGCTGTTACTGCTGCTGCTGCCACTGCTGCTGCTGCCGCCGCTGCTGCTGCTGTCACTGCTGCTGCTGTCACTGCTGCCACTGCTGCTGCTGCCACTGCTGCTGCTGCCGCCGCTGCTGCTGCCACTGCTGCTGCTGCTGCCGCCGCTGCTGCTGCTGCCACTGCTGCTGCTGCTGCCACTGCTGCTGCTGCTGTTACTGCTGCTGCTGCCACTGCTGCTGCTGCCGCCGCTGCTGCTGCTGTCACTGCTGCCACTGCTGCTGCTGCCACTGCTGCTGCTGCCGCCGCCGCTGCTGCTGTTGCCACTGCTGCTGCTGTTGCCACTGCTGCTGCTGCTGCCACTGCTGCTGCTGCCGCCGCTGCTGCTGCCACTGCTGCTTCTGCTGCCGCCGCCGCTGCTGCTGTTGCCACTGCTGCTGCTGCTGCTGCTCCCACTGCTGCTACTGCCAAGTCACGTCGCCGCACGCTCCCTGTCACCCGCTTTCGCAGTCCCTAGTGTTACGTGTCACCGTCACGCGCGCTGCGATTCCTCTCCACGTGCAGCGTTCAGAAGTGACGATCGGGGGGGGGGGCAGGGGGGGGGGCAGGCGATTAGCGAAACCTGTTGGGAGTCTTGGTCGTGTTTCATTTTCCCATCTCTCCTTGCATGACACCTCTCTCTTCCCCTCTCTTCCTCTCTCTTCCTCTCTCTCTCTCGAGAGAGATAATCTTCTATTGCTGTTGTACGGCGTCTTTCTCGATGCGGTTGTGCAAACGAAGCTCAACACAAACGGCGCTCGTTTCACGGTCAAATGTACAGAGCGTCCATATCGACTCTCTTCCCACAAAGTATCCGTGAAAGAATAAAATAAATAAAATAATAACACACCCCGAGAGTTGAAAGTCTTCCTTGCGAGAGCGAGCGCTGAATTGGAACACATAACGCAGACAAGGAAAGGAAACACACAAATAGAGGAGAGAGAGAGGAGAGAGAGAGAGGAGAGAGAGAGAGGCATTGCAGTTGCATTGTACACGGGAGGTGCCGCTCGGCTCGCCACGACCGCGTGCGAGCCCCGTGCTTTGTCATCATCGTCGTGCACCTCTGACCAGCACGGTTGGGTGCGTACGGTGCGAAAGAAGTTCAACGCACGCACGCACGCACGTACAATCACGACCACGCGTTTTACCCGCGGTGCTCACGCGTGGTGGAGCACCGCGTGAGCCAGGCAGGGCGAGGGCCAATTTTACGCAGGGGTTATTCATGATCGTACTATATTAGACAACAACAACAACGTTTTGCTGACTGATTCCGTGCCTTGATTCTTGGCTGGCGCGCTGCCAAGCGCTCGTGAGTGACGGTGACGTCACAACTGCGTGCCGACGTCACGCCTCCCACCCACCCTCCACCCCGACCGTGTGTCGTACGATATCTGATCACATACGGTACGCTACTACGTTAGGAAAAAAAAGTTTTGCTGGCTGGCTGGCTGGAGGGAGGGAGGGACGGTTACGTCCTAAGAACGCGCGAGGCTGCTCGTCTAAGTAGGGTGGTGGGGGGGGAGAGACGTCCCTCCAGTTCAGTGCTGGCTTACAAAGTGTGCAATGAAGCAGCAAAGTCACGTGCACCCTGCACGCCTGTGTGCGGACAGGAGTGCGGGCGTATATTTAATGGCACGGGAACAGTGAAGGGTGAGGTGCTATTATGCCGCTGAGTACGCAGGCTTCTCTCACGGGAGTAATGCCCCTTTCCATGTTTCTCAGCACAGGCGCATGTCAATGAGATCCTGTGTTCGAGTGCAGTCCCTGGGCGGGCAAGTGGGAAATTGAGTGAGGACCTCCCCCAAGATTCATTTTTTTTCCTTCTCTCAATTCACTTTTCCCTATTATATGGGACCGAGTGAAATAGATGAAATTCGGTAGGGCTTATCGCTTGTTAGATCGAATCGTGATACGCTCGATAGCAATGACATCATTACGTTTCGCATTTCTGCAATTTGAGCCAGAGGTCATATAATACTGACACACAAAAGGCCTGATCCTGTAAGTGACGTCTGTCACGGGGTGTTTAATGTGCACTCGACAGTAATGAACGTACTTTAATGTCCCGTAACGCGACTTGGAGCCTGTGAACTGCCTTGAAGGTGGCAATGTTGACCAACATGCAATTGCTCCCACAACGAATGGTAAAGTTGGAATACGCAAGGCACACCTTGCGTTTCATTGTTTTCCCGAAATAATTCGCTTGTGACTTGCAACGCACTACCGCGCGGTGTTCGTTCGCTCTCGAAGGCAGAACGACTCAGAGGGGGCGAGGGCGAACGACTGGCGAGTGGGAAAGGTAGCAAGCCAGGCGGTATGCCCCCACCAAACTCTCACCCTCCCCCCCCTCCAAAGCTCTGCAGTTCTCTAAGTATGTAGATGTTACGGAGCATTTTAAACTGAAAACTTTTTTTTTCCATTTTGACGAGGTAAGGTTCTTTCGGTAAAGTCACGTCGGTATAAAATAAAATAAATTTACCAGTTTAAATAAAATAAATGTGCAGTATTTGTTCTTTCGGTAAAGTCACGTAGATGTAAAATAAAATAATTGTATTTTATTTTAAAATACCTACGAGACTTTACCGAAAGAACCAAACAGTATGGATCCCTGCAGTCACGAAAACCTCAAATCGAGGTAAGGCCCAATCAGAAGCGATCTGGCTATCACAAATGATAGCTCAACGAAGTGGCTTATCGCGTGGACATTTATAGCAGCCAAACACCCGAGACACATTTCGATTTAAAGCTTTCGTGACTGCAATGATTCATCTTCTTTGGTTCTTTCGGTAAAGTCACGTAGAATGAGATATATTATTATTATTGTGTTATTTTATTTTATCAATTTATTATTTTATTCTCATTCTACGTGACTTTACCGAAAGAACCCTAGACACACTTTGATTCTAAATGTGGAGGGAAAACCCGGAGCTACCGGGTTAAATTCCTACGCGACCAAGGGGCGACAGAGAGCGAACATGCAATCTCAAATGTGCAGCAGGCATCGGGGTTGGGATCGAACCCACGAGCTCCTGTATACCAGGCGAGATAGTCAACATCTCCTAGCCACCGCGGCACTCTTCATTAGCGTTTACAGGTGGGAAGAAATCGGGAAAAAACCCCCTCATGCGTGCGAGGGACCAACACTCTATCCCCACGCAGATGAAAGAGGTGGAAGTTCACACGTGCTGCAACCGAGTTCACACGTGCTCTACAGAGTTCACACGTACTGTACAGAGTTCACACGTGCTGTACAGAGTTCACACGTACTGTACAAGTTCACACGTGCTGTACAGAGTTCACACGTGCTGTACAAGTTCACACGTGCTGTACAGAGTTCACACGTGCTGTACAGAGTTCACACGTACTATACAAGTTCACACGTGCTGTACAGAGTTCACACGTACTGTACAAGTTCACACGTGCTGTACAGAGTTCACACGTACTGTACAAGTTCACACGTACTGTACAAGTTCACACGTGCTGTACAAGTTCACACGTGCTGTACAAGTTCACACGTGCTGTACGGAGTTCACACGTCCTGTAATGAGTTCACATGTGCTGTACGGTATCATTTCTGGCGAGCCAATATACGGTCCCACCACCGCACACGCGGGAAGGGAGTTGTACAACAGTGGGCGCCACAGTGGCGAGATGTTCACTCCCTCGCCTGGTACGCAGGAGGTCGTGGGTTCGATCCGGAACCCTTGACGCCTGCTGCTGTGTATTTGGAGTTTGCATGTTCTCCCCGTGTTCCCGTGGGGTTTTCTCCGGGACCTCTGGATTTACCCCTCCACATTTGGAATCAAACATCACGCGTTCAGAATATTTGACCGCTATGAATGTCCACGTGATGATAGGCCACTTTGTTGAGCTATCATTTGTTGGGAAGGTCGCTTCTAAAAAAAAAAGAGCCCTATCGCTCCGTGGGCCTTACCTGGTAAAATAAACATAGTTCAGTGAGTTAAGTTACAGCATCTGCGCGGTGACCCACCAACCCTAGCTGCTCCCTCCACTGTGCTGATCACAGACAGGCATTGTGCAGCAGCCTAGCCCACCAACTCAGACACCTCGGGTTTTCTTTCGCCACACTTACAGACCGGCCCGCAGAGACATATTAAATCCATGACCTACGCCTGCAAACTGAATGACCGATACCCTCTAACGATGTTTGTGCGGTTGACAGTGCAGCTTGTCAGCAGCGCGAGCGAGATTCACCTGCATTGTGAGGAATGGCAGGTCTCTTCTGACCACGTGGGTGGGGGGGGGAGCGGTGGTGCAGCGGTTAGCGCGCCGCGCTACAAACACGTGCGATCCGAGTTCGGTTCCCGCTCACGACCAATAAGAGTGGCGAATATTTGAACCGATCCCGGGACTCCCCTAGGTCGACTCAGCCTCGAATGAGTACCCGGTGCGGTGCGTTAGAGCATCGCCACTGGGGAGACAAAGGCGGCCGGGCGTGGTGCTGGCCACCCACCCCCTCGTGTGTGCCCGTGCCGGCCTTCGTAGGTGCTGCTCGCTAACAGCACTTGCCCCTACAGTCTGTTACAGGCTACACGGGGGGTCTTTGTCTTTGTGTCCCACAGAGCGTTGCAGCTTCGAAATCTACAAGGAGGAAACCTCTCGAAATAATTGACGAGTCATAACAGTCTTGCAAAATAAATTATAAAGGAAGACTAAACGAGGTTTTAAACAATAAATTATTCACTTAAATAATAACGTATACAGTTGGGATGAAGTTTCGTTTATCATTAATCGGATATTGGATTTAAAAAAAATTAGGGTCAATTTCAGGTTTTATTTATCGTTATGTACCTCATAATATAGATAAAACATTTCTTTTTTAATCACGTTCACTGTTTGTGCAGATGTAATGATTACACATGTAATAAGTGCATTTTAAGTTAAACTATCATTTAAATGATAAAGTTATAACAAAAAAAATATCTGAATGTAAGCAAAAGAACGTCGCGCATTGTAAAAGTGACGTCAGAAATCGTAACTGTGACGTTATTTAGGCAGGAAAGGCACGGAAGTGACGTCACTGGCTACGGTATCACTTTAAAAAAAAACATTTAATTGGGATCATTCTAAATATCATATCTATGCCTGTTTTTTGGACATGTATACACACCTTTGTTAAACTAATCATCACAATTGAGAACACGCCTCTCAGTGACAGTAATATACAAACAACAACAACACGTACGCATCTTAAGATACGCAATATCACCAACACGACCACGTGCCGCGACCCGCACGACGGGCATTCGTCGCAGAAACTTTCTTGCCCGGGTCGATGCAGATGTGAGCCTCGGCTATGCCCGACCGACCCGCCGCAGCGGTCCCTTTCGTAACCATTGATTCTAAGCCAGCGGTGGGGAAAACAAAAAAAATGCACATTCAACTCAGGCTCGGCTTGTCGCGGAACAAATCAAGGTGGAGGTGTGGAACGAGCACGCGGAACATTTTACGGACGCCGACGTGATGAGAAATGCTTGAAGGTCATGCTTGGAAGGAAAGCCTTGGTGATCTGACGTTAGCCTATTGCACGGGCCCTGCACTGCACATTTTGGGCGTCTGTGGAAAAGAGCTTCGCAGCTCATCGGATTTCTCGCGCAGTCTAAATGAAGATGCTGATCGTGACAATCGTCGACACTGTGGCCTTAAGATAAATCGTGTTTGATCGGTGACGGTTTGTGCAGTGGCTTATCTGGCCTCTCTCTCTCTGTACGTGCTGTGAAGAAGGGCCATTTCCTAAAACGTTATCTATGATATATTTTTCGTTTTAAGGCCACCGTGTTTTTGAGGAATCTCTTGAATTAGTATTTGTACTTGTACACCGCTGCCAACGCAGTGTCAGCAAATTATCTGTTTGATTTTGAACCCCACTGGCTGCAGTTGGGTTAAGAGGCGGTGTCAACATCTTGCCTTTCGGACGCGATGCTTATAGTCACATCTGCGGACTCTTAAATCTTCACCTTAAACTTTGACTTAAAACTTTCGTGACTGCAGGAATTCATATTCTATGGTTCTTTCGGTAAAGTCACGTAGATAGAAAAATAATAATAAAAAAGAAAGTGAATAAAAAAGAAAGTGTACTGGCAGTCGATAATGTAGACTGTAGCCTGGTTCTTAACCTTGGTGAGCGTACCTGTAATCTAAAATGTAGACTGTAGCCTGGTTCTTAACCTTGGTGAGTATACTGGCAGTCGATAATGTAGACTGTAGCCTGGTTTTAAGCCGGTGAGCGTATTGGCAGTCTAAAATGTAGACTGTAGCCTGGTTTTAAGCTGGTGAGCGTATTGGCAGTCTATAATGCAGACTGTAGCCTGAAAAATCAAAAATAAAAACCACGATGTCATAATTTTTATTCACTTTATTTTTTATTATTATTTTTCTATCTACGTGACTTTACCGAAAGAACCAAATAATATGTACACCTTCAGTTTGAATGCACATTTTCATCATGAAATTCTTCACGCAATTTGCATTTATTTTATGGTTTTACCTAATCAACAATGCTTTTAGCAAATGCAACTACAGTGACTGTCCTCCGTTAAAGTCTGCCTCATTACGCTGGGATCATTATAACGTGCTGCTTAAGTATGTTTTAATGGTTTGCCGGGTTCTGCTTGGAATTTAATTGCTGGTTTATCTGCATTTATCCGTTCAAATTCTGATACGTTTTAAAAAGAAGAAAGAAAAAAAACCGGCCAGTTATAATCTGACCCAATGGCTCGTGATGTTTTAAACGGTTGTATTGTTTATTTAGCGATTGTGTGTGTGTGTGTGTTTTGGGGACACTGCCTCCCTTCCCGTGCGCGTCGAGGAGGCGCCATTCCATGGCTCGCCAGCAGAGGGCGGTACAGCAAAAAAGATGTGGACTCCCGTCTCTGTCGTCCGTGCGGGGATAGAGTGTTTCTCCCTCGCACACGTGCAGTGGCGTAACGAGCGTGGGGGCAGGCAGAGGGTGCCTTGCCCCCACCCCCACCCCCACCCTGGTGGCCAAAGCTACGAGTTGGGGGGGCCCCCCTCGACAACCACCGCCATGAGATAATGGTTTCAACAACAGTGTAAAGGAATACAAACTTATTTTGCGAAGACGGAGCGCCCCTACAGCGTTAGATGTTCGAGACAGTGAGCGTAACGACGTGATTATGGAAAGATGAGCCGCGATATATAATAGCCTGGGTGCGACCGTGCGAGATAAATCAAATATCGGGGTCCCAACTGACCAATTGCCGCACCGCCTGAGCTGATAATTATCATAATAATATACTGTACCTTACTACGCCACTGCACACGTGGGCACTCATTGATTGGCGAATAACTCCTTGATATATAGAGGAGAGCAGAGCTAGGGAATTGTCGGCGCCGGCTCACCACGTGGCTGTCTAACTGATTGTGGTTCACCCCTCGCGCCTCCGAGTCGTTCACTCTCTCTACGAGAGTCAGCGAACGCTATGTGGGTGGTGTCGAGTTATACATTTTTATTACTTTCACTCGTACATCAGAGGCGGCACAATATTGGCAAGATAAGGTTGTCAAGTGAACCACAATAGCTTGCTGATCTCGGCAAGGAGTATAAACCGTCGCGCAAACTCCGGGGTCATCCTCGCAGCAGTGGCTTTTGGCTAGCCATCGAACAAACACGGTCACAGCATCGCGTGCTTTCAAACGCGCTTCTGCGGCCGTCTGGAACGCTCTTCCTTCGAATATTAGGAAGCCACTGGAGCTATGCACTTTTAAATCTAGATTAAAAACGAATTTCTTTAGAAACGGATTTTTGTGTTAAATTTCATATCCTTCCTCCACGCCTCCAATGAGCACAGTTGGCCACGTACGGTGCGAAAGACGTTCAACATACATGCGGACGTCAATACTAATGTACATGGCGTGAAGCTATTTGTGTCGACGGATATAAACGACCACGAACTTAAATCGAGTTTGTTGCTGAAAAGGTTAACACCAGACCCTTCTATCATCCTTGAGCAAACTACATCCTTGGAAAATTGTGTTCATTGAAATCTCCCCATTCGCCCGTCTTCCAGCTGTGTTCTAGGTCGTAAAATTAATGCACCATTGCAGGTGAGGGTACCTACACATCTGTCTCACCAGTCTTACAAATACAGACACAATAAGGCAACTCAAGCGTGCAGGAGGGTATAAAAAAACCCAGCAATTGATACCGGTAATTCAAACATAAAAATGGATTGGAACAACAGGCACCATCAAGCGAAAAGGCAGAGGTGACTGCGCTACAAGGGTAAACAAGTTATTCGCAGGCGCTTCTTCGTTGCCAGTAGTGCAGCAAGCACCAGTGTCAAATTCAACACGGTCGTCAAGAACACCGTGGCCCTTAAAAGAGAATAAAAAAATCGGCAACGCTTCCTGACAATGGGCCTTCTTCATAACACGTACAACGGGAAAGAGGCGTTTTTTTACACGAATATAGGTAAATTGCCAGACACAATAGAGAATGAGATAACTTCTCGTGTCGTAACGTTAATTGAGATTGTAAGTGGCACAGCGGTACAGTACTGAGTTTAGAGCCATTCCTTCAATGCTCAGTTAAATTCTTATAAATCTCACGCACGACTACATGAAGATAATAAACTGGAGATCTGTGCAAGAAATGTGGAACAGAGGGAGTAAAATGTTACGAATACATTACAACGGTCGCTATAGATGCCACTGCACCTCCTTCCAATGGATAGATTAATCAACTCACTTAAAGCTTTCGTGACTGCAGGGATTCATATTTTTGTGTCTTTTGGTAAAGTCACGTAGATAGATGGAGGTGGAAAAGGATGGCAAGTTACCATTCTTGGATGTTTTAATCGAAAAGAGACCAGATGGCTCAATGGGACACTGTCTACAGGAAAGCCACCCATACGGATGCCTACCTAAAACCTGACTCCCACCACCATCCATCCCAGAAGAATTCCCTCATCAAAACTCTACACCATAGACCTCTATGTATTTCTGACCATCACCACCTAGCCAGTGAACTGAAGCACGTACACCAAGCCCTCAAGAAGATTGGATATTCAGACTACTCAATCCGTAAAGCTATCACCCCAAGCGTTGGGAATACATAGCAGGGGTCACCAAAAATATTTCCAAAATCATGAGCAAACACAAGATCCAGGTACGATTCAACACAGTACATACAATTCGTGATTTGATCCCATCTGTGAAGGATGTGATCCCTGACATGCAATACCCCAGTGTCTACAAACTAAGCTGTGTCTGTGGCAGCTGTTACACTGGGGAAACTAAGCGACATGTCTCGGACCAGGTTCGTGAACATAAGGCAGATCTGAAACACGGCAGGACTAATACCTCAGCCATGGCTGATCATTATTTTAACGCTGTGGGTACACACGAAATTGATTTTGCCAATACGAGGGTACTCTGGAAGCCCACTGGCTATCAGCAAAGATTTGTTCATGAAGCCATCCAGATAAATAAACAAGGACACAATTGCAACCGAGAAGATGGGTACAAACTGAGCAATCATTGGAAGGACATTACCAATCAGTTTAGGTCATAACTGGCTGTGATGTTCCCTCCCTACATACCTATGTTAGCAGTTATTTTCAACTCTCTGAGTTACATTCACTAACACAGCCACCTTTAGCTGTATTAGTAAATGGCGGATTGCCATCTTTTTTCCAGCTCCATGTGGTGATGCTCTTGCCGAGCTCTCTCCGAGCTCACATTGACAAGCAAATCTCTTACATTGACATGCTAATCTCTCACAATACAATGGCCACCCCCAAGGCTTCGTTTGTCAAGATTTACCCGATCTTACATTTACATGCAAATTTCATCTCTAGCCCCTCCCACTGACCGTTGGGCTACACCCATCCCAAACCTTTACAACTCCTTACCTTAGCAGCGCTCCCACCATATATTCTCAGCAGCTCTCCCGCGATATTTCTCACCTGATGACGATTGCTTGTGTTGCGATCAAAACGTCGTGATATTGTTATTTTTTGTTATTACTTTTTTATTTTTTGATCTATCTACGTAGCTTTACCGAAAGACCCAAAGAATATGAATTCCGGCAGTCACGAACGATTTAAGTCAAGATTTTTCACGTAGATAGGTTCAAAGAAAATAACAAAAATAACGTTTCGATCGCAACACAAAGATCAATTAATCTTCTATCAGATGAGTTGCTCTGTGTGTGCTTCTTAACATGCATCGCGCGCTTTCAGATGCGTTTCCGCGGCCGTCTGGAGCGCTCTTCCTTCCGATATTAAGAAGCCACTGAAGCTGTGGACTTGTCAATCTACATGGAAAATCATTTCTTTAGAACTGATTTTTTTGTGTGTATAGTTTGTTGTCCTTTAGGTGACCCGCCACTTGGGAGTGAGCCAGACGCACCATTGACGCAAATGGAAGGGTTCAAGAGACACGCCAGAGTAGTGCGACTGTGGCCATGCAACCTAAACTATGGGCCCACGTCGTAAACCCACTGCATTCTGTTTAACACGTAGGCTTTCGTGACCAATATCATCCATAATATAGTTTTTTTGTTGGGGTTAGATCGCGTAAATATATAAATGTGTCGTTAAACCCACCACCACCCGACACAGCCAAAAGTAAGGTAAATAGAACGTGTCAATGCGTTACGAGTACAGCAGCACACCGGTGTGTTGGAGAGCAAATACACAATATTTACAATCTGAATATGACGTTTCGCCAGTAATTACGACTAGCTTCATCAGGCGTCAGCCAGATTTGTGGAGAAATTCTCCTGGGGGGAGGGGGGGGGTTGGGGGGGGACACTGCAGGCTGCGCTCCTTCAAACGTTCTTATTCGTGACAAACCAAGGCTGACGGAGAGTTATGTCCAAGTTTGGTCTACAGTGGGATAGATCGTCCGTAGTTTTAACAACCGATGGGCAACGTCTCCTTCGTGAGTGGAAAATTAAAGACGAGCAGCCGTAATGGGATTGTGGTCATGTCACTCGAAATTGGGACTGCACAGTACACCCACTGTAAGTTTGCGTTCCTTCAACGATGGAGGAGGAGTAGCAAAACGATACGAAGTCTTATGTCTCTCGAGGCCCTCTCGTCGTGGCTAGCAGCAGCAGACCTCCACATTGGCATCTAGCTCCTGAACACATTGTTGCTGCCATACACAAACACATAGAATGTCATTGCTCACTCACAAGTCGCTTCGCTGAACTCATCATGTTATGTAACTTAATTGTGTTAACTTTCGTACGAATTACTATTATACGAATAAGCGATACAATGTCAGTGTAGAAAAATAAAAAAAAAATGTTAAAAAACACCAGAGCTGGCACTAGAATTCTGGCTACTGCCTGACGATGCTACTTGTAACTGTCGGTGAAACGTCATACCCATTCAAAATGTCGTGAAATTGCTCGCCAACAACATTTTCGGCGGTGCTGCGGAAGTGGTAATCCGTTGGCCATATCACGTGACGGCTTAAACGGCCGTGTCAGGTGGAGGGGGTGTACGACACATTAGTTTACGTACGCGAGATCTGATACAATACAAAAACGATTGTTAATCTTCGATTATTTTTTTCTAATCCCAAACAAACAAAATACATTTACGTGCAGTGTAAACGCGAAGGTTGTTGATCTTAAAGGATGCTGATATTGGCTCGACTTGTTTGAACACTAAACGTAATAATAATTATTCTAATTTATAATGGCATTCTATCCTAGGAAACAAACAACCAACCAAACTAAAGAGGAAAGGTCGCTTTAAAGAGATGGGTTTTCGAAGCAGACTTGAACATATCTATCGACTCCGATTGCCTGATTGCTAGTGGCAAGGCGTTCCATAGCCTGGGTGCCACGCTAACAAAAATCTGATCACCAAAAGAACGCAACCTAGACCTGAGAGTGCTGAGCAGTTGGAGATCAGAAGATTTTAAGGACCTTGATGGAATATATAATGAAAGACAGAATCGCGTTTGCTGAAACTTGTTATTGGAGCAGATTTATACATGTAAGTTTTCTCAATTATATGCGCAAAGGTTCCAGTGACAAGCCATTTATCAGGAGTCACTACAAATAATGACTTATTTCTGTAGAGTAAATCAAATGTACTGTATCTTTTGTTTTTAGTTTTGAATATATTTGCTAAATTCTGAATTATAACCAAGCCAAAATACTCAGATATTCAAAATAATAATGGTGGAATTATGCATTGATTCATAAATTAATATCTAGCGCATGATACACGCATTGAATTCGAAAGCAATAATTTATATTATTTTATTTTTATCCGTTGTATGAGCTGACTCATGCCAGCCCAGCACGTACTCTCTGAGGCATTCAATTGTAATCTGAACAAAATAATTGATTTGGTGACTCAGAGTGTTATAGCACGGAATAGGCACCACTGAGATCCTGGGTTTAAATCTGGGTTTGAGCCACGCAATATAAAACTGGACTTCCAATTATTGTGAGTGTATAGTATTAGCCTCGTCACCAACGACTACACACACACACAAATCACCATTACATTTGGATTCGCGCTCAATTTTGGCGAAATTTAAGCTCTGAGAATTAAAAAATATTTCATTCCGTTGCCATCAGAGCCGGTTTAAGGCAAGGGGCTTTAGGGGCTGCAGCACAGGGGGCCTCTGCCAGCTGGAGGGGCCTCCAGAGATGAAGTGAAAAGTTACTGAGTTTGTGAATGCTGCATTTTATTTGTTGTTAGCCTTGTAAAAAATAAATTTAAATTGCCTTTAACTTTGATTCCCTTTTGAAAATATTACTGGGGGCCTAAACAGTACCTGCAGGCCAGGGGCCTACACAACATTAATCCGGCCCTGGTTGCCATATGACAATCTCATGGCAGACTATATGCAAAAGGTGCCACACCAACTACGTGAAGATTAAATGGGTCACTTGAATTATTTCGTTGGGAGACACCCCAGTTAACAATCCCACTCATCCCTTGACACACGAGACTTTCGCAATTAATTCTTCAACTCGCAATGCGATGCTGAAAATACATTTGTAATACACTGGAAATGCACAGCCCTGACTAAACAATGCATTTAAATAGGAAGCAACGTTTGAAAAATAAAATCCACTCTTTATATTTCATTGAATTGAACCAAGTTTGTGTTTCTTGACATTTCAGGGTAATTTTTTTGAGAATGTAGTTGTGTTTGCATTCAGTAATAACTTTGGAGATATGCGTTTGTGATGGATTTACTGATGTCCATTTCTAAAAAAATGATATCTGAACCCGTTGAACGATATTTGCAGATGAATATAAAATCATGCCTTCTACCTTTTTGCAATATTCCAGCTCCACGAATTAAAATATCGGCTTGACAGTCATGGGAGGAACCTCCTCACTGTCGTATGCAGAGAGGGTGGCAAGTGCTGTCCTCGACTGTGTGCGACGTTTATCTCGGGGCTAGCTCCCTGATATCCGCTTCCGTGGGCAGTGCCGGATTAAGCTAGTGCTGGGCCTGTAGCACATGTTATAAAAGGGCCCTAAATAAATAAAAAAACACGCAAATATTAAAACACAATTTTTTTTACTTGCATAGTAAAGTAATTGTATTTTTTTACATGTGCTATATAGCCAGATAATACGACGAATCGCTAACCTTAAACACCCAGTCGTTCGTAAAAAGTTGAAGGCGGTGTAGTACTATAGCAATAGAGCAAGTGCAGAATCGCTGAACCGGAATTGATATCTTGAAAGCATTTATAGCGCGGGGCCCTTGAAAGCGCGGGGCCCGTAGCTACTACACGTGTAGTAGCTACTATTGCCACTACGATAATCCGGGACTGTCCGTGGGTCGTTCTTTCGACACGAAGGGTGGCACCCCTCTGCCCAACAAGAGATCCGAAAGGCTTCTTCGTCTCGTGACGTCAGGCCGATCGCACGACTGCACACTAGAGATGAATTAAAGAGGGGGGCGTTGTATGCTGGAATGAAGTAACTTTACACTAACGTTGTTGAACTATAATTAAAGAGTATTGTATCAATATTTTTTACGTTTAATTGCGCCTTTACAAAGAACAATGGAATCCAATGACAAGCCGCCAAATGTAGCACACTGTGCGCTATCTGGCACACATTTCGAAACAGTTTTTTTGTTGTTGTTGAATCCACAGGCTAATTATCTAGATTACACAATTTCACGGTCAACTGCTTTTTTTGTAAAGTCAATGAACACATTTGAGGATAACTGTATATTTTATCGCTCACGAGCACAAATATATTGTTTAGCACCATGATGGCAGTAGCTACAGTGCCGTGGTTGGATCTACATTGCGACGTACCGGGATTAATGTGTTTATTATGAACGTTGCCTCCAGATGCCTATATACGAATACTGTAGTTGTATTCTGAATTTCTACAATATTATTTTGATAAAACACCTAGTTATGGCGTTTGTGTGTAATGGTCGGGATTTTCATCATCGGACCATAGTGGGGAGATGTTAACTACCTCGCCTGGTGTACAGGAGGGCGTGGGTTTCATCCCGACGCCCGCCGTATATTTGGAGTTTGCATCTCTCTCCCCGTGGTCGTGTGGAATTGTCTTTGGGTACCGCTAGTTTTGTTGCTCTATCATTTGTGGCCAGGTCGCTGCTGAAAAAGAGCTATATAGCTCAGTGGGCCTTACCTGATAAAAAAAAATAGTCTATACTATAGTAAAACAAATGTAAGAGGGGCCCACAAACAGACGAGTTTCCAATAAAATTTTGATTTAAAGCTTTCGTGACTGCAGCGATTCATATTCTTGGTTCTTTCGGTAAAGTCACGTTGAAGGGAAACAATAAAATAATATAATATTTAAAAAAACAATAAAATTATCACGACGTTTCGACTGCAACACAAGCAGTCATCATCAGGTGCCGTTGGTTTTCACACAATGCACTATCAAAGTAATTAGAGCTCAGGGTAAGCATCTACATCATTAGACCTCCTTTGCCAAGACCAAAATATATTACTTTATATTACTTTAATAGTGCATTATCTTTGAGCTGTACGCCTTTTGGCGTCATCTGGTCGAGCACCAAATGAGACGAGGTACTAAAGAAAGCTGTCTCTGGTGTGGACCAATCAGTTTCAAGGACAATGCATATATTATCAGAGTGTGGTTTTTTTTGCATTTTGACTGCAAGTATTGTGGTTAATGCAGACATGAATCTTTGTAAAAAGGTTTCAGTTTTGTTGACAGAAAAAAAATGGGGGGGGGGAAAAACACTATAATTATATTTTGGTACTGGCAAAGGAGGTCTAATGATGAAGACATCTGGAACCGAACTCGTTCGTAAGTAGAGGAGTCCCTGTAGTAGCAACGATTGACGAATGTCTCCCGTGCCAGTGCCAAAAACTGTCAACACACACACACTTATTATATATGCACACTCGGCTCTTTGTGGTCACGTCATGGGCACTTTTTTGGCTCTTGGTCTTTGTGGTGAAGTCACAGGTCGGCCACCGCTGCTGTAAGCCATTCCACGGTAGCATCCAGGGTGGTAGCTGGGTGGAGTCTGCACGTTCCACCACTTTGTCCCGGTCGTCAGCGATACGCCCGATGCTTTGTACCTCACTGCCGCGTCATAGGGGTTAGTGTCTATTTTTAGGATTTCTAGAAATGTTACGCTTGGAATCAGAACGGATGGCATCCGTGACACGTTAACCCTCCTGACCGGTCGACATCGGAAAGATCTTCAACATATTAATTTTCATTGACCTTGGAATATTGACCTCTGAGGATGACGAAATGTATTAAGTGGATCTAAGAGAGAAGCAACCGCGTATAATCGTCTCTCACATTATTTCCCAGAATGCCCACAGACGAAATCCTAGGCAGTCACGATGATGGGAATTTCCAGTGAGTAGACTTATCAAAGCTTCTTGGCATTTTCGTGACACAAGATCATAATTCTGTAATGATTAGAGAGTACTCTACACACGCCTCTTGGATGAAGATATATTAGAGTCAGGTGTTTTTTTTTTCTGACAGCCAAATCCAATTAAAATAATCAAGAGTAACGAATGAAGATTTAGTTAAAAAAAATCAGAAAAAAATAATTAATAGAACGCCACACGAGGCTGATGCACGGGAGGAAAGGTAGATATTTTAAAATACAGGGATCACGAACGTTAATGTTTCCATTTTTTAAATGACGTTTAGTCTCAATTTGGTTTATGAAAGATAGTGTGGTCATAACGGGTTAAATGTGATTTCGCAAAAAATTACCAAACCTTTCGGTTGGCTGATGAAAAAAGATGCATTCAACTACTCTGCAATATATATGAATCCCAGCAGTCACGAAAGCTTTAAATCAAAATACTCTGCAATAATGTGAGGATGTGGAATTAAAGACGTAAGACTCGGTCCCGGTAATGATTGTAAATTATATTTCAAAGTGGGAATTGTATTATTTAGCACGAGGTGGTCGGGTTTGGTGACTCTGGGGGTCAGAACACTGAGCCGGCACACCACTGGAAACCTGGGTTCAATTCCAGGCACACACCCTCGATTAAAACGGGGTTCTCAAATAGTGGCAAATCGATGTATCCAGTCACCAATGACTGCACAACAAACATTTAATCATGTTTGTTTGGTTTATTTGGCTTACGCCAACGTGAAAGTAAGAAAAATGTTGCACATAGAAGAAGAAGAAGAGGAAGAGGCAGAAGAAGAAGAAGAAGACGACGACCTGATGATGTATGCAGTGATGAGAAGGAAACTGACACTCTTTGGACACACGTGTAGGATGCACGATAACATGAAGATTAAAGTGTGCTGTTCGAAAGAATGGACGGGACCGGAAAGAGAGGAAGACCTAACGGAGCTTGACGACGAAGACATACGAGATTAGTGTTAGAAAGATGTTGCAATACTTGAGCATATTAACACAAGACAAAGGAAAGTGAAAACAAATTACGAAAGGTGCAGTGGACACCTACGGCGCTTGATTTGGAGCTTTCGTGACTGCAGGAATTACTCTATGGTTCTTTCGGTAAAGTCACGTAGAAAGAAAAAAATAAATGAAATAATAGCATATTATATTCTTGGTTCTTTCGGTAAAGTCACGTAGAAGGGAAACAATAAAATAATAAAAAAATATTATTTTATTGTTTCCCTTCTACGCGACTTTACCGAAAGAACCAAGAATATGAATCCCTGCAGTCACGAAATCTTTAAATCCAAATTTTATATCATATTATGATTTTTTTTTTAATAATAGCATATTAATTAATTCTTTTTTTCTTTCTACGTAACTTTACCGAAAGAACCAAAGAGTAATACCTACGGGGCTATCTGCCCATGGATGATGATGATGATGATGCCAGCTCTGAGAAAAATAATGTTGGTTGACTAACAAAAGACACATTCTCTTTGGAAGCCTTGTGTGGATAAAGAGAGATCTAAAGGAGCAACGGATGAGCGTTTATATTCGTTTGAATGTGCGGACAATAATCGAAAAAAATAAAATGGAAGGCGAGAGTGGGAAAAGACGAGGAAGACCCAGGCATCCGAACTCACGGGTTCACCCGGATTCCACGCAACAGATGAGGCCATAGCTTGGGAATTGCCAGCGCACGCGTGCCGAGCAGCACTGCTGAGTAAACCCATGCGACCACCGATCAAACGTGAATTGTCTCCCGTACCCCGATGGAGATGTCACGCGTACACCTCCAGGGGCTGGCCAACCACGGGTAGGCACGTATGTACGTTGAACTTCTTTTGCACCCGACGCAGCCAACCGTGCTAATCGGATGTACAAGTCGTAACTAATTGGCACATTTTGTTCACGTGACAAACCTTACCAATTAGCCGTGTCGGGTGGAGGTGGGTTAGCAACACATTCACATGTACGTGATCAAACCTAACTTAAAACGTTATCATTAACAGTTTCACACGTAGGCTTTCGCGATTAATGGTAAATGCTGTGGGTGTACTCTCCAACACACCGGTGTGCTGAACTCGTTACGAATTTGCATGTTTTGTTTACATGACAACCCTTACTAATTTGCTGTGTCGGGTTGGTGGCGGGTTTAACGACACATTTATATTAACGCGATGCAAGCCAAAAACCTCTATTATGGATCATGAATAATATTGGTCGCGAAAGCGTATGCATTAAATTGACTCTCTTCTTTCAGGGTTGGGTGGACCCAGAGGTAATTCCACCACCTGAGCACCCTCATGCAATTTCTCCCTTCAAGGTTTGTTGGCTTTTCTCACGTATGGACTAGTTTATATTTAAGGTGGCAAGACGTGACAATGCCGAACGTTTTCCCTGTGGGTCACGTACAAACGTGGAAACGGATTTATCATTGTTTCGTGAAAATAAAAAAAATAAAACCTTAACACATTCGCCAAATAAAGTATGTTCTGGCAGGCTGCGTTTTTTTATTGTCATTAAATATCGACTATGCGGGAAGAGAAGCTTGGGGTCACTTTCGTCCTCAAACAAGATCAGACGTGGCTACTCTATTCATCGCCACTCATTTATCACCAAGCATCACGTAAAGCACGTGACTTCTGTGTGGCCACACCCACTCTGAAACTCCTTCCCTCTCCCCCCACCGCCCGCTGTGAAAACAGACTCCGCTCCGTGCGGGAGCGCCAAGACCCCCGGGTAGCCTCCTTCCTCCCCCATACTCATCTCTCCTTACCCTTTCCTGCCATTTTCCCCCTTCCTTTGTCATCCTTTTATCTCCCAATCTTTCTCTTCTCTCTTCTCTTTCCCCATGAATTATACATCCTTGACTCTACCACCCCCCCCCTCCCGTTGCGTGGCCATGCGCAAGTGTTTGCATCGCTTCTAAGACTGCGCCACAGAGTGTGCTGAATGGCCTCCCTCCCTCTCTCTCTCTGGCTACAGTCGGGTACATCTGCAACGTTTTTCCTCTCCTCATCTTCAAAAGGTTAGCCCAAAATGGTTGTAGTTTGAGATGATAAAAATAAAAAACGTTTTCGCCTCCACACGCTGGTATTCTGATCTTTACTACATCGAGCGTCATCGGGCGATTTGCCAGAATAGACTATTTACGAGCGAAAGGTCGTAGTGCTCAAATTGTAAATGTTGTGGATTTACTCTCCAACACACCGGTGTGCTGAAGTAGTAAACTAATTGGCGTTTTGTTTACGTGACAAATCCCTTACTAATTGGCTGTGTCGGGTGGTGGACGGTTACGACGCATTTATACTTACGTGATCTAACGCAACAAAAAAACCTTTATTATGAAGAAGGAACATACTAGCTAAGTCCGTCATTTGCTGTAGCGCCTTCTCCTGGCAAGGCAGAGTATGGCACCCCAATGCCCACGGAAATGGGGTTTTGCAACATTTATGTATAATCCACCGATTCTCGCCTCCATGGTAGTGCTGTATTACAGGCGTGCATCGCCACCACCGCCCGGCTAAACGGTAGCTCCTAGTGGCATAGGAAGAGTCACATACGCTTCTGCGAACGTCTGGAACGTTCTTCCTTCCGATACGAAGCCACGGGAGATATGCACTTTTAAATCATCACCTAGATTTGAAAATAATTTCTTTAAAACTGCTTTTTTTGGGGTTCAGTTTGTTGTCCTTAGCGTGGTTGGCTACGTATGGTGCGAAAGAGGTTCAACATGCATACGATGCGGAATCAATGCAACGTATATGATCTAACACAATATGAACATGAACGACTTCATGCATCATTCCACCCCTAGCAATCACACCTCTGTGATGTGACTCGAGAAACGATGGCTCTTGTGATGTCACCACAAACATCACCGTCCTGTTCCCCTTGATTGAAGCGTTCAACTTGTGGCATGGCCCAGAGCACACAGCCAATATGCGTATCATCTGAAAATCAAAACCGATCTCGGTTTTGTTGTTGTTGTTGTATTGCAGCTAAGTACTACAGGTTTGTTTTTTTAAAAGATGGACCCGACTTGAAATCGCTCTATCTCTGCAACCACGAACCGCCCATGAAAGGGCGGGGCATAGAGAGGGCGGGGCATAGAGTTTCAAATGATTACCGCTAGATGCCTCTCCCAGCGCACAAACAGCCCCTAGCCTCAGTCATTGGCAAGACGGTGAACCCCGCAACACAAGGGGCGTTTTGCCTTCTGCAGTGCAGCAACACTGAATCCGTAATTGCGGTGCAGCGTGCGTTTCAACGGCGTTTTAGCATCGATCCGCCAATGTCAAAGAGCATTCGTCGTTGGTAGCTGCAATTTGAGGAAACAGGCTGCAGTTTATGTAAGGGGAAGAGCACAGGGCGACCACGCACCTCAGAGGAAAACATGAGAAGAGAGGCGTTTGGGACGAATTCAACTATCCTCTGGATGTTGTCCGTACAGCAGGTGGAGGTCACATAGAGCATTTTTTTAAAATGGTTAATAAAATTTGATAGCTCATTATACCGTTTGTAACTTTTTGTGTAATTGTAACATGTTTCATCGTGAAATATACTGCTTTGAAATTGGGTCCATCTCTTTGAAACACCCTTTATATTGGCAACGACGAGCCATCATTTATTCTTATAATCATTATCATCATCATGGGCCATGATCAATCCATTGCTGGATGAAGGCCTCTCCAAGCCACAGCCAACCGGTCACGATCCTGCGATGGAACAATCTATTTTTCAGCACCGGCTGCACGTGAACTTATTTTCATCGCTCCATCTCCTCGGCAGATGCCCTCTCAGATATCGTTAAATGCCTTGGCTGCCACACCATCATTATTATAATTCTTGACGATCGTCCATCAACCCCCTCCTGCCCCAGCCACACTTTGGTTTCTCGCGAGGTTTGGACGATGTCGTGACGCACACCGGCGTACGATCTCTAATCCACGTGTTTTCCCTCTCTCCGTTTCAACCTTGCCTGGCTCAAATTCCTGGGATTTTCCAGGGTTACTCTTTTAATCATACGGTTTTTTTTTAAATAAGTGGCTAAATCCCACATTTGTGTGTGTGTGTGGGTGGGTAGTTGAGTAGGAATGCACACGGGAAACATGTTAAATTATGATCAAGTTTAAAAAAAAAAACAGGTGTGACTTTAACATGAAAGTTGCACTGAAGCTTTTGAATATAACAAAAAAATAAAATGACGTGTCAATTAGCAGTAATTGTGCATAGCGGCATCTTTGTCGTTGCTTTTGCTCTAACGCCTCTGCCATACCCACACCAATCTCTGGCAAGTTGGGAAACGTTGGGCACATCGCTTTTGTCGTTGTTTTCTCCCAACGCATTCTCGTGGTGTTGAGTGATTCCCCCACAAAGCCAAGGCACAAAGCACACGAAAACAATGAGAAACTAGATGTACGTGTGTACGTCCGTTGAACTTCTTTCGCACCGCACGTTGCCGACCGTGCTGATCGGAGGTGCGGGGAAGGACATCACACTAACACACACAAAACAAATATTATAATTACGAATTAAAAATGCCAAAAAAACGATACGGCGAACTATATTTGCCTGCCAAATATCTTTCAGAATTATTACGTGATGTACAACAACAAAAAAACATCACAACACGTTTGTCCATGACACCGTGGGCTTACAAACTATATAACAGGTGACGGTTTGGGCAATGGCTCTTCTTTATCTATGTGCTTTGAAGAAGACCCGTTGCCAGAAACGTTGCCTATTATTTTTCACGAAAAAATTAAAGCCACGAGCTAGTTGATTATTTTTTCTCTCCGCCTGATGAAGACTGCTTGTGTTGCGATCGAAACGTCTAGGATCTTTTGCTTTTATTATTTTCTTTTTACTTGTAACTTTATTTTACAATTTTTATCGTGATTTTTCGCCTTTATTATTTTCAATTTATTATTTCGATTTGTATTATTTGTATTTTTATTTTATTATTATTGGTTTTTTTTAAATCTACGTGTCTTTACCGAAAGAACCGAGAATATAGTTGATGATTGTGTTGAGCTGCTTTGTTAACTGTGCTTATGCATCACTGCCAACGCACCAGCAGCAGCATCGCCAAATAATCTGTTTCATTAAAATGCGAGGCAAGGATTTTAATTTTGGCTTCGCTTGTTTGTGCTTAAAGTTCATCCACCGTCGGTGTAGATTGCAAACGAATTTCTCGTGAACTCCCTTTTGTGTTTATTTTGTTGTCCCCCCTCCCCCTCCCCACCGCACCTCCGATTAGCACGGTTGCCTACTCACAGCGCGAAATAAATTCGACGTACATACACACGTATATTTGCCCTGCAGTCAGACTCTTACCTGGTGGAGAGATGGACTTGTCAGTGAGGGAGGCAAATCTACTCCTCAGCTGTCGTTGAAACCGCTGTTACCAACTGGGGGGGGACAATAAAAAAAACAACACCAAATAATGGGAATAATAAATGTGGAACACGTAGTCTTGCAAACATATCATTCGAAATTACAATTCATGATAATTTTAGCTTCTTCCACTGTAAAGCTTCTTTTATTGACATAAACCAAAAAAATGTGCAGTAATGGCATCAGTCGCACGGATACAGTCGCATTTAATGATTATACATATATGCATACGGACTAAAAATAATGATACAGCAATTTCAGCGCATCTAATACACTCATTAATAATACAAGAACTCGCAGAAATCCTTCGGGAAGCTATGCATTTCTGAATGAGCTATTGTGCAGAAAATAACAAAGCCGGTTGATAACTGCTGCAGCTTTACTCATCCCCCCCAAATTCTTTTTTTTCCAATTTATTACGATTCTTTTCTTGCGCATGGCAATATGTTCAGAATTTAAATGCCAATGTCGAGGTCTGCTGGCCACGAGAGGGCTTCGGGAAAGTTCGTTCTCTTAAATGGCATTAATGATTATGTCCGGAAATTGAACTTTACGTGTGACCAGGCGAGATGTCAACTCCATCGCCTGGTGTACAGGAGGTCGTGGGTTCGGTCCCGACCCTGACGCCTGCTGCTGTATATTTGGAGTTTGCGTGTTCTCCCCGTGGTCGCGTGGATTTTTCTCCATTTCCACCGGGTTTTTTCCCCTCCATATTTAGAATAGTGCTTTTAGAGGATTTGGCAGATACAATTTTCCACGCGACAATAAGCCACTTTGCTCAGCTATCACTTGTGGCCAGATCGCTTCTGAAATAGAGCTATATCGCCGAGTGGCTCTTACCTGGTAAAATAGGAAATAGTTGAAACAGTTACTCTATGGAAGAAGAAAACATCCCTGCACATTTCATGGGAGTCAATGGAACGGAATAAGATATATCTGAATTTCGATTTAAAGCTCCAGCGCTGTCCTACCAGACAGTCTCGTTCCTTCACCTGATGAAGGCCGCTTGTGTTGTGGCCGAAACGTCGTGAGAATATTATTGTGTTATTTTATTTTATCAATTTATTATTTTATTCTCATTCTACGTGACTTTACCGAAAGAACCAAAGAAGAAGATATATCTGCATTGTTTAACTGCAATTACAAAATCGACCAACCCCACCACCACCCCCCCCCCCCCAATCACCAAAATGCACGGCCGTACAAATTGCTTCATTTCTCATTGCGAATGTAATCAGCGCCAAAACATTGCGATGTGTGCGTGCCACGATGAAACTCCGTTCGGTCTGCTGTGGCCGTTACCCCTCTGTGGGGCAGGGGGGGTGGGGGGGCGGGGAAAGTGAAAGAGGAAGAACGGAAGGCGTCCTCAATATTGTTGACGCAACACCTGCGGCGGTGTTCCGATACCCGCTGGCCCGCTGGCCGGAGTTGTCCGCAACGTCGCATCGCGGCACAAATGTTTCCATCGGACGTATGTCACGTTGTGATGACGGGCGCGCAGTGCATCGCGGGTATTCACGACACCGCAGTGAACCGGGTGCCAGCCGAT
This sequence comes from Petromyzon marinus, assembly GCF_048934315.1. NCBI lineage: Eukaryota > Metazoa > Chordata > Hyperoartia > Petromyzontiformes > Petromyzontidae > Petromyzon > Petromyzon marinus. The sequence continues at coordinate 8,553,877 of NC_133687.1, forward strand.
GCCTAACGGCACCTCCAGTTAACACCGTTGGCTACGTGCGGAGCGGAATAAGTTCAGTGTACAACACGAGTACGCACGTCACGTGAGGAAATTACCGATTTCACCACAAATTCGGGCACGCGAAGTTCAGGCGAGATTGGGAAGGGGCCCTGTGGAGCGTGGCCGGCCTTCTGGAAGCCAAGGTTATACGTGCTGGAGAAACTCAATGTACAGCCGAGCATATGCACGGGGCATATTTGTGTTTATTTGTTGTGATAGCTTCTTTTTGTTGTTTGTTTGCGCTTTTTGTTTGGGTGCTATTTCTTTAAAAAAAAAATTGGTAAGAGTAGTTGGGGTTTTCATTTGCGTGGCTCATTTAGTGGCTCTAAAATGAAATGTGGTCCTCATATATAATTAATAGCCCAGCGCTTTGGTATGCTATGAGCACGAACGATGCTAGATAAAATGAAAGTATACTGTCTTTGTCATGTAATAGACGTTAGACTCCAGCATAAACGAAAGAGTATAGACACTGTCTAATCTACAACGTGCTTCGGCATTGCGCGTGCAGTGAATGAAACATAAACAACGTTGACAACGACACAATGTGACATTTTCGCCTTCGTGTTACAAGGGATGCATTTTTTAATCGCACCGATATATTATTATTATTATCGCTGGACAAAGCAATGCATTCGAATAAACGACTGAACCCCAAAATACAAACCTGCTTACGTGCTCGCACTTAGTGATCGGGCAACCTTGAGTCCCACGGGGGAATGGTCGCGCCCTGCCAGAGCTGCTCGATTTCGTTTCATGTATATGTGCCTTCCCCACCCCCACCCCCCATCGCTGTTTCAAACTCGATTTCCCTGACAGAGAGGGCACTTTGATCGCCCGCGTGCGTGCTTGAGATGGTGCGTATGCGAGCGGTGACGAGTAGGTGCAATTGTCGCGTGAAAAAAGTGTTTTTGTAATTCATAGACATACATTAACCCCCCCCCCCCACCTCTGGCCTTCGTACCTGATTGGCTCACAAGTGACGACGTCACATTTACCCCTCCCCCCCCCCACGTCTATTTAAGAACGAACCAGGAGGAGGATTTCTCCACAACTCTGACTGTCGCCTGATGATTCTGGTTGTTGTTGTAATTACTGGCGAAACGTCGCGGCACTCGAATTGTCAATGTTGTGGTGGGTTTACTCTGCAACGCACCGGGTGTGTGCTGAACCAGTAACGAATTGGCGCGTTTTGTTCACGTGACAAACCTTACTAATTGGCTGTATCGGGTGGCGGCGGATTTAACAATACGTTTATATTACTATGGATGTATTGTTGCTTCGCCACGTGGCTTTTAAATCGCAGTTTCAACCCCAATTTCCCTGACAGAGATGGCACTTTGACCGCCAGCGTGCGTGCGATGTTTTTACAGCGATGCGTTTCAGCTCAGGAGGCAAGCGAGGACGACGAATGAATGAAATTGTGGCGTGAACGATGCGCACCGAGGTGTTTTTTTTATTATTATTACACGCTTTCATTTAACTCACAAATCCTGTAACTAAATTTAAACCCACTTCCCAATGTGGCATCGACTGCAAACTTGGTATACTTATGTCATACTGATGACAATACCATATTCTATCATAAAACAATAAAATAAAAATATTTGTAAACGTTCTTTTTTATATGTTATGTTTCGGCTTGGGCCTAATTGTCCACGGTCAACTGACGTTTGGCTGTAATTGCCCACGGTCTTCTTACGTTGTGGCAAGCTTCGGGGCCACTTCCTGGAGTCGTGGAGTTCTGCCATTACTAGTACATTTCATAAAAGCGTGTTTAAAAAAAGTTTTTTTTAAATATTTCTTATTTTGCTGCAGCGTGCCGGTGGTGTGTTGTCGGCGAGCGATCCGCACAACATTTAACAAAACTCGCGCGGTCCGACACCCCAGAGATACAGTGAGGGAACAAAGTATTTGATCCCCTGCTGATTTTCTCCGTTTGCCCACTGACAAAGAAATTATCAGTCTATAATTTTAATGGTAGGTTTATTGAACAGTGAGAGACAGAATAACAACAACAAAATCCAGAAAAATGCATGTCAAAAATGTTAAAGGTTCGAGTTGCCAAACGTCAGCCTCGAAACCTTAATGACTTGGAGAAGATCTGCAAAGAGGAGTGGGACAAAATCCCACCTGAGATGTGTGCAGACCTGGTGGCCAACTACAAGAAACGTCTGACCTCTGTGATTGCCAACAAGGGTTTTGCCACCAAGTACTAAGTCATGTTTTGCAGAGGGGTCAAATACTTTTTTCCCTCATTAAAATGCAAATCAATTTATAACATTTTTGACATGCGTTTTTCTGGATTTTTTTGTTGTTATTCTGTCTCTCACTGTTCAAATAAACCTACCATTAAAAGTATAGACTGATCATTTCTTTGTCAGTGGGAAAACGTACAAAATCAGCAGGGGATCAAATGCTCTTTTCCCTCACTGTACACTCAAAGCACTCTCAGTAAAGATATTCAAATAAACTACCGTTGGGGCCTTTGCCAAGCCTTCAAAGCATTGCGCATAAACACCTCGCCACTCGGCTCAGATAGCCGTGGTCATCATTTAATGCGCATTGTTTCATTCCACACATCGAAAGTTTTAGTAATGACGGAAATGCAAACGCCCTTTTATTTGTATATCGTTCAAAGGAAGCAGAACAAATGCCAATATTTATACTGTGTAGGAACCTCCTGGTTACACCAGCCCACAGGGGATTATTGTGTCCGTCCGTCCGTCGTACATCCAAAAATGGAAGGGGTGGGGCTGGGTGGGGGGTGGGAGGGTGGGGAGGGGCTGGGTGTGGAGGGAGGGGCTGGGTGGGGAGGGAGGGGCTGGGTGGGGAGGGTGGGGAGGGTGGGGCTGGGTGGGGGGTGGGGCTGGGTGGGGAGGGGCTGGTCACCCCGTGGTGCCCTTATAAAACTCAACGTTTACCTACTCACGCCGGCTTGTGCCTGCCTTCACAGTCGGGCATATTTGCGGAATACACCACGTGGTGCCGCCTTTGGCCCTGGCCATTGACCGAGCAACCCAACGTTCCTACCAGCTCCCTCCGCAGGAATGTGTTCCGTGTGTTGGTGGGTGGTGGTGACTCTGCACGTTCCCTAATGGGAGAACTGCGTTATAGCTGAAACGCGTTGCGTGAACACCACGCGTTGAGCGGAGGACTTGCCGTGTATGCTGACGTCACGCAGTCGGCGTTGCAGCGCTGTGGTGCTTCTTATATTGTGTGTGGGTCTGTCTGTGTGTGTGTCCAGTAGTGGGGAGTGGTGGTGTAGCAGTTAGCGCGCTGCGCTATGAACCCGGCGAGCCGAGTTCGATTCCCACTCACGGCCAACACCCAGTGACGATTATCTTGAACCGGTCGTGGGCCTCCCCTAGGTCGACTCAGCCTCAAATGAGTACCTGGTGCGGTGTGTAAATAGCGCCACTGGGGAGACAAAGGCGGTCGGGCGTGGCGCTGGCCACCCACCCCCTCGTGTACCGTTCCGGCCTTTATAGGTGCTCGCTAACAGCAATTGCCCCCTACAGTCTGTAAAGGCTATACGGGGGATCTTTGTCTTTACCCTTTTAACTGGCACAAAAACTGACACCTTTATTCAAGGCATCATGTTTGCAATGACCACAACACAAGCAGTCAAAATGCAAACAAAAAAGAAGACAACTCTGATAATAATATGCAATGTCCTTGAATTTGATTGGTCCACACCCGAGACAGCTTTTCTTAGAGCCTAGTCTCCATTGGTGTTGGACCAGAAGACGCCAAAAGGCGTACTGCTTGTGTTGTGGAAATTCCACGTTTCTTTGGCAGGTCCCAGTCTAGTCATTGCAGAGCCACTCTCCCACCCAACGCCGCTCATTTGACAGATGCATCGAGCTTTGTAGCACGCGTGACATTTGAAAGAAAAACGCGACGACTTTGGTACGAACGTAGAATCCACAATGATTCAAAGTCCATATCTAACTAGAAAAATGGAACTTTGCGTTAATTTAATTAAAGCATTTTTCTCTCTCTCAAGATAAACATTTGCATTCTTCCGTATAAGCAATTATCCCAAGGCTTTTGCCAAGGTCTTGCCGAATAGCATACAAGGACAGCAGGCACGCAAGGCGACCTATTTAAAATTCAAGCTACATCAAAGTAATCGCCATAAAAATATATAAAAAAGACGTAGTACATTTACAAATTTGCACTGTTTAAAAATGTATGCGTACTTACATTTACACGGGTTATTTGACTTATTGTACGATTCCTGTTCGTGTGCGTGAAGCAGAGTGATGATCTCAACAAATCTGCTGCTTTTGAGCGGTGGCTGGAATATGAAAAACAAGCAGTAGACATCTTCACCACTAGATGGTATCAGCATACGTGAGAAAGGAAGGGAAACAAAGTTGGAATATTAATACTCTTTGGTTCTATTCGGTAAAGTCACGTAGGTAAAACAAATCAAAATAAATTGAAATAAAATAACATAAACAATTAAAACACGACGTTTCGGAGGCAAAGCAAGCTTCCGTCTTCAGGTGGGACCAGTCACAGCAAAATCGCTGCACCAAGTGGTGAGGTTCTGGGAACCTCGAGCTTAAATACAGGTTGAGGGGGAAGGGGGGGTGTGGGAGGGGCCATGTAGGGGACTTTAGTGGAGTGTGGAGCTGAATTAATCCGTCTTTTGCTGTGTATTATTTCAATTTATTTTAATTTGTTTTACCTACGTGACTTTACCGAATAGAACCAAAGAGTATGAATCCTTGCAGTCACGAAAGCTTCAAATCTAGAATTGGAATATTAACTCTGTTACCTGTAACAACAACAAAAACAGACAATAATAGAGTACAGCGTATTTGAGAACAAGAAAAGTACACTTTGGACCGGCTCGTGTAAAAAGTAATATTATTTTTTTAATCTTCAAACTGAAACGCGCCAGATATTAACACAGCTTGCTTTCTATCTGTCTATCAATCAGAAATTAATAATTTTCACTATTTGGCCGTAGAATTCAAATAAACAGACATGCTAGCATTTATCACGTGGGCTTTCGCGACGGTATATTGTGATTCGGACAGGGGCGGAGCCACAGGGGGGGCTGGGGGGGGGTCAGCTCCCGCTGAAATTTCGGGAAAGTCGGAAATCGGGATAACCGGATATCCGGCTGCTGCAAAATTCTGCAGGCTGCCACCTTGTACTGCCCTGCAGGCTGCCACCTCGTGTGCTGCCCTGCAGGCTACCACCTTGTGTGCTGCCCTGCAGGCTACCACCTTGTGTGCTGCCCTGCAGGCTGCCACCTTGTGCTGCCCTGCAGGCTACCACCTTGTGTGCTGCCCTGCAGGCTACCACCTTGTGTGCTGCCCTGCAGGCTGTCACCTTGTGTGCTGCCCTGCAGGCTGCCACCTTGTGTGCTGCCCTGCAGGCTGTCCCCTTGTGTGCTGCCCTGCAGGCTGCCACCTTGTGTGCTGTGCTGCCCTGCAGGCTGTCCCCTTGTGCTGTCACCTTGTGTGCTGCCCTGCAGCCTGCCACCTTGTGCTGCCCTGCAGGCTGCCACCTCGTGCTGCCCTGCAGGCTGCCACCTTGTGTGCTGCCCTGCAGGCTGCCACCTTGTGTGCTGCCCTGCAGGCTGCTTGAGCGGCAGCTTTTCGAACTTATTGAACTTATTAGCCACATCAGCGGCTCCGACCCATTAATAAACTCCGCGTTAAAATCCAATAAAATGTGTTTCATACATTTGTGGCGCCAATTGGAAAACATACACTGGATATCTGAGAATATTGAAGTCAGCCCCCCCAAAGTCAAAATCCTGGCTCCGCCCCTGGATTCGGAAATCGATTATTCGTTGTTGTTCCTGAGTCGCGTAAATAAATTGTGTGTCGTACACCCTCCCCCAACCGACAAACTTCCCTAAATTTTACCGCTTCAGCCGTGCCAATATATTACCACTTCAGCAGTAATAAATGAGCACGTTTGTTTCAGGGGAAGACTTTATCGACGTGATCCGACCCAATAATATATATTTTATCAATTACGAGCCACGAGCATTCTGACATTCGTCCTGTTCCTGGTCTTCTCAATCTGAGTAGCTGCCCGGTGATAAGGATCAATCTCCTACACCACAGAGGCACTACACTTCAGATGTTAATATCAGATGTTAATATCTAACACACACGTGAGAAGTTAATATCTAACATACACGTCAGATGTTAATATCTAACATACACGTCAGATGTTAATATCTAACATACACGTCAGTTGTTGATATCTAACATACACGTCAGATGTTAATATCTAACACACATCTCAGAAGTTCATATCTAACACACGTCAGATGTTGATATCTAACACACGTCAGAAGTTAATATCTAACATACACGTCAGAAGTTAATATCTAACACACATGTCAGAAGTTAATATCTAACATACACGTCAGAAGTTAATATCTAACACACAAGTCAGATGTTAATATCTAACATACACGTCAGATGTTAATATCTAACTTACACGTCAGATGTTACTATCTAACACACAAGTCAGATGTTAACATCTAACACACAAGTCAGATGTTAATATCTAACTTACACGTCAGATGTTAACATCTAACACACAAGTCAGATGTTAATATCTAACACACACGTCAGATGTTAACATCTAACTTACACGTCAGATGTTAACATCTAACACACACGTCAGATGTTAATATCTAACACACAAGTCAGATGTTAATATCTAACTTACACGTCAGATGTTAACATCTAACTTACACGTCAGATGTTAACATCTAATACACACGTCAGATGTTAACATCTAACATACACGTCAGATGTTAACATCTAACACACAAGTCAGATGTTAACATCTAACACACACGTCATATGTCAATATCTAACACATAAGTCAGATGTTAATATCTAACACACAAGTCAGATGTTAATATCTAACACACAAGTCAGATGTTAACATCTAACACACAAGTCAGATGTTAATATCTACCACACAAGTCAGATGTTAATATCTAACACACAAGTCAGATGTTAATATCTAACACACAAGTCAGATGTTAATATCTAGCACACAAGTCAGATGTTAATATCTAACACACAAGTCAGATGTTAATATCTAACACACAAGTCAGATGTTAATATCTAACACACAAGTCAGATGTTAATATCTAACGCACAAGTCAGATGTTAACATCTAACACATAAGTCAGATGTTAATATCTAACACACACGTCAGATGTTGATATCTAACATACACGTCAGATGTTAATATCTGACATACACGTCAGATGTTAATATCTAACTTACACGTCAGAAGTTAATATCTAACACACACGTCAGATGTTAATATCTAACATACACGTCAGATGTTAATATCTCACACACACGTCAGAAGTTAATATCTAACATACACGTCAGATGTTAATATCTCACACACACGTCAGAAGTTAATATCTAACATACACGTCAGATGTTAATATCTAACACACACGTCAGATGTTAATATCTAACATACAAGTCAGATGTTAATATCTAACATACACGTCAGATGTTAATATCGCACACACACGTCAGAAGTTAATATCTAACACACGCGTCAGATGTTGATATCTAACATACACGTCAGATGTTAATATCTAACACACATGTCAGATGATAATATCTAACTTACACGTCAGATGTTAATATCTAACATACACGTCATATGTTAATATCTAACTTACACGTCATATGTTAATATCTAACACACACGTCAGATGTTAATATCTAACATACACGTCAGATGTTAACATCTAACTTACACGTCAGAAGTTAATATCTAACACACACGTCAGATGTTAATATCTAACTTACACGTCATTTGTTAACATCTAACACACACGTCATATGTTAATATCTAACACACAAGTCAGATGTTAACATCTAACACACACGTCAGATGTTAACATCTAACTTACACGTCATATGTTAATATCTAACACACAAGTCAGATGTTAATATCTAACACACACGTCAGATGTTAATATCTAACTTACACGTCATTTGTTAACATCTAACACACACGTCATATGTCAATATCTAACACATAAGTCAGATGTTAATATCTAACACACAAGTCAGATGTTAATATCTAACACACAAAGTCAGATGTTAAAATCTAACACACAAGTCAGATGTTAATATCTAACACACAAGTGAGATGTTAATATCTAACACACAAGTCAGATGTTAATATCTAACACACAAGTCAGATGTTAATATCTAACACACAAGTTAGATGTTAATATCTAACACACAAGTCAGATGTTAATATCTAACACACAAGTCAGATGTTAATATCTAACACACAAGTCAGATGTTAATATCTAACACACAAGTCAGATGTTAATATCTAACATACAAGTCAGATGTTAATATCTAACAAACAAGTCAGATGTTAATATCTAACACACAAGTCAGATGTTAATATCTAACACACAAGTCAGATGTTAATTTCTAACACACAAGTCAGATGTTAATATCTAACACACAAGTCAGATGTTAATATCTAACACACAAGTGAGATGTTAATATCTAACACACAAGTCAGATGTTAATATCTAACACACAAGTCAGATGTTAATATCTATCGCACAAGTCAGATGTTAATATCTAACGCACAAGTCAGATGTTAATATCTAACGCACAAGTCAGATGTTAATATCTAACACACAAGTCAGATGTTAATATCTAACACACAAGTCAGATGTTAATATCTAACACACAAGTCAGATGTTAATATCTAACACACAAGTCAGATGTTAATATCTAACACACAAGTCAGATGTTAATATCTAACACACAAGTCAGATGTTAATATCTAACACACAAGTCAGATGTTAATATCTAACACACAAGTCAGATGTTAATATCTAACACACAAGTCAGATGTTAATATCTAACACACAAGTCAGATGTTAATATCTAACACAAAAGTCAGATGTTAATATCTAACACACAAGTCAGATGTTAATATCTAACACACAAGTCAGATGTTAATATCTAACACACAAGTCAGATGTTAATATCTAACACACAAGTCAGATGTTAATATCTAACACACAAGTCAGATGTTAATATCTAACACAAGTCAGATGTTAACATCTAACACACAAATCAGATGTTAATATCTAACACACAAGTCAGATGTTAATATCTAACACACAAGTCAGATGTTAACATCTAACACACAAGTCAGATGTTAATATCTAACACACACGTCAGATGTTAATATCTGATCCGTTCGCCAATAGTTGCCACTCAATTTTCACGTCGCTGCAACTTTGCGACGATGAGTTCACGGGAAAAGAAAATTTAATTCGCTTTACGTGTAACCTCCGTTGGCAAAAAAACAACAACCAACAATCGCTTAAATTTCACTTGTTTAGATGCACACACAGGATTCTTTCACGGCTACCACGATTATGGCCTTCAAATAACGGATAGTGAAGCAGCACGCTTGTGGCAGAACAGAAAAAAAGACTAATTTTAAACTGCTGTCTTATTAGGGAGGATTTGAACATTCCAAATATCGTAATCTGCTTTAAACTTTACAGACAGCAATTAAAACAAACACTTCCTCTTAACGTGTCATGTAGGCATTTGGACAACGGCAAGATTGATAACGCGGTATTCCCACCACCGAGGCTCTGAGTATGTGCACTTGTGTAAGTGGTTCTAATGAGCTTTTCTCAATGTGGTAATTATCCTGTCAGCCACCACCTAATTGTCTCTAGCCGTAATGCGCAGCCCAACGGATTTGTCAAATGAATTTAGGGGCCGTCCATAAATGACGTCACGGGATTTTGGACAATTTTTGACCGCCCACCCCACCCTCGTCACACGGCGTCACAAAAAGCCAGACCACCCCCCCCTCAAATATGACGTCACAAAGCTCTGCCCTCCCCCCCCCCCAAATCCATATTTCCATTTTGAAAATAAAACATGCTTCAAATCTCGATTTAAAGCTTTCGTGACTGCAAAGATTCATCTTCTTTGGCTATTTCGGTAAAGTCACCACGTAGAATGAGAATAAAATAATAAAATAATGAAATTCTCACGACGTTTCGGTCACAACACAAGTGGCCTTCAGGTGAAAGGAACAAACCTGTCGGGACGACAGAGCGTCCTTTCACCTGAAGAAGGCCACTTGTGTTGTGGCCGAAACTTCGCGAGAATTTTATTGTTTTATTTTATTATTTTATTCTCATTCTACGTGACTTTACCAAAAGAACCAAAGAAGATGCTTTAAATCGCTTTAAACTGTTGCCATTGTAGTGCGTATTTAACGTGGCGCTGCACTCTGATGTTGTAGGAGAAAACATTTATTCAAAAGTTTATTTGATTAAGTAGAATGTGTTGTCTATATTTATTTAAAGTTGCGTATCTTGATGTGACGTCACATTTCTCAACCCCCCCCCCCCTCGTCACAAATGTCTGATCCCCCCCCCCTAGGTGCGTGACGTCATTTATGGATGGCCCCTTATGAAACGAAAAACGTCGGTTACCATCCAGCCCGATGTTCGTGCCAAATATGCGAGGTGCAGGAAGAGTTTCAGAGGACGTTTCGGCCACAACACAAGCGGCCTTCATCAGGTGAAAGGGGGCGAGACTGTCTGGTAGGACAGCGCTGGAGTGAAAGAGCCACGTTCAGATACGGCCTTTAAGCTTCAAATTTGAGGCCGTATCTGAACGTGGCTCTTTCACTCCAACGCTGTCCTACCAGACAGTCTCGCCCCCCTTCACCTGATGAAGGCCGCTTGTGTTGTGGCCGAAACGTCGTGAGAATATTATTGTGTTATTTTATTTTATCAATTTATTATTTTATTATCATTCTACGTGACTTTACCGAAAGAACCAAAGAAGATGAATCATTGCAGTCACGAAAACTTTAAATCGAAATTTAGTTTCAGAGGAATTGGCGTTGGGGGCCGTCCATAAATGACGTCACGCACCTAGGGAGGGGGGAGGGTCAAAATTCGTCCAAAATCGCGTGACATCATTTATGGACGGCCCCTTCCGCGCGAGCGGGGCTTTCGCGAGTAAAACAGCGAAACGCGACATCAAACGGAGCATCAGATGTAAGACGGCCGTGTTCTAAAAACGGCTGAGACGGCGTTTCACGTCTCCCTGCAGTGATCACGCAATTGCCTCGGATTAACATTTGAAGCCGAAAAACCTTTGTCGGGTCTGAAGCGAGCGAATGGGATACTGTTTTGATGAATTGTTGCAGATCAATTTATTTTTCAGACCTCTTTACGTCGAGACATCGTTGTCGCGGCATCCGCACTAGGAGTTGGTGGCAGCTTTGGGAGGCTTTCATCCAGCAGTGGATTGATCATGGCTGATGATCATTATGATGAGGTCAACCATGATGTAACTCTTTAAGTCTTTAACCTCCCCGTCACCTCCCATTGCTCCGCTCTCCTTCAACAACTTCACCGGCATCCGATCTTTCATCGCCCTCTATTGAAATTGCTCACCACCACATTACCGATCTTATCTAATTTCCTCCTATGTCCCATCACGCCCGCTCCGGTCACAAGCTACTTATCTTCTTGCTGTCCCTGCTCCACCCTACGCCCAACCTCGATTTCGCTACTTCTCTCTGCTACACCCCCCCCCCCTTACACTGGAACAAACTCCCTCTCCACATCCGACTCTTCCCGCTCGCTTTCCTCTCTTTCGCTCTGCCCTCACGTCGTCCTATCTTTCTTTAACTCCACTCGCCTTCCCCCCTTCCTCTTTCGCCACCCCTGACAGCCAGTGCCGGATTCCCCGAGTAGCAAAAGTACCTACACATGTTGCTACGGGCCCTTGCGCTAGAATTGCTTTCAAGCTATCAATGCCGGTTCACTAATTCTACACGTGCTCTATTACTATAGCACTGTACCGCCTTCAATTTTTACGAACGACTGGGTGTATAAGGTTAGCGATTTGTCGCATTGTCTGGCACATCCCGGGCCAGACGATGCGAGCGAGCAGCCAACTCGCGCGTGCAACGCAGCACCAGGGGACTCCGATTGCCACAACGTTAAGATCGCAGACTCGCAAGGTTGCAGCAGCACATTGGCCAACGCAAGTCGTACGCCAGGGTAAGATCCCAGTCGGGTTCAGTCGCAATTCGGGTGTCTGTGGTTGTTGTTGTTGTTGCAACAATCTCGCAACGATCTATTTCGTTTGCAAAGTTCATACGGCAGCGTAGAAAGTGTAGCCGCGAAGTTGGTTCTGTGCCACGTAAAAATAGCAATACGGTTAATTCCGATGATGTTGCATTCCCCAGTTGCCGTATTATGTTTGTTGAATGCTCCAAGTGTCCACGCTGCTGTAATTCACATGTTACTTGCAAATTCCGATTTTAGGCATTTTGTATTTCCGAAGCGTTTACACTTTCTGACAGCACTTGCATGTGTGTGTTGTCCTCGCCATTTTGCACCGACGTATCGATTTTTTTACGAATATTTATCTTTGTATTGGGGCCGTCCATAAATGACGTCACGCGATTTTGGACGATTTTTGACCCCCCCCCCCTCGTCACACGGTGTCACAAAAAGTCAGACCCCCCTTAAATATGACGTCACAAAGCTCTGCCCCCCCCCCACAACTATATTTCCATTTTGAAAATAAAACATGCTTCAAATCGCTTTAAACTATTGTCATTGTAGTGCGTATTTAATGTGGCGCTGCACTCAGATGTTGTGGGAGAAAACATGTATTAGAAAGTCTATTTAATTAAGTAGAACGTGTTGTCTATATTTGTTTAAATTTTGATGTGACGTCAAATTTATCAAACCCCCTCCCCCCCTCGTCACACATCGTCACAAATTCTAGATTTGAAGCTTTCGTGACTGCAATGATCCATACTCTTTGGTTCTATTCGGTAAAGTCACGTAGATAAAAAAAATAAAACAACAAAAATCACGATGTTTCGGCCACGTCGTGAGTTCAATACAGTACACAAAATTCGTGATCTGATCCCATCCGTGAAGGATGTCATTCCTGACTTACAGTACCCCGGGGTTTACAAATTGAGTTGTACCTGCGCTGATTGCTTTATCGGGGAGACGAAGCGACGTGTCTCTGACCGAATTCGCGAGCACAAATCAGATTTGAAACACGGCAGAACGAATTCTTCTGCCGTAGCTGATCACTGTTACAACGCTGTGGGTGATCACGATATAGTGTTCTCCGATACCAAGGTTCTTTGCAAACCCACGGGTTTTATCAGAGATTTGTTTGGAAAGATGTTCTAAATCGAACCAAACATTAAACTCATTTTTCAATGGTACAGTTTATTTCTCAAATAGTGGTACCCCAAACTTTCGCAGCTTCTTAAAATCCCCTTTTCACACCACCAGCATGTGGACGCTGCCGTGCCCCCTCGCCAGCCTGCACAGGTCGACCCCCTCCCTACCTTTCATCATGCTAAGTCCGCCTATTAAAATGCAATTTTTTATGTTAATTCCTTTGTCAAGGCACCTTGATTACTCTCACACAGCTTAAAGGTCGCGGTCTGAGCTTGGCTGTGTTCCACTCCAGCGCTGTCCTCGAGACAGCCTGGTCCCTTCACCTGACGAAGGCCGCTTGTGTTGTGGCGAAACGTCGTGATTTTTGTGGTTTTATTTTTTACCTACGTGACTTTACCGAATAGAACCAAAGAGTATCGTCACAAATGTCTGACACCCCCCCCCTTCCCCCCCCAGGTGCGTGACGTCATTTATGGACGGCCCCCATTGCAAGTTTATGTAAAGCGCATTGAGGCGGTCTATTTTCGCGAATGAAGATTTCCCGATTGACCGCTTGATGATGCGCTCGTGCTCTTTGATTCTTTCGGTTATTGTCACGTAGGTAGAAAAATAAAATAAAATACAAGATAATATATCACGACGTTTCGATCGCAACGCAAGCGGTCGTCCTCAGGCGGGAAATAATAATCCAGCAATGGAACTGCTGAACCTGGAAGAAACACAGCGAAAGCGCTGTTCAAATCAAGATTGATGTACTCGTGCTTTTGTCAACTATTAATTTGTGACGCTATGGTGGGGGGGGGGGGGGGGCGGTGCCAATACCCTCCGGTGCAAATTCCACTCTTGAATGTCCCTCGTGGGTCTCAGGTTGCTTCGCACAGGCCCTCCTGCATGCACGTCGGCGGTTGTAGTGAAGGTCGGTCGTTCGTTCATTCGCGAAGGACCATTGCCTCCAGACGCGTGACCTCTTGCGACAAGCATTCGCATCGACTGCCCTCGGCCGTCGTGACACCGGCATCTCGAGAGGTTTGTCGACCACCAGCTGAAGTGCGCAATTTGCTGGAGCAAATTTGTCCAAATAAAGATCGGCAATTTTCGTTTGTTTGTTTTATATTTCACCACCTTCGATTTGCGCCAGGATTTCTGGCACGTGGGCGTACACGACCGATATTCCGATTGATAATTATAGATATATATTTTTCGGGGGGGGGGGGTCGGATCGCGTAAGTTAAACGTGTGTCGTACACACCTCTTCACCCAACCCAGCCTATTAATAAAGAGTTCACGTGAGCAAGCATGGATGTACATATATGTTGAGCTTCTTTCGCACTCTCCATCGCCGGCCGTGCTAATCGGAGGTGCGGGGGAAGGACAAACAAACTAAACACAAAAAGCAGTTCCAAAGAAATTCGTTCGTCAATCATCTGCCAGGGGTCGGCAACCTATGGCTCGCCAGCCAGATGCGGCTCTTTTGATGACTGCACCTGGCTCGCAAATAAATCTTAGCTGACATTTCTTAACATGATAAATCTTAACATGATAAGAGCCACATCTGGCTCGCGAGCCATAGGTTGCCGACCCCTGATTCTAGACGATGATTTAAAAGTGCACAGCTCCAGTGGCTTGCTCATATCGAAAGGAAGAGCGTTCCAGACGGCCACAGAAGCGCGCGTGAAAGCGCGCGACGCCGGTGACCGTCTTTGTTCGATGGCTTAGCCAAAAGCCGCTGCTGCTACTGCTGCTGCTACTGCTGCTGCGAGGATGACCGGAGTTCATGTGAAGGTTTACGCTCCTTGACGAGATCAGCGAGCTGCGGCCTCTTCGAAGAAGGAAGCCGAGCGGAGGAGTTGCCAGGATCTCATCTGGGCGTCAAATTTCTCCACTTTGGAACCAAACACAACCTATATCGCTCTGGTACCCTTTTACCAGTATCGAGAGATTTAATGATTTAAAAAAAGGCTTTACTTTTTCTGGCATAAATACAGGAGGTGTTAGGATGTCCAAACACCAAATAAGACACGAATTACAAAGCATCAATATCTGCATTAACTACACATACCTGTGGTAACAACACCGCAAACTAAATTGCGTTCATAATGTGTGCACGGTCCTTGCCGCTGATTGGCCTGCCCCAGAGACAACCTTCTCGTTGAGGCACTGTTCCACTTGTGCTAGGCTAGAGGCCGCCAAAAGACGGGCGGGACAAGGACAATGTCAACACCAAAGCAGTGATAGCTCACGTTCAGCAGTTGTAGGGTACCATAGCTATATTATATTTACTCCAGAAAGGATAAAGCGTTTTTTATCATTCAGCAACCTATATCGTTTCGAAGATAACTTTGTCGGCAAATCAGGAAGTGATGGTTGTGGAAAGTTAATTGATGTTCTAGATGGTTTAAACAGCATAACTCATTTGGTAACCAACGTATTAAATTCTGACACACTTGGCATTCTAAACGACTACACGGACAGCAAATATGCTTCTTCTCTTGCCAAATAAAGTCTCAAAACTAAACTTAAAGCTTTCCTTATTGCAGGCATTCATATTCTTTGAGTCTTTCGGTAAAGTCATGTAGATAGGTTCACAGAATATAACAAAAAAACGACGACTTTCGATCACAACACAAGCGATCGTCATCAGAAGCTGTCTCCCTCTTTTTTCTTCTAATGACGACCGCTTGTGTTGTGATCGAAATGTCGTAATTTTTTGTTATTTTCTTTGAACCTATCTACGTGGCTTTACCGAAAGAACCAAAGAATATTCATATTTTACCAGGTAAGGCTCAACAAAGTGGCTTATCATGTGGACATTTATAGCAGCCAAATCCTCCAAACGCATGTTGGAGGTAAAAACCGGAGGACCCGGAGGAAAATCCACGTGAACACGGGGAGAGAGAGAGATACGTGAACTCCAAATATTCAGCAGCAGGGTGGGAATAGAAGCCACGACATCCTGCATACCAGGCGAGGTAGTTAACATCTCACCACCGCGGCACCCTTAGATAAACGTAGGAGCTGGAGGGCCAGAAATCTAAATATGGACATGTCCACATGCGGCTCTGGAGCCGGCTTTGGAGCCGCATGTGGCGGCTCTTTAAGGAGTGCAGTGCGGCTTTGAAATATTGAGTTTTTTTTTTAATACCGAATTATAAACAGTGCCTCTTCTTGTTATTTTGGTTGCCCACCCTCTGGAAGTCCAGTTTGCCATGGAAGTTCAATTTACCATGGGAGTCCAGTTTACCATGGGAGTCCAGTTTGCCATGGAAGTCAAATTTACCATGGGTGTCCAGTTTACCATGGGAGACCGGTTTACCATGGAAGTCCAGTTTACCATGGGCAGGAGTCGGCAACCTAGGGCTCTTTAAGAACTGCTGCATCGTGACGTTATTTGTTAAGCACCACATGCATTTTGTCCATGGAAATAATTACTAATATTGAGGGGTTTTTGACCTAATTCTATTTTTTTATATTTTTGTTATTCTGGTTGCCTACCCCTGGCCATGTCAAAGACATTGGAGCATTCGCTTGGGGTGAAAAGTTGGAAGGAAAAAAAATGCCAAATATGTAGGTTTTAAAAAAAATGGTTGTGAAGTTTGCAATAATCATGTAGAAATGAAATCGATAAATTTTCTGAGATTGACTGAAGCGTAGCGAACCATACACTAAAACGTACACATCAACAGTCACGAGCCTGCTTAATGATGAGCGTTGCCATTATTTTCGCCCCGTTTCCACGGCAACCAGAATTTATGCGTAAATATGCGGTTGTATAAAATGACAATATACAGAGAGAATGTCTCGTGAAATATAATACAATGTATGCGGCGGCACTAATTCCGGTGTCAGGAATCCAAATATCACAATGTCAAAGGAATTATTGCCTTTCAGAGTAAAAGGGTGCACAAAAAAACCGTTAAATATTTCACAGCGACAATGAAAAAAAATGTTAATGTCAACTTACCATTTTTTACCCGACATATATATAACAATTTCGTGTCTAATGAAAACTTCAATGTCTTATGGTCATATTTTGGTTTCTGGCTCCCAAATCAGTACAGTTAAATACTTTACTTGCCATATCAGTTGCCATGAAAACATTGGTTGCCACTATTCTTTGGTTCTTTCGGTGAAGTCACGTAGATATGAAAAAATAATAAATAATAAAATAATAAAGTGAGCGTACTGGCAGTCTACAATGTAGACTGTAGCCTGGTTCTTAAGTTGGTAAGCGTATTGACAGTTTATAATGTAGACTGTAGCAATGGTTATTAAACCTCTTCCACAAGGACAGGCGTAGAGTGGATGCCTGGATGGCGTCAGTCTCAAATTTTTCCATGAAAATATTTTCTACATCCGGAGATAAGGGAGAACCCATTGGGGTGCCTTCAGTTTGTTTGTAGAATGTTCCATTCCAGGTGCAGTATGTATTGGTGAGGCAGTTTCTCACCAGGGTCGGTACATCAGCATTCAATCCTTGTTGGACCAAATATTCAATGATTGCAATGGTATCGGGCACAGGGACTTTGGTGAACAAAGAAACTACATGGAAACTGACGAGCATATCACCTGAGGACAGTGAGATGTCTTTAATTGACGATACCAGGTGAGCTGAGTTTAGTACAGAAGAGGTGGTCTTACCAGTGAATGGCTGCAAGGTCTCAGACAGATATCGGGCCAGTTTGTAGGTGGGTGAGCCAATGGTGGAGGCGATGGGACGAAGGGGTGTACCTTCGTTATGGATTTTTGGTAAGCCGTACAATCTGGGTGGCTTAGCGGCAGACGGTTTTAAGGACATCCGTTTGGTCTGTTCAATTAATTAAGCTGAATCAGTGATGATACTGTTCGTTTTTGTAACGAGGCTGTTGGTGGGATCTCTTAAAATTTTTGTGTAGCTACCGTCATTAAGTAGGTCCTGAATTTTGTTATTGTACACGGTTCTGTCCATGATGACCGTGGCATTGCCCTTGTCGGCTGAGAGGATGACGATATCATCCCTCTTTTTCAATTGAGATAACTCAAAGCGCTCATCCTTACTGATGTTGCTGACTGGTATCTTAGCGCTTTTGAGGGTTGCAGCTATTTCAGATCTTGTCACGTCTGCAGCGATGTGTCCCAAACCCTTAAGAACTACATCGACCTGGGAAATAATGTCATCCACTGGTATGTGTTTGGGGGTGACTGCGAAGTTCAATCCTTTAGCCAAAACCGACTTTTGACCATCGAAAATTAGGCTATTACTCGGATTAATGACAACCTTGTCAACCTTGTCAACGTCTAACTTTTTAACGTGTGGATCTGGTTTCTTCTTGGAAAGGAGGTTGAACTTTGAAATCAGGTTATCTTTACATTTAGCTGACATTGTAGCGGCTGATGAAGCAGTCATGTTATCTACATGTTCCAGCTTGTTACCATGGAAACTAGGCTGTTTGAACCCATCCGGAACGTTAATAAAATAAAATTCCACAACCCATCATATCCCATCATGGGACCTCCTTTGCCAGTACCAAAATATGAGAATAGGTTTTTCACCTGTTTTTCTGGCAACAAAACAGAGGACGTCCTCTGGCCTAACACGGTTTGAGACGAGGCACAAAAGAAAGCTGTCTCTGGTGTGAACTAATCACTTTCAAAGACAATGCATATATTATCAGAGTACGTTTTTTGTTTGCATTCTGACCACAAGTATTGTGGTTAATGCAGACATGATTCCTGGTAAAAGGTTTCAGTTTGGCCTTTTAACATCTTATCACCTGTTTTGTTGCCAGAAAAAAAATGGGAAAACCTATTCTCATCACAATTGGACAATTTATTCAGATTTGGCCACAGGACTAAGGTCAGCCACGTGATGGCCATGAACACCATTGCCCATGAAGATGTCACCTGGAACGCTTTGACATCGACTGCATTGCTTTACTCGATTCCCCTTGGTACGAGACCACCCGCATCTCCCCCCCCCCCCACCTCCTTACGCGCGGAATAATAAATGGCAATCGTTTTAATTCTCCCAATAAACATTTGACCCTTCGCCCCTTGTACTTGGGCGGCTTCTCGCGGCGAAGCCATTCGACTGAGCGGACAGCTTTTGCCGCCAGGGAGGGGGGTCGTATCGTTAGCGCCGTCTCGTACGTTCGCTAAGTTTGTGACAAATTAACACATTCTTGGCTTGTATGGCACCATCCATTATTAGCCACTCGCTTCAAACCTCTCAAGGTTCTCGTGAGCAACGGCCCTGAGGTGACCTCGCCGGCTTGCGGTACGCGATAACCTAACTCTGCGCTTCTCTTTGTTTTTTTTTAACGATGCTGTGTTTTGCTTTGGTGCAATGTCGTTGTTGGTGATGGCGCATTTATATTTTATGTAAAAAAAAATGTTGTAAGAGATTAAAATTTCGTCTTTCTTCGGAAACGGTGTGTTTCACCACTGGCACTTTTATGCCTAATCTTTTGAGTAGCTCAAAATTAATAAAAAAATATATACATTTTACATGGAAATTATGATTTCTTACGGTTTTTATTTATTAATTTGTTTGATTAATGTATTTTTCTCTGATGTGTTATGCCTGTCACGGAAGCGATGTGTTTTTATTGATGACACCCGACTTATTGATGAAACCCGACTTTTAGCTCACCGGCTACTTCAAAATAAACTGTACTGAACTCAACAAACTATTTTTTTATTTGACCAGGTAAGGGGGCACTGAGCTTCATTAGTAGCTCTTTTTAAGAAATGACCTGGCTATCACAAATGATAGCTCAACGAAGTGGCTCATCATCACGTGGAGATTTATAGCTACCAAAAACTCTAAACGCGTGACGTTGATTCTAAATATGGAGGGAAAAGACGCGCATGCCAGTGGAAAACACTCTATCCCATACAGATGCAACAGATGGGAGGAGATCAGTCCACACTTTACCTGTAGATGAGTCCACACTTTTACTGGAGATTAGTCCACACTTTAACTGTAGATTAGTCCACACTTTAACTGTAGATAAGTCCACACTTTAACTGTAGATAAGTCCACACATTAACTGTAGATTAGTCCACACTTTAACTGGAGATTAGTCCACTCTTTAACTGTAGATTAGTCCACACTTTAACTGTAGATTAGTCCACACTTTAACTGTAGATGAGTCCACTCTTTAACTGTAGATTAGTCCACACTTTAACTGCAGATTAGTCCACACTTTGACTGTAGATTAGTCCACACTTTAACTGTAGATTAGTCCACACTAACTGGAGATCAGTCCACACTTTGACTGGAGATTAGTCCGCACTTTGACTGTAGATTAGGCCACACTCTGACTGTAGATTAGTCCACACTTTGACTGTAGATTAGTCCACACTTTGACTGTAGATTAGTCCACACTTTAACTGGAGATGAGTCCACACTTTAACTGGAGATTAGTCCACACTTTAACTGGAGATTAGTCCACACTTTGACTGGAGATTAGTCCACTTTTTAACTGTAGATTAGTCCACACTTTAACTGTAGATTAGACAACACTTTAACTGTGGATTAGTCCACACTTTAACTGGAGATTAGTCCACACTTTGACTGTAGATTAGTCCACACTTTAAATGTAGATGAGTCCACACTTTAACTGGAGATCAGTCCACACTTTGAATGTAGATTAGTCCACACTTTGACTGTAGATTAGTCCACACTTTGACTATAGATTAGTCCACACTTTAACTGGAGATGAGTCCACACTTTGACTGTAGATTAGTCCACACTTTGACTTGAGATGAGTCCACACTTTAACTGGAGAATAGTCCACACTTTGACTGGAGATGAGTCCACACTTTAACTGTAGATTAGTCCACACTTTTACTGGAGATGAGTCCACACTTTAAATTGAGATTAGCCCACACTTTAACTGTAGATTAGTCCACACTTTAACTGTAGATTAGTCCACACTTTAACTGTAGATTAGTCCATACTTTAACTGTAGATTAGTCCACACTTTAACTGTAGATTAGTCCACACTTTGACTGGAGATTAGTCAACACTTTTACTGGAGATTAGTCCACATTTTAACTGTAGATTAGTCCACACTTTAACTGTAGATTAATCCTCATTTTAACTGTAGATTAGTCCACACTATAACTGTAGATGAGTCCACACTTTAACTGTAGATTAGTCCACACTTTGACTGGAGATAAGTCCACACTTTAACTGGAGATTAGTCCACACTTTGACTGTAGATTAGTCCACACTTTGACTTGAGATGAGTCCACTCTTTAACTGTAGATTAGTCCACACTTTGACTGGAGATGAGTCCACACTTTAACTGGAGAATAGTCCACACTTTGACTGGAGATGAGTCCACACTTTAACTGTAGATTAGTCCACACTTTTAATTTGATTTAAAGCTTTCGTGACTGCAGTAATTCACACTTTAACTGGAGATTAGTCCACACTTTGACTGGAGATTAGTCAACACTTTTACTGGAGATTAGTCCACATTTTAACTGTAGATTAGCCCACACTTTAACTGGAGATCAGTCCACACTTTAACTGTAGATTAGTCCACACTTTAACTGTAGATTAGTCCACACTTTGACTGGAGATGAGTCCACACTTTAACTGGAGATTAGTCCACACTTTAACTGTAGGTTAGTCCACACTTTAACTATAGATTAGTCAACACTTTAACTGTAGATTAGTCCACACTTTAACTGTAGATTAGTCCACACTTTGACTGGAGATTAGTCCACACTTTAACTGGAGATTAGTCCACAATTTAACTGTATATTAGTCCACACTTTGACTGTGGATTAGGCCACACTTTGACTGGAGATGAGTCCACACTTTAACTGGAGATGAGTCCACACTTTGACTGCAGATTAGTCCACACTTTGACTGGAGATGAGTCCACACTTTAACTGTAGATTAGTCCACACTTTAACTGTAGATTAGTTCACACTTTAACTGGAGATTAGTCCACACTTTAACTTGAGATTAGCCCACACTTTAACTGTAGATTAGTCCACACTTTAACTGTAGATTAGTCCACACTTTGACTGGAGATTAGTCCACACTTTAACTGGAGATTAGTCCACACTTTAACTGTAGATTAGTCCACACATTGACTGTGGACTAGTCCACACTTTGACTGGAGATTAGTCCACACTTTGACTGCAGATTAGTCCACATTTTGACTGGAGATGAGTCCACACTTTAATTGTAGATTAGTCCACACTTTGACTGGAGATTAGTCAACACTTTTACTGGAGATTAGTCCACACTTTAACTGGAGATTAGTCCACACTTTGACTGCAGATTAGTCCACACTTTAACTGGAGATTAGTCCACACTTTGACTGGAGAATAGTCAACACTTTTACTGGAGATTAGTCCACATTTTAACTGTAGATTAGTCCACACTTTAACTGTAGATTAATCCACACTTTAACTGTAGATCAGTCCACACTATAACTGTAGATTAGTCCACACTTTGACTGGAGATAATTCCACACTTTAACTGGAGATTAGTCCACACTTTGACTGTAGATTAGTCCACACTTTGACTTGAGATTAGTCCACACTTTAACTGGAGATGAGTCCACACTTTTACTGTAGATTAGTCCACACTTTAACTGGAGATTAGTCCACACTTTGACTTGAGATGAGTCCACACTTTGACTGGAGATTAGTCCACACTTTAACTGGAGATCAGTCCACACTTTAACTGTAGATTAGTCTACACTATAACTGTACATTAGTCCACACTTTAACTGGAGATTAGTCCACACTTTGACTGTAGATTAGTCCACACTTTAACTGGAGATGAGTCCACACTTTAACTGGAGATTAGTCCACACTTTAACTGGAGATTAGTCCACACTTTGACTGGAGATTAGTCCACTCTTTAACTGTAGATTAGTCCACACTTTAACTGTAGATTAGACAACACTTTAACTGTGGATTAGTCCACACTTTAACTGGAGATTAGTCCACACTTTGACTGTAGATTAGTCCACACTTTAAATGTAGATGAGTCCACACTTTAACTGGAGATCAGTCCACACTTTGAATGTAGATTAGTCCACACTTTGACTGTAGATTAGTCCACACTTTGACTATAGATTAGTCCACACTTTAACTGGAGATGAGTCCACACTTTGACTGTAGATTAGTCCACACTTTGACTTGAGATGAGTCCACACTTTAACTGGAGAATAGTCCACACTTTGACTGGAGATGAGTCCACACTTTAACTGTAGATTAGTCCACACTTTTACTGGAGATGAGTCCACACTTTAAATTGAGATTAGCCCACACTTTAACTGTAGATTAGTCCACACTTTAACTGTAGATTAGTCCACACTTTAACTGTAGATTAGTCCATACTTTAACTGTAGATTAGTCCACACTTTAACTGTAGATTAGTCCACACTTTGACTGGAGATTAGTCCACACTTTAACTGGAGATGAGTCCACACTTTAACTGGAGATTAGTCCACACTTTAACTGGAGATTAGTCCACACTTTGACTGGAGATTAGTCCACTCTTTAACTGTAGATTAGTCCATACTTTAACTGGAGATTAGTCCACACTTTGACTGTAGATTAGTCCACACTTTAACTGGAGATGAGTCCACACTTTAACTGGAGATTAGTCCACACTTTAACTGGAGATTAGTCCACACTTTGACTGGAGATTAGTCCACTCTTTAACTGTAGATTAGTCCATACTTTAACTGTAGATTAGTCCACACTTTAACTGTAGATTAGTCCACACTTTGACTGGAGATTAGTCAACACTTTTACTGGAGATTAGTCCACATTTTAACTGTAGATTAGTCCACACTTTAACTGTAGATTAATCCTCATTTTAACTGTAGATTAGTCCACACTATAACTGTAGATGAGTCCACACTTTAACTGTAGATTAGTCCACACTTTGACTGGAGATAAGTCCACACTTTAACTGGAGATTAGTCCACACTTTGACTGTAGATTAGTCCACACTTTGACTTGAGATGAGTCCACTCTTTAACTGTAGATTAGTCCACACTTTGACTGGAGATGAGTCCACACTTTAACTGGAGAATAGTCCACACTTTGACTGGAGATGAGTCCACACTTTAACTGTAGATTAGTCCACACTTTTAATTTGATTTAAAGCTTTCGTGACTGCAGTAATTCACACTTTAACTGGAGATTAGTCCACACTTTGACTGGAGATTAGTCAACACTTTTACTGGAGATTAGTCCACATTTTAACTGTAGATTAGCCCACACTTTAACTGGAGATCAGTCCACACTTTAACTGTAGATTAGTCCACACTTTAACTGTAGATTAGTCCACACTTTGACTGGAGATGAGTCCACACTTTAACTGGAGATTAGTCCACACTTTAACTGTAGGTTAGGCCACACTTTGACTGGAGATGAGTCCACACTTTAACTGGAGATGAGTCCACACTTTGACTGCAGATTAGTCCACACTTTGACTGGAGATGAGTCCACACTTTAACTGTAGATTAGTCCACACTTTACTGTAGATTAGTTCACACTTTAACTGGAGATTAGTCCACACTTTAACTTGAGATTAGCCCACACTTTAACTGTAGATTAGTCCACACTTTAACTGTAGATTAGTCCACACTTTGACTGGAGATTAGTCCACACTTTAACTGGAGATTAGTCCACACTTTAACTGTAGATTAGTCCACACATTGACTGTGGACTAGTCCACACTTTGACTGGAGATTAGTCCACACTTTGACTGCAGATTAGTCCACATTTTGACTGGAGATGAGTCCACACTTTAAATGTAGATTAGTCCACACTTTGACTGGAGATTAGTCAACACTTTTACTGGAGATTAGTCCACACTTTAACTGGAGATTAGTCCACACTTTGACTGCAGATTAGTCCACACTTTAACTGGAGATTAGTCCACACTTTGACTGGAGAATAGTCAACACTTTTACTGGAGATTAGTCCACATTTTAACTGTAGATTAGTCCACACTTTAACTGTAGATTAATCCACACTTTAACTGTAGATCAGTCCACACTATAACTGTAGATTAGTCCACACTTTGACTGGAGATAATTCCACACTTTAACTGGAGATTAGTCCACACTTTGACTGTAGATTAGTCCACACTTTGACTTGAGATTAGTCCACACTTTAACTGGAGATGAGTCCACACTTTTACTGTAGATTAGTCCACACTTTAACTGGAGATTAGTCCACACTTTGACTTGAGATGAGTCCACACTTTGACTGGAGATTAGTCCACACTTTAACTGGAGATCAGTCCACACTTTAACTGTAGATTAGTCTACACTATAACTGTACATTAGTCCACACTTTAACTGGAGATTAGTCCACACTTTGACTGTAGATTAGTCCACACTTTAACTGGAGATGAGTCCACACTTTAACTGGAGATTCGTCCACACTTTAACTGGAGATTAGTCCACACTTTGACTGCAGATTAGTCCACACTTTAACTGGAGATTAGTCCACACTTTGACTGGAGAATAGTCAACACTTTTACTGGAGATTAGTCCACATTTTAACTGTAGATTAGTCCACACTTTAACTGTAGATTAATCCACACTTTAACTGTAGATCAGTCCACACTATAACTGTAGATTAGTCCACACTTTGACTGGAGATAATTCCACACTTTAACTGGAGATTAGTCCACACTTTGACTGTAGATTAGTCCACACTTTGACTTGAGATTAGTCCACACTTTAACTGGAGATGAGTCCACACTTTTACTGTAGATTAGTCCACACTTTAACTGGAGATTAGTCCACACTTTGACTTGAGATGAGTCCACACTTTGACTGGAGATTAGTCCACACTTTAACTGGAGATCAGTCCACACTTTAACTGTAGATTAGTCTACACTATAACTGTACATTAGTCCACACTTTAACTGGAGATTAGTCCACACTTTGACTGTAGATTAGTCCACACTTTAACTGGAGATGAGTCCACACTTTAACTGGAGATTAGTCCACACTTTAACTGGAGATTAGTCCACACTTTGACTGGAGATTAGTCCACTCTTTAACTGTAGATTAGTCCATACTTTAACTGTAGATTAGTCCACACTTTAACTGTAGATTAGTCCACACTTTGACTGGAGATTAGTCAACACTTTTACTGGAGATTAGTCCACATTTTAACTGTAGATTAGTCCACACTTTAACTGTAGATTAATCCTCATTTTAACTGTAGATTAGTCCACACTATAACTGTAGATGAGTCCACACTTTAACTGTAGATTAGTCCACACTTTGACTGGAGATAAGTCCACACTTTAACTGGAGATTAGTCCACACTTTGACTGTAGATTAGTCCACACTTTGACTTGAGATGAGTCCACTCTTTAACTGTAGATTAGTCCACACTTTGACTGGAGATGAGTCCACACTTTAACTGGAGAATAGTCCACACTTTGACTGGAGATGAGTCCACACTTTAACTGTAGATTAGTCCACACTTTTAATTTGATTTAAAGCTTTCGTGACTGCAGTAATTCACACTTTAACTGGAGATTAGTCCACACTTTGACTGGAGATTAGTCAACACTTTTACTGGAGATTAGTCCACATTTTAACTGTAGATTAGCCCACACTTTAACTGGAGATCAGTCCACACTTTAACTGTAGATTAGTCCACACTTTAACTGTAGATTAGTCCACACTTTGACTGGAGATGAGTCCACACTTTAACTGGAGATTAGTCCACACTTTAACTGTAGGTTAGTCCACACTTTAACTATAGATTAGTCAACACTTTAACTGTAGATTAGTCCACACTTTAACTGTAGATTAGTCCACACTTTGACTGGAGATTAGTCCACACTTTAACTGGAGATTAGTCCACAATTTAACTGTATATTAGTCCACACTTTGACTGTGGATTAGGCCACACTTTGACTGGAGATGAGTCCACACTTTAACTGGAGATGAGTCCACACTTTGACTGCAGATTAGTCCACACTTTGACTGGAGATGAGTCCACACTTTAACTGTAGATTAGTCCACACTTTACTGTAGATTAGTTCACACTTTAACTGGAGATTAGTCCACACTTTAACTTGAGATTAGCCCACACTTTAACTGTAGATTAGTCCACACTTTAACTGTAGATTAGTCCACACTTTGACTGGAGATTAGTCCACACTTTAACTGGAGATTAGTCCACACTTTAACTGTAGATTAGTCCACACATTGACTGTGGACTAGTCCACACTTTGACTGGAGATTAGTCCACACTTTGACTGCAGATTAGTCCACATTTTGACTGGAGATGAGTCCACACTTTAATTGTAGATTAGTCCACACTTTGACTGGAGATTAGTCAACACTTTTACTGGAGATTAGTCCACACTTTAACTGGAGATTAGTCCACACTTTGACTGCAGATTAGTCCACACTTTAACTGGAGATTAGTCCACACTTTGACTGGAGAATAGTCAACACTTTTACTGGAGATTAGTCCACATTTTAACTGTAGATTAGTCCACACTTTAACTGTAGATTAATCCACACTTTAACTGTAGATCAGTCCACACTATAACTGTAGATTAGTCCACACTTTGACTGGAGATAATTCCACACTTTAACTGGAGATTAGTCCACACTTTGACTGTAGATTAGTCCACACTTTGACTTGAGATTAGTCCACACTTTAACTGGAGATGAGTCCACACTTTTACTGTAGATTAGTCCACACTTTAACTGGAGATTAGTCCACACTTTGACTTGAGATGAGTCCACACTTTGACTGGAGATTAGTCCACACTTTAACTGGAGATCAGTCCACACTTTAACTGTAGATTAGTCTACACTATAACTGTACATTAGTCCACACTTTAACTGGAGATTAGTCCACACTTTGACTGTAGATTAGTCCACACTTTAACTGGAGATGAGTCCACACTTTAACTGGAGATTAGTCCACACTTTAACTGGAGATTAGTCCACACTTTGACTGGAGATTAGTCCACTCTTTAACTGTAGATTAGTCCACACTTTAACTGTAGATTAGACAACACTTTAACTGTGGATTAGTCCACACTTTAACTGGAGATTAGTCCACACTTTGACTGTAGATTAGTCCACACTTTAAATGTAGATGAGTCCACACTTTAACTGGAGATCAGTCCACACTTTGAATGTAGATTAGTCCACACTTTGACTGTAGATTAGTCCACACTTTGACTATAGATTAGTCCACACTTTAACTGGAGATGAGTCCACACTTTGACTGTAGATTAGTCCACACTTTGACTTGAGATGAGTCCACACTTTAACTGGAGAATAGTCCACACTTTGACTGGAGATGAGTCCACACTTTAACTGTAGATTAGTCCACACTTTTACTGGAGATGAGTCCACACTTTAAATTGAGATTAGCCCACACTTTAACTGTAGATTAGTCCACACTTTAACTGTAGATTAGTCCACACTTTAACTGTAGATTAGTCCATACTTTAACTGTAGATTAGTCCACACTTTAACTGTAGATTAGTCCACACTTTGACTGGAGATTAGTCAACACTTTTACTGGAGATTAGTCCACATTTTAACTGTAGATTAGTCCACACTTTAACTGTAGATTAATCCTCATTTTAACTGTAGATTAGTCCACACTATAACTGTAGATGAGTCCAAACTTTAACTGTAGATTAGTCCACACTTTGACTGGAGATAAGTCCACACTTTAACTGGAGATTAGTCCACACTTTGACTGTAGATTAGTCCACACTTTGACTTGAGATGAGTCCACTCTTTAACTGTAGATTAGTCCACACTTTGACTGGAGATGAGTCCACACTTTAACTGGAGAATAGTCCACACTTTGACTGGAGATGAGTCCACACTTTAACTGTAGATTAGTCCACACTTTTAATTTGATTTAAAGCTTTCGTGACTGCAGTAATTCACACTTTAACTGGAGATTAGTCCACACTTTGACTGGAGATTAGTCAACACTTTTACTGGAGATTAGTCCACATTTTAACTGTAGATTAGCCCACACTTTAACTGGAGATCAGTCCACACTTTAACTGTAGATTAGTCCACACTTTAACTGTCGATTAGTCCACACTTTGACTGGAGATGAGTCCACACTTTAACTGGAGATTAGTCCACACTTTAACTGTAGGTTAGTCCACACTTTAACTATAGATTAGTCAACACTTTAACTGTAGATTAGTCCACACTTTAACTGTAGATTAGTCCACACTTTGACTGGAGATTAGTCCACACTTTAACTGGAGATTAGTCCACAATTTAACTGTATATTAGTCCACACTTTGACTGTGGATTAGGCCACACTTTGACTGGAGATGAGTCCACACTTTAACTGGAGATGAGTCCACACTTTGACTGCAGATTAGTCCACACTTTGACTGGAGATGAGTCCACACTTTAACTGTAGATTAGTCCACACTTTAACTGTAGATTAGTTCACACTTTAACTGGAGATTAGTCCACACTTTAACTGGAGATTAGTCCACACTTTAACTGTAGATTAGTCCACACATTGACTGTGGACTAGTCCACACTTTGACTGGAGATTAGTCCACACTTTGACTGCAGATTAGTCCACATTTTGACTGGAGATGAGTCCACACTTTAATTGTAGATTAGTCCACACTTTGACTGGAGATTAGTCAACACTTTTACTGGAGATTAGTCCACACTTTAACTGGAGATTAGTCCACACTTTGACTGCAGATTAGTCCACACTTTAACTGGAGATTAGTCCACACTTTGACTGGAGAATAGTCAACACTTTTACTGGAGATTAGTCCACATTTTAACTGTAGATTAGTCCACACTTTAACTGTAGATTAATCCACAGTTTAACTGTAGATCAGTCCACACTATAACTGTAGATTAGTCCACACTTTGACTGGAGATAATTCCACACTTTAACTGGAGATTAGTCCACACTTTGACTGTAGATTAGTCCACACTTTAACTGGAGATTAGTCCACACTTTGACTGGAGATTAGTCAACACTTTTACTGGAGATTAGTCCACATTTTAACTGTAGATTAGCCCACACTTTAACTGGAGATCAGTCCACACTTTAACTGTAGATTAGTCCACACTTTAACTGTCGATTAGTCCACACTTTGACTGGAGATGAGTCCACACTTTAACTGGAGATTAGTCCACACTTTAACTGTAGGTTAGTCCACACTTTAACTATAGATTAGTCAACACTTTAACTGTAGATTAGTCCACACTTTAACTGTAGATTAGTCCACACTTTGACTGGAGATTAGTCCACACTTTAACTGGAGATTAGTCCACAATTTAACTGTATATTAGTCCACACTTTGACTGTGGATTAGGCCACACTTTGACTGGAGATGAGTCCACACTTTAACTGGAGATGAGTCCACACTTTGACTGCAGATTAGTCCACACTTTGACTGGAGATGAGTCCACACTTTAACTGTAGATTAGTCCACACTTTAACTGTAGATTAGTTCACACTTTAACTGGAGATTAGTCCACACTTTAACTTGAGATTAGCCCACACTTTAACTGTAGATTAGTCCACACTTTAACTGTAGATTAGTCCACACTTTGACTGGAGATTAGTCCACACTTTAACTGGAGATTAGTCCACACTTTAACTGTAGATTAGTCCACACATTGACTGTGGACTAGTCCACACTTTGACTGGAGATTAGTCCACACTTTGACTGCAGATTAGTCCACATTTTGACTGGAGATGAGTCCACACTTTAATTGTAGATTAGTCCACACTTTGACTGGAGATTAGTCAACACTTTTACTGGAGATTAGTCCACACTTTAACTGGAGATTAGTCCACACTTTGACTGCAGATTAGTCCACACTTTAACTGGAGATTAGTCCACACTTTGACTGGAGAATAGTCAACACTTTTACTGGAGATTAGTCCACATTTTAACTGTAGATTAGTCCACACTTTAACTGTAGATTAATCCACAGTTTAACTGTAGATCAGTCCACACTATAACTGTAGATTAGTCCACACTTTGACTGGAGATAATTCCACACTTTAACTGGAGATTAGTCCACACTTTTACTGTAGATTAGTCCACACTTTGACTTGAGATTAGTCCACACTTTAACTGGAGATGAGTCCACACTTTTACTGTAGATTAGTCCACACTTTAACTGGAGATTAGTCCACACTTTGACTTGAGATGAGTCCACACTTTGACTGGAGATTAGTCCACACTTTAACTGGAGATCAGTCCACACTTTAACTGTAGATTAGTCTACACTATAACTGTACATTAGTCCACACTTTAACTGGAGATTAGTCCACACTTTGACTGTAGATTAGTCCACACTTTAACTGGAGATTAGTCTACACATTGACTGGAGATTAGTCCACACTTTAACTGGAGATTAGTCCACACTTTGACTGTAGATTAGTCCACACTTTGACTGGAGATGAGTCCACACTTTAACTGGAGATGAGTCCACACTTTGACTGGAGATTAGTCCACACTTTTACTGGAGATTAGTCCACACTTTAACTGGAGAATAGTCCACACTTTAACTGGAGATTAGTCCACACAATAACGGTAGATTAGTCCACACTTTAACTGGAGATTAGTCCAAACTTTAACTGTAGATTAGTCCACACTTTAACTGGAGATTAGTCCACACTTTGACTGGAGATTAGTCCACACTTTGACTGTAGGTTAGTCCACACTTTAACTGTAGATTAGTCCACACTTTAACTGTAGATTAGTCCACACTTTAACTGTAGATTAGTCCACACTTTAACTGGAGATGAGTCCACACTTTGACTGGATATTAGTCCACACTTTGACTGTAGATTAGTCCACACTTTTACTGGAGATGAGTCCACACTTTAACTGGAGATGAGTCCACACTTTGACTGCAGATTAGTCCACACTTTGACTGGAGATGAGTCCACACTTTAACTGTAGATTAGTCCACACTTTAACTGTAGATTAGTCCACACTTTAACTGGAGATCAGTCCACACTTTAACTTGAGATTTGCCCACACTTTAACTGTAGATTAGTCCACACTTTAACTGTAGATTAGTCCACACTTGGACTGGAGATTAGTCCACACTTTAACTGGAGATTAGTCCACACTTTAACTGTAGATTAGTCCACACATTGACTGTGGACTAGTCCACACTTTGACTGGAGATTAGTCCACACTTTGACTGCAGATTAGTCCACATTTTGACTGGAGATGAGTCCACACTTTAATTGTAGATTAGTCCACACTTTGACTGGAGATTAGTCAACACTTTTACTGGAGATTAGTCCACACTTTAACTGTAGATTAGTCCACACTTTGACTGTGGATTAGTCCACACTTTAACTGGAGATTAGTCCACACTTTGACTGCAGATTAGTCCACACTTTAACTGGAGATTAGTCCACACTTTGACTGGAGAATAGTCAACACTTTTACTGGAGATTAGTCCACATTTTAACTGTAGATTAGTCCACACTTTAACTGTAGATTAATCCACACTTTAACTGTAGATCAGTCCACACTATAACTGTAGATTAGTCCACACTTTGACTGGAGATAATTCCACACTTTAACTGGAGATTAGTCCACACTTTGACTGTAGATTAGTCCACACTTTGACTTGAGATGAGTCCACACTTTGACTGGAGATTAGTCCACACTTTAACTGGAGATGAGTCCACACTTTTACTGTAGATTAGTCCACACTTTAACTGGAGATTAGTCCACACTTTGACTTGAGATGAGTCCACACTTTGACTGGAGATTAGTCCACACTTTAACTGGAGATCAGTCCACACTTTAACTGTAGATTAGTCTACACTATAACTGTACATTAGTCCACACTTTAACTGGAGATTAGTCCACACTTTGACTGTAGATTAGTCCACACTTTAACTGGAGATTAGTCTACACTTTGACTGGAGATTAGTCCACACTTTAACTGGAGAATAGTCCACACTTTGACTGTAGATTAGTCCACATTTTGACTGGAGATGAGTCCACACTTTAACTGGAGATGAGTCCACACTTTGACTGGAGATTAGTCCACACTTTTACTGGAGATTAGTCCACACTTTAACTGGAGAATAGTCCACACTTTAACTGGAGATTAGTCCACACTATAACGGTAGATTAGTCCACACTTTAACTGGAGATTAGTCCAAACTTTAACTGTAGATTAGTCCACACTTTAACTGGAGATTAGTCCACACTTTGACTGTAGATGAGTCCACACTGTGACTGGAGGTTAGTCCACACTTTGACTGTAGATCAGTCCACACTTTAACTGCAGATTAGTCCACACTTTGACTGGAGATTAGTCCACACTTTGACTGTAGATTAGTCCACACTTTAACTGTAGATTAGTCCACACTTTAACTGTAGATTAGTCCACACTTTAACTGTAGATTAGTCCACACTTTAACTGGAGATGAGTCCACACTTTGATTGGATATTAGTCCACACTTTGACTGTAGATTAGTCCACACTTTTACTGGAGATGAGTCCACACTTTAACTGTGGAATAGTCCATACTTTGACTGTAGATTAGTCCACACTTTAAATGGAGATTCGTCCACACTTTGACTGGAGATTAGTTCACACTTTAACTGGAGATTAGTCCACACTTTGACTGTAGATTAGTCCACACTTTGACTGGAGATGAGTCCACACTTTGACTGGAGATTAGTCCACACTTTAACTGGAGATCAGTCCACACTTTAACTGTAGATTAGTCTACACTATAACTGTACATTAGTCCACACTTTAACTGGAGATTAGTCCACACTTTGACTGTAGATTAGTCCACACTTTAACTGGAGATTAGTCTACACATTGACTGGAGATTAGTCCACACTTT
Source organism: Petromyzon marinus (assembly GCF_048934315.1). Classification (NCBI taxonomy): domain Eukaryota; kingdom Metazoa; phylum Chordata; class Hyperoartia; order Petromyzontiformes; family Petromyzontidae; genus Petromyzon; species Petromyzon marinus. The sequence continues at coordinate 8,588,059 of NC_133687.1, forward strand.
AACTGGAGATTAGTCCACACTTTGACTGTAGATTAGTCCACACTTTGACTGGAGATGAGTCCACACTTTAACTGGAGATGAGTCCACACTTTGACTGGAGATTAGTCCACACTTTTACTGGAGATTAGTCCACACTTTAACTGGAGAATAGTCCACACTTTAACTGGAGATTAGTCCACACAATAACGGTAGATTAGTCCACACTTTAACTGTAGATCAGTCCACACTATAACTGTAGATTAGTCCACACTTTGACTGGAGATAATTCCACACTTTAACTGGAGATTAGTCCACACTTTGACTGTAGATTAGTCCACACTTTAACTGGAGATTAGTCCACACTTTGACTGGAGATTAGTCAACACTTTTACTGGAGATTAGTCCACATTTTAACTGTAGATTAGCCCACACTTTAACTGGAGATCAGTCCACACTTTAACTGTAGATTAGTCCACACTTTAACTGTCGATTAGTCCACACTTTGACTGGAGATGAGTCCACACTTTAACTGGAGATTAGTCCACACTTTAACTGTAGGTTAGTCCACACTTTAACTATAGATTAGTCAACACTTTAACTGTAGATTAGTCCACACTTTAACTGTAGATTAGTCCACACTTTGACTGGAGATTAGTCCACACTTTAACTGGAGATTAGTCCACAATTTAACTGTATATTAGTCCACACTTTGACTGTGGATTAGGCCACACTTTGACTGGAGATGAGTCCACACTTTAACTGGAGATGAGTCCACACTTTGACTGCAGATTAGTCCACACTTTGACTGGAGATGAGTCCACACTTTAACTGTAGATTAGTCCACACTTTAACTGTAGATTAGTTCACACTTTAACTGGAGATTAGTCCACACTTTAACTTGAGATTAGCCCACACTTTAACTGTAGATTAGTCCACACTTTAACTGTAGATTAGTCCACACTTTGACTGGAGATTAGTCCACACTTTAACTGGAGATTAGTCCACACTTTAACTGTAGATTAGTCCACACATTGACTGTGGACTAGTCCACACTTTGACTGGAGATTAGTCCACACTTTGACTGCAGATTAGTCCACATTTTGACTGGAGATGAGTCCACACTTTAATTGTAGATTAGTCCACACTTTGACTGGAGATTAGTCAACACTTTTACTGGAGATTAGTCCACACTTTAACTGGAGATTAGTCCACACTTTGACTGCAGATTAGTCCACACTTTAACTGGAGATTAGTCCACACTTTGACTGGAGAATAGTCAACACTTTTACTGGAGATTAGTCCACATTTTAACTGTAGATTAGTCCACACTTTAACTGTAGATTAATCCACAGTTTAACTGTAGATCAGTCCACACTATAACTGTAGATTAGTCCACACTTTGACTGGAGATAATTCCACACTTTAACTGGAGATTAGTCCACACTTTTACTGTAGATTAGTCCACACTTTGACTTGAGATTAGTCCACACTTTAACTGGAGATGAGTCCACACTTTTACTGTAGATTAGTCCACACTTTAACTGGAGATTAGTCCACACTTTGACTTGAGATGAGTCCACACTTTGACTGGAGATTAGTCCACACTTTAACTGGAGATCAGTCCACACTTTAACTGTAGATTAGTCTACACTATAACTGTACATTAGTCCACACTTTAACTGGAGATTAGTCCACACTTTGACTGTAGATTAGTCCACACTTTAACTGGAGATTAGTCTACACATTGACTGGAGATTAGTCCACACTTTAACTGGAGATTAGTCCACACTTTGACTGTAGATTAGTCCACACTTTGACTGGAGATGAGTCCACACTTTAACTGGAGATGAGTCCACACTTTGACTGGAGATTAGTCCACACTTTTACTGGAGATTAGTCCACACTTTAACTGGAGAATAGTCCACACTTTAACTGGAGATTAGTCCACACAATAACGGTAGATTAGTCCACACTTTAACTGGAGATTAGTCCAAACTTTAACTGTAGATTAGTCCACACTTTAACTGGAGATTAGTCCACACTTTGACTGGAGATTAGTCCACACTTTGACTGTAGGTTAGTCCACACTTTAACTGTAGATTAGTCCACACTTTAACTGTAGATTAGTCCACACTTTAACTGTAGATTAGTCCACACTTTAACTGGAGATGAGTCCACACTTTGACTGGATATTAGTCCACACTTTGACTGTAGATTAGTCCACACTTTTACTGGAGATGAGTCCACACTTTAACTGGAGATGAGTCCACACTTTGACTGCAGATTAGTCCACACTTTGACTGGAGATGAGTCCACACTTTAACTGTAGATTAGTCCACACTTTAACTGTAGATTAGTCCACACTTTAACTGGAGATCAGTCCACACTTTAACTTGAGATTTGCCCACACTTTAACTGTAGATTAGTCCACACTTTAACTGTAGATTAGTCCACACTTGGACTGGAGATTAGTCCACACTTTAACTGGAGATTAGTCCACACTTTAACTGTAGATTAGTCCACACATTGACTGTGGACTAGTCCACACTTTGACTGGAGATTAGTCCACACTTTGACTGCAGATTAGTCCACATTTTGACTGGAGATGAGTCCACACTTTAATTGTAGATTAGTCCACACTTTGACTGGAGATTAGTCAACACTTTTACTGGAGATTAGTCCACACTTTAACTGTAGATTAGTCCACACTTTGACTGTGGATTAGTCCACACTTTAACTGGAGATTAGTCCACACTTTGACTGCAGATTAGTCCACACTTTAACTGGAGATTAGTCCACACTTTGACTGGAGAATAGTCAACACTTTTACTGGAGATTAGTCCACATTTTAACTGTAGATTAGTCCACACTTTAACTGTAGATTAATCCACACTTTAACTGTAGATCAGTCCACACTATAACTGTAGATTAGTCCACACTTTGACTGGAGATAATTCCACACTTTAACTGGAGATTAGTCCACACTTTGACTGTAGATTAGTCCACACTTTGACTTGAGATGAGTCCACACTTTGACTGGAGATTAGTCCACACTTTAACTGGAGATGAGTCCACACTTTTACTGTAGATTAGTCCACACTTTAACTGGAGATTAGTCCACACTTTGACTTGAGATGAGTCCACACTTTGACTGGAGATTAGTCCACACTTTAACTGGAGATCAGTCCACACTTTAACTGTAGATTAGTCTACACTATAACTGTACATTAGTCCACACTTTAACTGGAGATTAGTCCACACTTTGACTGTAGATTAGTCCACACTTTAACTGGAGATTAGTCTACACTTTGACTGGAGATTAGTCCACACTTTAACTGGAGAATAGTCCACACTTTGACTGTAGATTAGTCCACATTTTGACTGGAGATGAGTCCACACTTTAACTGGAGATGAGTCCACACTTTGACTGGAGATTAGTCCACACTTTTACTGGAGATTAGTCCACACTTTAACTGGAGAATAGTCCACACTTTAACTGGAGATTAGTCCACACTATAACGGTAGATTAGTCCACACTTTAACTGGAGATTAGTCCAAACTTTAACTGTAGATTAGTCCACACTTTAACTGGAGATTAGTCCACACTTTGACTGTAGATGAGTCCACACTGTGACTGGAGGTTAGTCCACACTTTGACTGTAGATCAGTCCACACTTTAACTGCAGATTAGTCCACACTTTGACTGGAGATTAGTCCACACTTTGACTGTAGATTAGTCCACACTTTAACTGTAGATTAGTCCACACTTTAACTGTAGATTAGTCCACACTTTAACTGTAGATTAGTCCACACTTTAACTGGAGATGAGTCCACACTTTGATTGGATATTAGTCCACACTTTGACTGTAGATTAGTCCACACTTTTACTGGAGATGAGTCCACACTTTAACTGTGGAATAGTCCATACTTTGACTGTAGATTAGTCCACACTTTAAATGGAGATTCGTCCACACTTTGACTGGAGATTAGTTCACACTTTAACTGGAGATTAGTCCACACTTTGACTGTAGATTAGTCCACACTTTGACTGGAGATGAGTCCACACTTTGACTGGAGATTAGTCCACACTTTAACTGGAGATCAGTCCACACTTTAACTGTAGATTAGTCTACACTATAACTGTACATTAGTCCACACTTTAACTGGAGATTAGTCCACACTTTGACTGTAGATTAGTCCACACTTTAACTGGAGATTAGTCTACACATTGACTGGAGATTAGTCCACACTTTAACTGGAGATTAGTCCACACTTTGACTGTAGATTAGTCCACACTTTGACTGGAGATGAGTCCACACTTTAACTGGAGATGAGTCCACACTTTGACTGGAGATTAGTCCACACTTTTACTGGAGATTAGTCCACACTTTAACTGGAGAATAGTCCACACTTTAACTGGAGATTAGTCCACACAATAACGGTAGATTAGTCCACACTTTAACTGGAGATTAGTCCAAACTTTAACTGTAGATTAGTCCACACTTTAACTGGAGATTAGTCCACACTTTGACTGTAGATGAGTCCACACTGTGACTGGAGGTTAGTCCACACTTTGACTGTAGATTAGTCCACACTTTAACTGCAGATTAGTCCACACTTTGACTGGAGATTAGTCCACACTTTGACTGTAGGTTAGTCCACACTTTAACTGTAGATTAGTCCACACTTTAACTGTAGATTAGTCCACACTTTAACTGTAGATTAGTCCACACTTTAACTGGAGATGAGTCCACACTTTGACTGGATATTAGTCCACACTTTGACTGTAGATTAGTCCACACTTTTACTGGAGATGAGTCCACACTTTAACTGGAGATGAGTCCACACTTTGACTGCAGATTAGTCCACACTTTGACTGGAGATGAGTTCACACTTTAACTGTAGATTAGTCCACACTTTAACTGTAGATTAGTCCACACTTTAACTGGAGATTAGTCCACACTTTAACTTGAGATTAGCCCACACTTTAACTGTAGATTAGTCCACACTTTAAATGTAGATTAGTCCACACTTTGACTGGAGATTAGTCCACACTTTAACTGGAGATTAGTCCACACTTTAACTGTAGATTAGTCCACACATTGACTGTGGACTAGTCCACACTTTGACTGGAGATTAGTCCACACTTTGACTGCAGATTAGTCCACATTTTGACTGGAGATGAGTCCACACTTTAATTGTAGATTAGTCCACACTTTGACTGGAGATTAGTCAACACTTTTACTGGAGATTAGTCCACACTTTAACTGTAGATTAGTCCACACTTTGACTGTGTATTAGTCCACACTTTAACTGGAGATTAGTCCACACTTTGACTGTACATTAGTCCACACTTTAACTGGAGATTAGTCCACACTTTGACTGTAGATTAGTCCACACTTTAACTGGAGATTAGTCTACACATTGACTGGAGATTAGTCCACACTTTAACTGGAGATTAGTCCACACTTTGACTGTAGATTAGTCCACACTTTGACTGGAGATGAGTCCACACTTTAACTGGAGATGAGTCCACACTTTGACTGGAGATTAGTCCACACTTTTACTGGAGATTAGTCCACACTTTAACTGGAGAATAGTCCACACTTTAACTGGAGATTAGTCCACACAATAACGGTAGATTAGTCCACACTTTAACTGGAGATTAGTCCAAACTTTAACTGTAGATTAGTCCACACTTTAACTGGAGATTAGTCCACACTTTGACTGTAGATGAGTCCACACTGTGACTGGAGGTTAGTCCACACTTTGACTGTAGATTAGTCCACACTTTAACTGCAGATTAGTCCACACTTTGACTGGAGATTAGTCCACACTTTGACTGTAGGTTAGTCCACACTTTAACTGTAGATTAGTCCACACTTTAACTGTAGACTAGTCCACACTTTAACTGTAGATTAGTCCACACTTTAACTGGAGATGAGTCCACACTTTGACTGGATATTAGTCCACACTTTGACTGTAGATTAGTCCACACTTTTACTGGAGATGAGTCCACACTTTAACTGGAGATGAGTCCACACTTTGACTGCAGATTAGTCCACACTTTGACTGGAGATGAGTCCACACTTTAACTGTAGATTAGTCCACACTTTAACTGTAGATTAGTCCACACTTTAACTGGAGATTAGTCCACACTTTAACTTGAGATTAGCCCACACTTTAACTGTAGATTAGTCCACACTTTAAATGTCGATTAGTCCACACTTTGACTGGAGATTAGTCCACACTTTAACTGGAGATTAGTCCACACTTTAACTGTAGATTAGTCCACACATTGACTGTGGACTAGTCCACACTTTGACTGGAGATTAGTCCACACTTTGACTGCAGATTAGTCCACATTTTGACTGGAGATGAGTCCACACTTTAATTGTAGATTAGTCCACACTTTGACTGGAGATTAGTCAACACTTTTACTGGAGATTAGTCCACACTTTAACTGTAGATTAGTCCACACTTTGACTGTGGATTAGTCCACACTTTAACTGGAGATTAGTCCACACTTTGACTGCAGATTAGTCCACACTTTAACTGGAGATTAGTCCACACTTTGACTGGAGAATAGTCAACACTTTTACTGGAGACTAGTCCACATTTTAACTGTAGATTAGTCCACACTTTAACTGTAGATTACTCCACACTTTAACTGTAGATCAGTCCACACTATAACTGTAGATTAGTCCACACTTTGACTGGAGATAATTCCACACTTTAACTGGAGATTAGTCCACACTTTGACTGTAGATTAGTCCACACTTTGACTTGAGATGAGTCCACACTTTGACTGGAGATTAGTCCACACTTTAACTGGAGATGAGTCCACACTTTTACTGTAGATTAGTCCACACTTTAACTGGAGATTAGTCCACACTTTGACTTGAGATGAGTCCACACTTTGACTGGAGATTAGTCCACACTTTAACTGGAGATCAGTCCACACTTTAACTGTAGATTAGTCTACACTATAACTGTACATTAGTCCACACTTTAACTGGAGATTAGTCCACACTTTGACTGTAGATGAGTCCACACTTTAACTGGAGATTAGTCTACACTTTGACTGGAGATTAGTCCACACTTTAACTGGAGATCAGTCCACACTTTAACTGTAGATTAGTCTACACTATAACTGTACATTAGTCCACACTTTAACTGGAGATTAGTCCACACTTTGACTGTAGATTAGTCCACACTTTAACTGGAGATTAGTCTACACATTGACTGGAGATTAGTCCACACTTTAACTGGAGATTAGTCCACACTTTGACTGTAGATTAGTCCACACTTTGACTGGAGATGAGTCCACACTTTAACTGGAGATGAGTCCACACTTTGACTGGAGATTAGTCCACACTTTTACTGGAGATTAGTCCACACTTTAACTGGAGAATAGTCCACACTTTAACTGGAGATTAGTCCACACAATAACGGTAGATTAGTCCACACTTTAACTGGAGATTAGTCCAAACTTTAACTGTAGATTAGTCCACCCTTTAACTGGAGATTATTCCACACTTTGACTGTAGATGAGTCCACACTGTGACTGGAGGTTAGTCCACACTTTGACTGTAGATTAGTCCACACTTTAACTGCAGATTAGTCCACACTTTGACTGGAGATTAGTCCACACTTTGACTGTAGGTTAGTCCACACTTTAACTGTAGATTAGTCCACACTTTAACTGTAGATTAGTCCACACTTTAACTGTAGATTAGTCCACACTTTAACTGGAGATGAGTCCACACTTTGACTGGATATTAGTCCACACTTTGACTGTAGATTAGTCCACACTTTTACTGGAGATGAGTCCACACTTTAACTGGAGATGAGTCCACACTTTGACTGCAGATTAGTCCACACTTTGACTGGAGATGAGTCCACACTTTAACTGTAGATTAGTCCACACTTTAACTGTAGATTAGTCCACACTTTAACTGGAGATTAGTCCACACTTTAACTTGAGATTAGCCCACACTTTAACTGTAGATTAGTCCACACTTTAACTGTAGATTAGTCCACACTTTGACTGGAGATTAGTCCACACTTTAACTGGAGATTAGTCCACACTTTAACTGTAGATTAGTCCACACATTGACTGTGGACTAGTCCACACTTTGACTGGAGATTAGTCCACACTTTGACTGCAGATTAGTCCACATTTTGACTGGAGATGAGTCCACACTTTAATTGTAGATTAGTCCACACTTTGACTGGAGATTAGTCAACACTTTTACTGGAGATTAGTCCACACTTTAACTGTAGATTAGTCCACACTTTGACTGTGGATTAGTCCACACTTTAACTGGAGATTAGTCCACACTTTGACTGCAGATTAGTCCACACTTTAACTGGAGATTAGTCCACACTTTGACTGGAGAATAGTCAACACTTTTACTGGAGATTAGTCCACATTTTAACTGTAGATTAGTCCACACTTTAACTGTAGATTAATCCACACTTTAACTGTAGATCAGTCCACACTATAACTGTAGATTAGTCCACACTTTGACTGGAGATAATTCCACACTTTAACTGGAGATTAGTCCACACTTTGACTGTAGATTAGTCCACACTTTGACTTGAGATGAGTCCACACTTTGACTGGAGATTAGTCCACACTTTAACTGGAGATGAGTCCACACTTTTACTGTAGATTAGTCCACACTTTAACTGGAGATTAGTCCACACTTTGACTTGAGATGAGTCCACACTTTGACTGGAGATTAGTCCACACTTTAACTGGAGATCAGTCCACACTTTAACTGTAGATTAGTCTACACTATAACTGTACATTAGTCCACACTTTAACTGGAGATTAGTCCACACTTTGACTGTAGATTAGTCCACACTTTAACTGGAGATTAGTCTACACTTTGACTGGAGATTAGTCCACACTTTAACTGGAGAATAGTCCACACTTTGACTGTAGATTAGTCCACATTTTGACTGGAGATGAGTCCACACTTTAACTGGAGATGAGTCCACACTTTGACTGGAGATTAGTCCACACTTTTACTGGAGATTAGTCCACACTTTAACTGGAGAATAGTCCACACTTTAACTGGAGATTAGTCCACACTATAACGGTAGATTAGTCCACACTTTAACTGGAGATTAGTCCAAACTTTAACTGTAGATTAGTCCACACTTTAACTGGAGATTAGTCCACACTTTGACTGTAGATGAGTCCACACTGTGACTGGAGATTAGTCCACACTTTGAATGTAGATCAGTCCACACTTTAACTGCAGATTAGTCCACACTTTGACTGGAGATTAGTCCACACTTTGACTGTAGATTAGTCCACACTTTAACTGTAGATTAGTCCACACTTTAACTGTAGATTAGTCCACACTTTAACTGTAGATTAGTCCACACTTTAACTGGAGATGAGTCCACACTTTGACTGGATATTAGTCCACACTTTGATTGTAGATTAGTCCACACTTTTACTGGAGATGAGTCCACACTTTAACTGTGGAATAGTCCATACTTTGACTGTAGATTAGTCCACACTTTAAATGGAGATTCGTCCACACTTTGACTGGAGATTAGTTCACACTTTAACTGGAGATTAGTCCACACTTTGACTGTAGATTAGTCCACACTTTGACTGGAGATGAGTCCACACTTTGATTGGAGATGAGACCACACTTGAACTGGAGATGAGTCCACACTTTAACTGGAGATTAGTCCACACTTTAACTGTAGATGAGTCCCCACTTTAACTGTAGATTAGTCCACACTTTGATTGTAGATTAGTCCACACTTTGACTGGAGATTAGTCCACACTTTAACTGTAGATTAGTCCACACTTTAATTGGAGATGAGTCCACACTTTAACTGTAGATGAATCCACACTTTTACTGGAGATCAGTCCACACTCTGACTGTAGATTAGTCCACACTTTAACTGTAGATTAGTCCACACTTTAACTGTAGCTTAGTCTACACTTTAACTGTAGATCAGTCCACACTTTAACTGTAGATGAGTCCACACTTTTTCTGGAGATTAGTCCACACTTTAACTGTAGATTAGTCCACACTTTAACTGGAGATTAGTCCATACTTTAACTGTAGATTAGTCCATACTTTAACTGGAGATGAGTCCACACTTTAACTGTAGATTAGTCCACACTTTAACTGTAGATAAGTCCACACTTTAACTGGAGATTAGTCCACACTTTAACTGGAGATTAGTCCACACTTTGACTGGAGATGAGTCCACACTTTAACTGTAGATTAGTCCACACTTTGACTGGAGATCAGTCCACACTTTAACTGGAGATTAGTCCGCACTTTGACTGTAGATTAGTCCACACTTTAACTGTAGATTAGCCCACACTTTGACGGGAGATGAGTCCACATTTTAACTGGAGATTAGTCCACACTTTAACTGTAGATTAGTCCACACTTTAACTGTAGATTAGTCCACACTTTGACTGGAGATGAGTCCACACTTTGCCTGGATATTAGTCCACACTTTAACTGTAGATTAGTCCACACTTTGCCTGGAGATTAGTCCACACTTTAACTGTAGATGAGTCCACACTTTAACTGTAGATTAGTCCACACTTTAACTGTAGATTAGTCCACACTTTGACTGGAGATGAGTCCACACTTTGCCTGGATATTAGTCCACACTTTAACTGTAGATTAGTCCACACTTTGCCTGGAGATTAGTCCACACTTTAACTGTAGATGAGTCCACACTTTAACTATAGATTAGTCCACACTTTGATTGTAGATTAGTCCACACTTTGACTGGAGATTAGTCCACACTTTAACTGTAGATTAGTCCACACTTTAACTGGAGATGAGTCCACACTTTAACTGTAGATGAATCCACACTTTTACTGGAGATCAGTCCACACTCTGACTGTAGATTAGTCCACACTTTAACTGTAGATTAGTCCACACTTTAACTGTAGCTTAGTCTACACTTTAACTGTAGATTAGTCCACACTTTAACTGTAGCTTAGTCTACACTTTAACTGTAGATCAGTCCACACTTTAACTGTAGATGAGTCCACACTTTTTCTGGAGATTAGTCCAATCTTTTACTGTAGATTAGTCCATGCTTTAACTGTAGATTAGTCCACACTTTAACTGGAGATTAGTCCACACTTTAACTGGAGATGAGTCCACACTTTGACTGTAGATTAGTCCACACTTTAACTGTAGATTAGTCCACACTTTAACTGGAGATTAGTCCACACTTTGACTGGAGATTAGTCCACACTTTGACTGTAGATTAGTCCACACTTTAACTGTAGATTAGTCCACACTTTAACTGGAGATTAGTCCACACTTTGACTGGAGATTAGTCCACACTTTGACTGTAGATTAGTCCACACTTTAACTGTAGATTAGTCCACACTTTAACTGTAGATTAGTCCACACTTTACCTGGAGATTAACTGGAGATTAGTCCATACTTTCACTGGAGATTAGTCCACACTATAACTGTAGATTAGTCCACACTTTAACTGTAGATTAGTCCACACTTTACCTGGAGATTAGTCCACACTTTAACTGGAGATTAGTCCACACTTTAACTGTAGATTAGTCTACACTTTACCTGGAGATTAGTCCACACTTTAACTGTAGATTAGTCCACACTTTAACTGGAGATTAGTCCACACTTTAACTGTAGATTAGTCCACACTTTGACTGGAGATGAGTCCACACTTAAACTGTTAATTAGTCCAAACTTTAACTGTAGATTAGTCCACACATTGACTGGAGATGACTCCATACTTTAACTGGAGATTAGTCCACACTTTAACTGTAGATTAGTTCACACTTTGACTAGAGATGAGTCCACACTTTAACTGTAGATTAGTCCACACTTTGACTGGAGATTAGTCCACACTTTAACTGTAGATTAGTCCACACTTTAACTGGAGATTAGTCCATACTTTAACTGTAGATTAGTCCATACTTTAACTGGAGATGAGTCCACACTTTAACTGTAGATTAGTCCACACTTTAACTGTAGATTAGTCCACACTTTAACTGGAGATTAGTCCACACTTTAACTGGAGATTAGTCCACACTTTGACTGGAGATGAGTCCACACTTTAACTGTAGATTAGTCCACACTTTGACTGGAGATCAGTCCACACTTTAACTGGAGATTAGTCTACACTTTGACTGTAGATTAGTCCACACTTTAACTGTAGATTAGCCCACACTTTGACTGGAGATTAATCCACACTTTGACTGGAGATTAGTCCGCACTTTGACTGTAGATTAATCCACACTTTGACTGTAGATTAGTCCACACTTTGACTGTAGATTAGTCCACACTTTGACTGTAGATGAGTCCACACTTTAACTGTAGATCAGTCCACACTTTGACTGGAGACGAGTCCACACTTTAACTGGAGATTAGTCCACACTTTAACTGAACATTAGTCCACACTTTAACTGTAGATTAGTACACACTTTAACTGGAGATTAGTCCACACTTTAACTGTACATTAGTCCACACTTTAACTGTAGATTAGTCCACACTTTAACTGTAGATTAGTCCACACTTTAACTGTACATTAGTCCACACTTTGACTGGAAATTAGTCCACACTTTAACTGGAGATTAGTCACACTTTAACTGTACATTAGTCCACACTTTCACTGGAGATGAGTCCACACTTTAATCTGTAGATTAGTCCAAACTTTAACTGTAGATTAGTCCACACTTTAACTGGAGATGAGTCCACACTTTGACTGGAGATGACTCCACACTTTAACTGGAGATTAGTCCACACTTTAACTGTAGATTAGTCCACACTTTAACTGTACATTAGTCCACACTTTGACTGTAGATTAGTCCACACTTTAACTGGAGATTAGTCTACACTTTGACTGGAGATTAGTCCACACTTTAACTGGAGAATAGTCCACACTTTGACTGTAGATTAGTCCACATTTTGACTGGAGATGAGTCCACACTTTAACTGGAGATGAGTCCACACTTTGACTGGAGATTAGTCCACACTTTTACTGGAGATTAGTCCACACTTTAACTGGAGAATAGTCCACACTTTAACTGGAGATTAGTCCACACTATAACGGTAGATTAGTCCACACTTTAACTGGAGATTAGTCCAAACTTTAACTGTAGATTAGTCCACACTTTAACTGGAGATTAGTCCACACTTTGACTGTAGATGAGTCCACACTGTGACTGGAGATTAGTCCACACTTTGAATGTAGATCAGTCCACACTTTAACTGCAGATTAGTCCACACTTTGACTGGAGATTAGTCCACACTTTGACTGTAGATTAGTCCACACTTTAACTGTAGATTAGTCCACACTTTAACTGTAGATTAGTCCACACTTTAACTGTAGATTAGTCCACACTTTAACTGGAGATGAGTCCACACTTTGACTGGATATTAGTCCACACTTTGATTGTAGATTAGTCCACACTTTTACTGGAGATGAGTCCACACTTTAACTGTGGAATAGTCCATACTTTGACTGTAGATTAGTCCACACTTTAAATGGAGATTCGTCCACACTTTGACTGGAGATTAGTTCACACTTTAACTGGAGATTAGTCCACACTTTGACTGTAGATTAGTCCACACTTTGACTGGAGATGAGTCCACACTTTGATTGGAGATGAGACCACACTTGAACTGGAGATGAGTCCACACTTTAACTGGAGATAAGTCCACACTTTGACAGGAGATTAGTCCATACTTTAACTGCAGATTAGTCCATACTTTAACTGCAGATTAGTCCACACTATAACTGTAGATTAGTCCACACTTTAACTGGAGATTAGTCCACACTTTAACTGGAGATGAGTCCACACTTTAAATGTAGATTAGTCTACACTTTAACTGTAGATTAGTCCACCCTTTGACGGGAGATGAGTCCACACTTTAACTGGAGATTAGTCCACACTTTAACTGTAGATTAGTCCACACTTTGACGGGAGATGAGTCCACATTTTAACTGGAGATTAGTCCACACTTTAACTGTAGATTAGTCCACACTTTAACTGTAGATTAGTCCACACTTTGACTGGAGATGAGTCCACACTTTGCCTGGATATTAGTCCACACTTTAACTGTAGATTAGTCCACACTTTGCCTGGAGATTAGTCCACACTTTAACTGTAGATGAGTCCCCACTTTAACTGTAGATTAGTCCACACTTTGATTGTAGATTAGTCCACACTTTGACTGGAGATTAGTCCACACTTTAACTGTAGATTAGTCCACACTTTAATTGGAGATGAGTCCACACTTTAACTGTAGATGAATCCACACTTTTACTGGAGATCAGTCCACACTCTGACTGTAGATTAGTCCACACTTTAACTGTAGATTAGTCCACACTTTAACTGTAGCTTAGTCTACACTTTAACTGTAGATTAGTCCACACTTTAACTGTAGCTTAGTCTACACTTTAACTGTAGATCAGTCCACACTTTAACTGTAGATGAGTCCACACTTTTTCTGGAGATTAGTCCACACTTTAACTGTAGATTAGTCCACACTTTAACTGGAGATTAGTCCATACTTTAACTGTAGATTAGTCCATACTTTAACTGGAGATGAGTCCACACTTTAACTGTAGATTAGTCCACACTTTAACTGTAGATAAGTCCACACTTTAACTGGAGATTAGTCCACACTTTAACTGGAGATTAGTCCACACTTTGACTGGAGATGAGTCCACACTTTAACTGTAGATTAGTCCACACTTTGACTGGAGATCAGTCCACACTTTAACTGGAGATTAGTCCGCACTTTGACTGTAGATTAGTCCACACTTTAACTGTAGATTAGCCCACACTTTGACGGGAGATGAGTCCACATTTTAACTGGAGATTAGTCCACACTTTAACTGTAGATTAGTCCACACTTTAACTGTAGATTAGTCCACACTTTGACTGGAGATGAGTCCACACTTTGCCTGGATATTAGTCCACACTTTAACTGTAGATTAGTCCACACTTTGCCTGGAGATTAGTCCACACTTTAACTGTAGATGAGTCCACACTTTAACTGTAGATTAGTCCACACTTTAACTGTAGATTAGTCCACACTTTGACTGGAGATGAGTCCACACTTTGCCTGGATATTAGTCCACACTTTAACTGTAGATTAGTCCACACTTTGCCTGGAGATTAGTCCACACTTTAACTGTAGATGAGTCCACACTTTAACTATAGATTAGTCCACACTTTGATTGTAGATTAGTCCACACTTTGACTGGAGATTAGTCCACACTTTAACTGTAGATTAGTCCACACTTTAACTGGAGATGAGTCCACACTTTAACTGTAGATGAATCCACACTTTTACTGGAGATCAGTCCACACTCTGACTGTAGATTAGTCCACACTTTAACTGTAGATTAGTCCACACTTTAACTGTAGCTTAGTCTACACTTTAACTGTAGATTAGTCCACACTTTAACTGTAGCTTAGTCTACACTTTAACTGTAGATCAGTCCACACTTTAACTGTAGATGAGTCCACACTTTTTCTGGAGATTAGTCCAATCTTTTACTGTAGATTAGTCCATGCTTTAACTGTAGATTAGTCCACACTTTAACTGGAGATTAGTCCACACTTTAACTGGAGATGAGTCCACACTTTGACTGTAGATTAGTCCACACTTTAACTGTAGATTAGTCCACACTTTAACTGGAGATTAGTCCACACTTTGACTGGAGATTAGTCCACACTTTGACTGTAGATTAGTCCACACTTTAACTGTAGATTAGTCCACACTTTAACTGGAGATTAGTCCACACTTTGACTGGAGATTAGTCCACACTTTGACTGTAGATTAGTCCACACTTTAACTGTAGATTAGTCCACACTTTAACTGTAGATTAGTCCACACTTTACCTGGAGATTAACTGGAGATTAGTCCATACTTTCACTGGAGATTAGTCCACACTATAACTGTAGATTAGTCCACACTTTAACTGTAGATTAGTCCACACTTTACCTGGAGATTAGTCCACACTTTAACTGGAGATTAGTCCACACTTTAACTGTAGATTAGTCTACACTTTACCTGGAGATTAGTCCACACTTTAACTGTAGATTAGTCCACACTTTAACTGGAGATTAGTCCACACTTTAACTGTAGATTAGTCCACACTTTGACTGGAGATGAGTCCACACTTAAACTGTTAATTAGTCCAAACTTTAACTGTAGATTAGTCCACACATTGACTGGAGATGACTCCATACTTTAACTGGAGATTAGTCCACACTTTAACTGTAGATTAGTTCACACTTTGACTAGAGATGAGTCCACACTTTAACTGTAGATTAGTCCACACTTTGACTGGAGATTAGTCCACACTTTAACTGTAGATTAGTCCACACTTTAACTGGAGATTAGTCCATACTTTAACTGTAGATTAGTCCATACTTTAACTGGAGATGAGTCCACACTTTAACTGTAGATTAGTCCACACTTTAACTGTAGATTAGTCCACACTTTAACTGGAGATTAGTCCACACTTTAACTGGAGATTAGTCCACACTTTGACTGGAGATGAGTCCACACTTTAACTGTAGATTAGTCCACACTTTGACTGGAGATCAGTCCACACTTTAACTGGAGATTAGTCTACACTTTGACTGTAGATTAGTCCACACTTTAACTGTAGATTAGCCCACACTTTGACTGGAGATTAATCCACACTTTGACTGGAGATTAGTCCGCACTTTGACTGTAGATTAATCCACACTTTGACTGTAGATTAGTCCACACTTTGACTGTAGATTAGTCCACACTTTGACTGTAGATGAGTCCACACTTTAACTGTAGATCAGTCCACACTTTGACTGGAGACGAGTCCACACTTTAACTGGAGATTAGTCCACACTTTAACTGAACATTAGTCCACACTTTAACTGTAGATTAGTACACACTTTAACTGGAGATTAGTCCACACTTTAACTGTACATTAGTCCACACTTTAACTGTAGATTAGTCCACACTTTAACTGTAGATTAGTCCACACTTTAACTGTACATTAGTCCACACTTTGACTGGAAATTAGTCCACACTTTAACTGGAGATTAGTCACACTTTAACTGTACATTAGTCCACACTTTCACTGGAGATGAGTCCACACTTTAATCTGTAGATTAGTCCAAACTTTAACTGTAGATTAGTCCACACTTTAACTGGAGATGAGTCCACACTTTGACTGGAGATGACTCCACACTTTAACTGGAGATTAGTCCACACTTTAACTGTAGATTAGTCCACACTTTAACTGTACATTAGTCCACACTTTGACTGTAGATTAGTCCACACTTTAACTGTAGATTAGTCCACACTTTGCCCGGAGATTAGTCCACACTTTTACTGGAGATTAGTCCACACTGTAACTGTAGATTAGTCCACACTATAACTGTAGATTAGTCCACACTTTAACTGGAGATTAGTCCACACTTTAACTGGAGATGAGTCCACACTTTGACTGGAGATTAGTCCACACTTTTACTGGAGATTAGTCCACACTTTAACTGGAGAATAGTCCACACTTTAACTGGAGATTAGTCCACACTATAACGGTAGATTAGTCCACACTTTAACTGGAGATTAGTCCAAACTTTAACTGTAGATTAGTCCACACTTTAACTGGAGATTAGTCCACACTTTGACTGTAGATGAGTCCACACTGTGACTGGAGGTTAGTCCACACTTTGACTGTAGATTAGTCCACACTTTAACTGTAGATTAGTCCACACTTTAACTGGAGATGAGTCCACACTTTGACTGGATATTAGTCCACACTTTGACTGTAAATTAGTCCACACTTTTACTGGAGATGAGTCCACACTTTAACTGTGGAATAGTCCATACTTTGACTGTAGATTAGTCCACACTTTAAATGGAGATTCGTCCACACTTTGACTGGAGACTAGTTCACACTTTAACTGGAGATTAGTCCACACTTTGACTGTAGATTAGTCTACACTTTGACTGGAGATGAGTCCACACTTTGATTGGAGATGAGACCACACTTGAACTGGAGATGAGTCCACACTTTAACTGGAGATCAGTCCACACTTTAACTGTAGATGAGTCCACACTTTTTCTGGAGATTAGTCCAATCTTTTACTGTAGATTAGTCCATGCTTTAACTGTAGATTAGTCCACACTTTAACTGGAGATTAGTCCACACTTTAACTGGAGATGAGTCCACACTTTGACTGTAGATTAGTCCACACTTTAACTGTAGATTAGTCCACACTTTAACTGGAGATTAGTCCACACTTTGACTGGAGATTAGTCCACACTTTGACTGTAGATTAGTCCACACTTTAACTGTAGATTAGTCCACACTTTAACTGGAGATTAGTCCACACTTTGACTGGAGATTAGTCCACACTTTGACTGTAGATTAGTCCACACTTTAACTGTAGATTAGTCCACACTTTAACTGTAGATTAGTCCACACTTTACCTGGAGATTAACTGGAGATTAGTCCATACTTTAACTGGAGATTAGTCCACACTATAACTGTAGATTAGTCCACACTTTAACTGTAGATTAGTCCACACTTTACCTGGAGATTAGTCCACACTTTAACTGGAGATTAGTCCACACTTTAACTGTAGATTAGTCTACACTTTACCTGGAGATTAGTCCACACTTTAACTGTAGATTAGTCCACACTTTAACTGGAGATTAGTCCACACTTTAACTGTAGATTAGTCCACACTTTGACTGGAGATGAGTCCACACTTAAACTGTTAATTAGTCCAAACTTTAACTGTAGATTAGTCCACACATTGACTGGAGATGACTCCATACTTTAACTGGAGATTAGTCCACACTTTAACTGTAGATTAGTTCACACTTTGACTAGAGATGAGTCCACACTTTAACTGTAGATTAGTCCACACTTTGACTGGAGATTAGTCCACACTTTAACTGTAGATTAGTCCACACTTTAACTGGAGATTAGTCCATACTTTAACTGTAGATTAGTCCATACTTTAACTGGAGATGAGTCCACACTTTAACTGTAGATTAGTCCACACTTTAACTGTAGATTAGTCCACACTTTAACCGGAGATTAGTCCACACTTTAACTGGAGATTAGTCCACACTTTGACTGGAGATGAGTCCACACTTTAACTGTAGATTAGTCCACACTTTGACTGGAGATCAGTCCACACTTTAACTGGAGATTAGTCTACACTTTGACTGTAGATTAGTCCACACTTTAACTGTAGATTAGCCCACACTTTGACTGGAGATTAATCCACACTTTGACTGGAGATCAGTCCGCACTTTGACTGTAGATTAATCCACACTTTGACTGTAGATTAGTCCACACTTTGACTGTAGATTAGTCCACACTTTGACTGTAGATGAGTCCACACTTTAACTGTAGATCAGTCCACACTTTGACTGGAGACGAGTCCACACTTTAACTGGAGATTAGTCCACACTTTAACTGAACATTAGTCCACACTTTAACTGTAGATTAGTACACACTTTAACTGGAGATTAGTCCACACTTTAACTGTACATTAGTCCACACTTTAACTGTAGATTAGTCCACACTTTAACTGTAGATTAGTCCACACTTTAACTGTACATTAGTCCACACTTTGACTGGAAATTAGTCCACACTTTAACTGGAGATTAGTCACACTTTAACTGTACATTAGTCCACACTTTCACTGGAGATGAGTCCACACTTTAATCTGTAGATTAGTCCAAACTTTAACTGTAGATTAGTCCACACTTTAACTGGAGATGAGTCCACACTTTGACTGGAGATGACTCCACACTTTAACTGGAGATTAGTCCACACTTTAACTGTAGATTAGTCCACACTTTAACTGTACATTAGTCCACACTTTGACTGTAGATTAGTCCACACTTTAACTGTAGATTAGTCCACACTTTGCCCGGAGATTAGTCCACACTTTTACTGGAGATTAGTCCACACTGTAACTGTAGATTAGTCCACACTATAACTGTAGATTAGTCCACACTTTAACTGGAGATTAGTCCACACTTTAACTGGAGATGAGTCCACACTTTGACTGGAGATTAGTCCACACTTTTACTGGAGATTAGTCCACACTTTAACTGGAGAATAGTCCACACTTTAACTGGAGATTAGTCCACACTATAACGGTAGATTAGTCCACACTTTAACTGGAGATTAGTCCAAACTTTAACTGTAGATTAGTCCACACTTTAACTGGAGATTAGTCCACACTTTGACTGTAGATGAGTCCACACTGTGACTGGAGGTTAGTCCACACTTTGACTGTAGATTAGTCCACACTTTAACTGTAGATTAGTCCACACTTTAACTGGAGATGAGTCCACACTTTGACTGGATATTAGTCCACACTTTGACTGTAAATTAGTCCACACTTTTACTGGAGATGAGTCCACACTTTAACTGTGGATTAGTCCATACTTTGACTGTAGATTAGTCCACACTTTAAATGGAGATTCGTCCACACTTTGACTGGAGACTAGTTCACACTTTAACTGGAAATTAGTCCACACTTTGACTGTAGATTAGTCTACACTTTGACTGGAGATGAGTCCACACTTTGATTGGAGATGAGACCACACTTGAACTGGAGATGAGTCCACACTTTAACTGGAGATGAGTCCACACTTTAAATGTAGATTAGTCTACACTTTAACTGTAGATTAGTCCACCCTTTGACGGGAGATGAGTCCACACTTTAACTGGAGATTAGTCCACACTTTAACTGTAGATTAGTCCACACTTTGCCTGGAGATTAGTCCACACTTTAACTGTAGATGAGTCCACACTTTAACTGTAGATTAGTCCACACTTTGATTGTAGATTAGTCCACACTTTGACTAGAGATTAGTCCACACTTTAACTGTAGATTAGTCCACACTTTAACTGGAGATGAGTCCACACTTTAACTGTAGATGAATCCACACTTTTACTGGAGATCAGTCCACACTCTGACTGTAGATTAGTCCACACTTTAACTGTAGATTAGTCCACACTTTAACTGTAGCTTAGTCTACACTTTAACTGTAGATTAGTCCACACTTTAACTGTAGCTTAGTCTACACTTTAACTGTAGATCAGTCCACACTTTAACTGTAGATGAGTCCACACTTTTTCTGGAGATTAGTCCAATCTTTTACTGTAGATTAGTCCATGCTTTAACTGTAGATTAGTCCACACTTTAACTGGAGATTAGTCCACACTTTGACTGTAGATTATTCCACACTTTGACTGTAGATTAGTCCACACTTTAACTGGAGATCAGTCCACACTTTAACTGTAGATTAGTCCACACTTTAACTGTAGATTAGTCCACACTTTAACTGGAGATGAGTCCACACTTTGACTGTAGATTAGTCCACTCTTTAACTGTAGATTAGTCCACACTTTAACTGGAGATTAGTCCACACTTTGACTGGAGATTAGTCCACACTTTGACTGTAGATTAGTCCACATTTTAACTGTAGATTAGTCCACACTTTAACTGTAGATTAGTCCACACTTTACCTGGAGATTAGTCCACACTTTAACTGGAGATTAGTCCATACTTTAACTGGAGATTAGTCCACACTGTAACTGTAGATTAGTCCACACTTTAACTGTAGATTAGTCCACACTTTAACTGTAGATTAGTCCACACTTTACCTGGAGATTAGTCCACACTTTAACTGGAGATTAGTCCACACTTTAACTGTAGATTAGTCCACACTTTACCTGGAGATTAGTCCACACTTTAACTGTAGATTAGTCCACACTTTAACTAGAGATTAGTCCACACTTTAACTGTAGATTAGTCCACACTTTGACTGGAGATGAGTCCACACTTAAACTGTTAATTAGTCCAAACTTTAACTGTAGATTAGTCCACACATTGACTGGAGATGACTCCATACTTTAACTGGAGATTAGTCCACACTTTAACTGTAGATTAGTCCACACTTTGACTGGAGATGAGTCCACACTTTAACTGTAGATTAGTCCACACATTGACTGGAGATTAGTCCACACTTTAACTGTAGATTAGTCCACACTTTAACTGGAGATTAGTCCATACTTTAACTGTAGATTAGTCCATACTTTAACTGGAGATGAGTCCACACTTTAACTGTAGATTAGTCCACACTTTAACTGTAGATTAGTCCACACTTTAACTGGAGATTAGTCCACACTTTAACTGGAGATTAGTCCACACTTTGACTGGAGATGAGTCCACACTTTAACTGTAGATTAGTCCACACTTTGACTGGAGATCAGTCCACACTTTAACTGGAGATTAGTCCGCACTTTGACTGTAGATTAGTCCACACTTTAACTGTAGATTAGCCCACACTTTGACTGGAGATTAATCCACACTTTGACTGGAGATTAGTCCGCTCTTTGACTGTAGATTAATCCACACTTTGACTGTAGATTAGTCCACACTTTGACTGTAGATTAGTCCACACTTTGACTGTAGATGAGTCCACACTTTAACTGTAGATCAGTCCACACTTTGACTGGAGACGAGTCCACACTTTAACTGGAGATTAGTCCACACTTTAACTGTACATTAGTCCACACTTTAACTGTAGATTAGTCCACACTTTAACTGGAGATTAGTCCACACTTTAACTGTACATTAGTCCAGACTTTAACTGTAGATTAGTCCACACTTTAACTGTAGATTAGTCCACACTTTAACTGTACATTAGTCCACACTTTGACTGGAAATCAGTCCACACTTTAACTGGAGATTAGTCACACTTTAACTGTACATTAGTCCACACTTTTACTGGAGATGAGTCCACACTTTAACTGTAGATTAGTCCAAACTTTAACTGTAGATTAGTCCACACTTTAACTGGAGATGAGTCCACACTTTGACTGGAGATGACTCCACACTTTAACTGGAGATTAGTCCACACTTTAACTGTAGATTAGTCCACACTTTAACTGTAGATTAGTCCACACTTTGACTGTAGATTAGTCCACACTTTAACTGTAGATTAGTCCACACTTTGCCCGGAGATTAGTCCACACTTTTACTGGAGATTAGTCCACACTGTAACTGTAGATTAGTCCACACTATAACTGTAGATTAGTCCACACTTTAACTGGAGATTAGTCCACACTTTAACTGTAGATTAGTCCACTCTTTGACTGTAGATTAGTCCACACTTTAACTGGAGATTAGTTCACACTTTGACTGGAGATTAGTCCACACTTTAACTGTAGATTAGTCCACACTTTGTTGCACTGCCTTCCCCTGGCAAGCTAGGGTAAGGGTCCGGCACCTCCACACCCACGACAAGTGAGTTTCGAAACTTTCGTGTCATGCACCGACCCTTGTTTGCCCAGATACGTTCCCGAAAGGCCTTTAGAAAAATGAGGGGCATATCTTTACATTTCACTAACCTCCCATGAAAACTATGAAAACAAAAAATTGACCGGGTAAGGGCCCACTGAGCTATATAGTAGCTTTCTTTCCGAAGCGACCAGGCTATCACAAATGATAGCTCAACTACGTCGCTTATCACGTGGACATTTAAAGCAACCAAATACACAGACATGGTGTGTGTCTCGCTCGGTGTGTCTTTGTGTGTGTGTCTCTCTCTCTCTGCATGTGTGTCTGCCTATGCTGTACCCGTGTCTGCGTTTAATCGTGCATTCTTTCCTGATGATGGTTGCTTGTGTTGCAACCGAAACGTCGTATTCTATTATTATTTGATTTTATTTTCTACGTCACTTTACCGACAGAACCAAAGAGCAACCAAACACTGTGATGGCGATTCTAAATGTTGGGGGACAAACCGGAGGACCCGAAGAAAAATCCACGCGACCGAGGAGAAAGAGAGAGAGAGACGCGCAAACTCCAAATATACAGCAGCAGGCGTCAGGGTCGGGGTAGTTAACATCTCCCAGCCACTGTGGCTCCCTCGATTGGAGACTCTTCTGCCAGCAGTGGCGCCAGCGAGCAGTTGCAGGGCTGCTCCTTTACGCATCGACACCCTCGTCATCTCTCTCCGTGCTTTTGTTTGCTGACAACCATCGGTACAAATGTTGTTTTCACTTTCCTTCACAATTCAGTACACGTGGCGTTAAGCAGTCGTTACGAATGTGTTTAAAAGACTATGATGAAAAGATATATAATTCCTTGGAGTCGATTGATGTAGGCCTTTTTTTTAAAGACCAAAAGGATATATTTTAGGAATATTCTGCAGTGCAATTGTTCTCTCCCTCCAAAATTAGACTTGAGAGGATCTCTACGAGGAAAACCATCTTTCTGGTGGGAGCTGTGTAAATTCGGTCGTAAATAGAAAGTAGCTGTTTAAATGTTGATTAAAAGCTTTCGTGACTGCAGGGATTCATATTCTTGGTTATTTCGGTGAAGTCACGTAGAAGGGAAACAATAAAATAATAAAAATATAAAACAATGAAATTCTCATGACGTTTTGACTGCAACACAAGCAATCATCATCAGGTGTGAAAATTACAGCAAGAAAATTTGAAAAAGTGGCGGTTATTTTAACGTTAGGACCACGGAGAGCGATTTGGCAGTTATTCAGATGGACGAGTCCATCTATGTTCGGAAAAGAGGAGGGGGGAGACGACAATAATGGATGCGGTCTGAAAGCCACCGTAAGCGTGAACAATCAATTAAGACCCGAAATGGTTCATCAAATCCTCCCAATGATTGCTAAGCCAGAATCCATCTTCTCAG
The DNA here is from genome assembly GCF_048934315.1 of Petromyzon marinus. NCBI lineage: Eukaryota > Metazoa > Chordata > Hyperoartia > Petromyzontiformes > Petromyzontidae > Petromyzon > Petromyzon marinus. The sequence continues at coordinate 8,612,792 of NC_133687.1, forward strand.
TTGAAATTGTCTCTGTGTTTGTATATGTGGATAGCCTCATGAACGAATCTCTCATGTTAGCCAGATGGCTTGCAAAGAACCTCTGTCTTGGAGAAGTCAATGTCATGTGAGCCCACTGAATTTCAACAATGATCTGCAACGGCCGAGGTGTTGGTCCTACCGTGTTTTAGGTCTGCTTTGTGTTCACGAATGCTGTCCGAGACATGTTGTTTGGTTTCTCCAATGTAACTACTACCACGGAGGCAACTTAATTTGTAGACGCCAGGGTACTGTATGTCCGGAATCACATCTTTTACAGACGGAACCAGATCACGGATTTCATGTAATGTGTTGAATCGGACCTGGATCTTGTGTTTATTCAAGATTTTGGAGATCTTTTTTGTGATCCCCGCAATGTAGGGTAAAGTTTAACACGTGGGCTTTCACGACCAACATTATCCACGATAGATGTTTTGTGTAAGATCGCGTACATATAATTGCGTCATTAAACTCACCACCACCCGACACAGCAAATTAGTAAGGTTTGTCACGTAAACAAAACATACCAATTCGTTACTAGTACAGCACACTGGTGTTTTCGAGAGTAACCCCACAACAATTTACAATTCGAAGACCGTGACGTTTCGCCAGTAATTTTTATTTTTTTAATTTTACTGGCGAAACGTTTCTTTTCAGAACCTATTTTTCTCTCTCCCGAACTCAGGGTCAAAAATCTAAATTCGCTGCTGTTTTTTTTTTTACTTGTTTCGTTCCTTCCCAAGGTAGGCGATTAGCGTGGTCGACACGTGCAAAAAACGACGTTGATGTGTCCGGGGGGTTCCTGCAGTGCGACAGACATCACCGCGCACGCGGCCGTCACGGCCCGATGCGAGGGCCTGAGGGGCGTCGGGGGCGTTCACTCCTGGCTACGAACGAGGACGGCGCGGTATTTGATGGAGGCAAAAAGTAAAAAAAAGGAACCCACACAAAATGGCACGATTCACAACTTTAAATGAGAAGGACGCGGCGGCGGGGGGGGGGGGTGTTCGGAGATATTTTCTGTGCAAATTAAAAAATTACAAATTAGCATGTGTTAAAAGGTGTGCCCAGTGATTGTCATTACCATTATTCCTTGAGGGAGAAATCTAATTAGGGCGTGTATATATTGTTCTGCGTACACTTATGCACCTGCCTGGGGGGATTATTAATTAACACTGCGGATTTGACGTCTCCCCTAAAAGCACGTGACGTGCAGTGTGCGCGTGTCTCTTGCGAATTTCCGATCCGCTCTCGGTGCCGTCTAGTTGCCACGTGTCGTAAGCCACGTTGATCAGGCGTGCGCGTTACGTTTATTGAGGTCTTGGTGTGTGGGAGTTTGGATGATCGAGTCAAAATGTGGAAGTCGTCGTACATTCCACATTCCTATGGCGGAGGGATGGGTCTATATGGAGGACAACCACTGTTCACTTCGTTACGAAATTTTAACCACTTTATCCACCTCGGGAGGGTTGATGGATTCACTCCCCACCCACCCCCCCCTCACCTCTCTCTCCCTAACCAGGATTTGATCTCACAGGCTTCTGATTGCGATCCGCTCGCTCTGCTGCTGAAGGCGCGTGGCCGGAACGACGTGGAAGGCCCACAGCGGGCTCCGGTTCCCCCATGATGCGAGCAAGCGTCGAGCGGCCCAGTCGCGCTCTGCGATGCCGGGGGAGCCAGGACTTCGATTTACAATGTCAAGGCCGCAGCGTCGCCTCCTTGGGATGATGTTCTGAGTCAACCCTCCACCGTCCCCACTCCACCCCTAACCCCTTCCCAGGATTTAAACTTCGCAAGCTTTCCATTGCGAGCCGCTCGCGGTACAGCCGAGCCACTCTGCCCTCCGGGTAACCACTTCAATTGCTCACTTCGTCCGTATAATAATAATAATTTAAAAAAACAAATCCAGGCGTTAGTCATTTGACAGCCGTTTGTATTTTCTGGAATCTAATTGACAGAGTTGCACGTGGTAAATGACAGATAAATCTAATCTAACACCAGCCCGATGAGGTGGGTAAGTTGGCTTGCAAATTGACCATTATTCCGTTTTATATGATATTCATGAACATTTATGTATATATATACCTGTGACAGGAGGCTAATGACCCTGTTATTCATATTATTGGTTCTTTCGGTAAAGTCACGTAGAAGGGAAACAATACAATTATAAAAATATAAAACAATACAATTCTCACGACGTTTCGACTGCAACACAAGCAATTATCATCAGGGGTGAAAACCACAGCAAGAAAATTTGAAAAAAGTGGCATTTCTTTTTTTAACGTTAGCACCACTGAGAGCGATTTGGCAGTTTTTCAGATGGACGAGTCCATCTATGTTCGGAAAAGAGGAGGGGGGAGACGAAAATAATGGATGCGGTCTGAGGCTATCCACATATACAAACACAGAGACAGTTTTAACCGAGAAAATGGATTCTGGCTTAGCAATCATTGGAAGGATTTGATAAACCATTCCAGGTCTTAATTGATTGTTCACGCTTACGGTGGCTTTCAGATTGCATCCATTATTTTCGTCTCCCCCCTTCTCTTTTCCGAACATAGATAGACTCGTCCATCTGAATAACTGCCAAATCGCTCTCTGTGGTGCTAATGTAAAAAAAAAGAAACGCCACTTTTTTCAAATTTTTTTGCTGTGGTTTTCACACCTGATGATGATTGCTTGTGTTGCAGTCGAAACGTGATAATTTTTTTGTTTTATATTTTTATTATTTTATTGTTTCCCTTCTATGTGACTTTACCGAAAGAACCAAGAATATGAATCCCTGCAGTCACGAAAGCTTTAAATCAACATTTAGACCCTGTTATTCGTCACGTCATTTTTTTGGTCTCTCTTAGAATGGATACATACGGATTGGAGGCATCATTCCATGAATGAGCAGTCCCACGTCTACCTAAGCGTTTAGTTCAACAGGTCCCCCGCCGATGGTTTTGATCCAACTGCTGATCCCACTTTTATTGACGATGTTCAAAATCCGGCAGGATATTTCCCTTTTTTTCGGCCCGCGACGGACACATGGGTGACATTTAGCAAGTCCTCCATTTATGTTTTTTTCTTCTTCTCTGTACGCACGTACGTACGTTAAACTTTCGTTCGCACTGCACGTAGCCAACCATGCTCATCGGAGGTGCGGGGGAGAGGACAACAATTGGGCTATATGATTTTTGGTGGGGTATACGATTTAGTTTTTTGCTGGAAGATGCTAATACATTGCTCTCTACCAGATGTATCATTGTGTCTCTACTGCGCATTACGATTGCATGTCCGTGAAAATAGCTGGTATTTTAAAATCAGATTTTCAGATGTTATTTATTTCAGCAGGAAGGGCCCAATAAGCTAATCCATGGTTTTCTTGCAATGGTACGGATAATGTACAGTACAGATCTGAGATACAATCACAGCTACATAGGTCGCAATACAAGCAGCGAGTATCAGTACGTGCTTAATGGTTGTATGTATGTGTATGTTTTACCTCCTCGCGGTGCCGGACGGGCAACTCTGTCGTGGACAGTGCTGTGGGGGGAGGGCCAATTCTGATTGGCATCTCCTCTCATGGCGTCTGTGACCACCACAGGGGCTAAACGGGGGCTCTGGACGGGTGCAAGGGGCTGGTAACCCCTCCACCTTCAAAAATTTACCACTAAAACCACGTCTAAAATATCTAACTAATAAGCTTGTGCCAGAGGCCCCGGGTGGACAGGCGTCTATGACTTCTCCTGGCCAAACCCCAATTGGCGGAGCCAGGAGATTGAATCTCAACCCGCGGGGCTCCTCCAGAAACAACGAAAAGCCACTTCGTGTGGCTATGTGGAATGTTCGAACGATCACTGCGGAGGAGAGGCTGCCACTCCTTTGTCGGGAGCTTGACCGGTACCGCCTGGATCTCTGTGGCATTCAGAAGGTCCGGTGGACCGGTTCTGGCTCCTGCCACCATGAGGGGTGGACAGTCCTTTACTCGGGGCAGCAGACTGCCAAACAACAGGGTGTGGCAATGCTTCTTTTGAACAAAAGAATGAAGGGGGCGTGGGAGCGTGGCGGTGAGGTGTGGGAAGCTGTAAGCCCCAGGCTACTTTGGGCTCACCTTCCCATCAACCGGAGGCGAGGAGTGGTGGTCGTGGTTACTTATGCCCCCACCGAAGATGAACATCCGTGGAGGGATGCAGGCAAAGCCGATGAGTCAGATGCCTTCTATGGCCTCCTGTCACAGGTGCTGGCTAAAGTGGCCCCTCGGGATAGAGTCATCTTGTTGGGTGACTTCAATGCCCGAGTTGGTCATGATGCTGGCACCTGGTCTGGAGTGATTGGAGGACATGGGCCAGATCAGCTCAATAACAACGGTAGGAGGCTGCTAGATTTTTGTGCAGCCCATGGGCTTGTAATTACCAACACGCTGTTCCGGCATCGGCGCATCCACACAACATCATGGATGCATGCCGGGTCCAAGCAAGAACATCTGCCGGACTATATAGTGACGTACCAGCGGATGCGAGCCCATGTCCTTGACCTCAGGACCTACTGTGGAGCTGATCTGCCCTATGACCATCGACTTGTCATCTGTAAGATGCGTCTGCCATTCTTCCGCTCTGGTGGTGGGTGTACACCCAGGACCCCATTCCAACCTAAAGTGGCCTGGTCTCAGTTATTTGATGAAAGTTGCAAGCGAGAATTTCATCATCGCTTGCGGCTGGGGTTGGCATCGTCCCCCACTCCTCCTGATGTCGAGGGAAATGGGCGAGGTTTAGGACTGTCACTCATTAAGCTGCTTCGGCTGCTGCTTTGGGTACGCGGTCCAGACCTCCCCAGAGACCCTGGCTGACAGAGGAGGTGTTCAAGATAGTTGAGAAAAAGCGACAGGCCCACTGTCATCTGCTCCAGAATCCCACGTCAGAGAATGAGGAGGCTTACCGCAGCCTCGCTCGGAGGTTCGAAGAGCCGTGAGGTGCTGCAAGGATGTGTGGTGGTCGCAGGTTGCTGAGGAGACGGAGTCTGCCTCAGTGGCCCGCGATCACAAATCTCTATTTAACGCCAACAAAAAAGTAACCTGCAGCACCACACCTATTACCATCATTAGGGGAAAAAACGGTGATCCAATCTCCGACCCCCAGGAACAGGTTTGCAGATTTGCTGAGCATTTCTGTGAGGTCCTGGGGGAGGGAAAAACCCTCAGCCAGGAAAACATCGTGGCACAAAGTGGGGATGACCCTGCTGAGGCTGCGGTGCCTCAAATATTGGAAGAAGTCACCCCCTGTGAGTAGCTGGCTGAGGTGCCATCTTTTGAGGAAGTACTGAAGGCGATCCGGAGTCGGAGACCAGGAAAGGCAGCGGGCAGAGATGATCTCCCAAGCGAAATGCTGAGGGAGAGTGGCGTTTGTGCACAGATTGCCCTATATGACATCATAACAACAGTCTGGACCACTGGACGGGTTCCACAGGATTGGAAGGATGCCCTGGTGGTCCCCCTCTTTAAGAAGGACGACCAGACAGACTGTAACAATTACAGGGGAATCTCACCCCTCAGTGTGCCGGGAAAGGTCCTGGCAAGGATTATTCAACATCGCCTTGCCAGGCATGCTGAGGAGAGGCTTGCGGAGCCCCAATGTGGTTTCAGGAAAGGGCGGTCCTGCACAGATGCCATATTTTCTGTCCGTCTGCTACAGCAGAGGTGTAGGGAATTCCAGCAAAACCTGCAACTCTGCTTTATTGACCTGGTCAAAGCCTATGATACCATCAGTAGGCCTGGGCTCTGGGTTGTTTTCCGTGCGTTTGGAGTCCCTGACCCTCTGCTCACGATCATTAAGGACCTTCATGATGGTGAGCGGGCCCGGGTAAAACTACGTGGCCGGGAGTCAGAGCCATTCCCTGTACACCTTGGGGTGCGACAGGGATTTCTTCTGGCTCCCACATTATTTAACATCTATTTTGACCACGTAGTTCGTGAAGCCTTCAATAGCTGTACCGGGGAAATCTCCATTTGGTACAGATATAATGGGAGGCTGATCGATGCCCGGGTGCGGTCAAAGGATGGCTCCCTATTGCTCAACCACGTTATGTATGCCGATGATTTGGTAATAGCTGCTCATTCAGAGGAGGAGTTGGAGACGCTGCTGCTGAGACTGGAGCGTGCCACTAAGATATGGGGCCTTACTATCAGCCCCACCAAAACTAAGCACCTGCCTGGGTATTTTGTACCATCGGACACTCCACCCCCACAACTCCCAATCGGTAATGGGGCATTTGTGTAGAGAGTGGAGAGTTTCCCATACCTGGGCAGTGTGATTATGACCGGCTCCAGTTTAACAGCAGAGGTCTCACTCCGAATCAGTCGAGCGGCAATATCTTTTCATCGGTTGCGTGACGCTGTATGGAAGCTACCTGGTCTGTCGCTCCGCACTAAGCTTCAGGTCTTCTCGGCCACGGTTATTCCCTCCCTTCTCTACGCTTGCGAAACGTGGACCCCCCTAATGGACCATCTTCGCCGGTTAGAAACATTTAGGCTAGCCTGCATACGATCCATCCTGGGTTTAACCAGGCTGGATTGTGTGAGGAGCTCACAAATCCTTGAAAGATCTGGGCAAGGTCCCATCGGTGAGCTCCTCCGGCAGGCAAGGTTGCGTGGCTGGGTCATGTAGCCCGCATGCCCAGCCACCGCATGCCGAAACAGTTTTTGTTCGGCCGGATCGAGGAGGCTAAATGGGCGTGGCACGGGCTAGAGAGGAGATGGAGTGATGTGGTATAGGAGGCCGTGGAGCTGAGTGGACTTGCCGATGACTGGTACCAGCGGTGTCAAGATCGGCCTCTGTGGAGGAGGCTCGTGAAGGATGCTACTGGGCAGTTGGAGGCAGTCGCCCTCCAACAACAACGGAGGGCGGAGGAGCGACGCTCACAACAATAAGCGGAGCGCCGGGTGGCTAAAGCACAGCAGGTTGGCACAGTAGGGGACACAGTTGGTGCATCATCTTAGTCAGTCGACCCGTGGCACTTGGGTCTGCCCCATGACCTCCTGCCAGCGGGCATTCGACACTTCACGTGGCCTCAATGTGCACATGGCCTGGCACAAGCGTCGTGGTGACGTCACCGCCACTTAGTGGCGAATGGCGGTTGTTGTTGTATGTTTTACTTCTTTCGCACCGTGCGTAGCCAACCATGCTAATTGAATGTGCTGGGGAAGGACAACCAACTAAACACAAAAAGCAGTTGTTTCTGAAGAAATTAGTTTTCAATTTAGATGATTTAAAAGTGCGTCGCTGCAGTGGCTTCCTAATATTGCAAGGAAGAGCGGTGTTCCAAAGATGGCCACAGAGGCGCATCCGGAAGCGCCGCGCGAGGCGCTGACCACGTCTTTGTAGGATGACTGGCCAGAAGCCGCTGCGAGGATAACCGGAGTTCGCGTGATGATGGTCAATCTTTCTCCATTAGCCCCCCACTAGCCCCCCCATCCTCCACTAGCCCCCCCCCATCCTCCACTAGCCCCCCCATACTCCACTAGTCCCCCCCCATCCTCCACTAGCCCCCCACTAGCCCCTCCATCCTCCACTAGCCCCCCACTAGCCCCCCCCATCCTCCACTAGCCCCCCACTAGCCCCCCCCCATCCTCCACTAGCCCCTCGCCCCTTCCTCCACTTCCATTGCACTGCCCCATTACGACGTAAGTGATCTCATTAATTGAAATAGTGGCGTGCATTCCATCATTGCTTCTCTGGGGAATTGGATCTCTTGCTTATAATCGCTCTTAATTCCCTTGCCTCCTGATTAAACTGCTGCGACGCTGACGCTAGTTCGTGCCCATATTTAGCTCTGGGCTCTTGACTCTGAAGTGGGACTTCAAGTAGGTGCCGGACCGCGGTCAACTTCCCCTGTTGCATTTTCAGAGGAAACGCCACGTCCCAGTGACGACCTGCAGGATTTTCTCTGAAAGTCCGGTCGGGTTCAATCTGAAGTGTATCCACGAACGCACGCAAGTGGATACGTTGAACTTCTTTCGCACAGCACAGAAGCCAACCGTGCTGGATCGGAGGCGCGAGGGCTCAATGTGGGCCCGCTTCCTCGATCGTTAAGCCCCACGTTGGAAGTAATTTGGCGAAAATTTAAGAGGCGTCTGACGGAGCACCGCCAAGCAATGCCGAGCTATGAGAATCATCGAGGCAGTCTCGAGCACACCCACTGTTTGTACGCAGACCGAGAGAATCTCAAGTAACTGGAATAAAGAACGAGAGAGTTCAGACACCCCGGGGGTATCAACGCTGACATAAGGAGATGGGGGGGGGGGGCTACCGCTGGGTTAACTTAAATCTTTCCCCACTTGGGTGAATTGGGAGTTAATGTTCCGTAAAGTTGCTTTTATCATCCACAGTCTCACGTCCGAACCGTTCACGGAGAGACGTCGATGTCATCCGGGGGGGGGGGGGGGGGACAGGTGTGCGCCACGTGTACCTGCCGTCATGGTACAAAGGTTGCTAAATATATTTAAAATAAATGTACAAAGTCTATAAATATAGATTTCATTGCGATAACCAGAAGCAACATTGCCCCTGTGCTGCACAGGGGCAGTTACCATCGTGGTGGGGGCGTGGGTCATGCGGGGGCGTGGATGGAGGGGGACGTGGGGGGAGGGGGGCGTGGGGGGAGGTGGGACGTGGGGGGAGGGAGGGCGTGGGAGGGAGGGGGGCGTGGGGGGGGTGGTGAGACGTGGGGGAGGGGGGCGTGGGGGGGCAGCGTTGGGGGAGGGGGGGGGCTTGGAGGGAGGGGTCGTGGGGCAGGCGGGGGTGTAGGGGGAGAGGGATCGTGGTGGGGGGGGGGGTCGCCTCCCGGAGGGGGGGGGTCCCCTCGGCCAAAATAAATCAACAGTTCGTCATTGCAATGATTGGCATGAGCTATGGCATGAGGCGGCTAGGAGATATTTAAGCGTCCAGTAAACTGCAAATCCCTGCTCCTTGATCAAACATGAAAAATGATGAGGAAGCTCAACACAGATAATAAACAATGCGGATCGTGGTCTTTAGCTGGGAGTGAGTTCAGTTATTCTGCACGAAACAAATTGCTATTGGGCCATCCATCTTGTTTGAAATTACCTTGATAACCTGGCTCTGATTATAAGTGGAGTGTTTTTTTTCTCTCTCTCTCTCTCTCTGTTACACTTCAGCAGTTACACTGCCAGAGAGAGAGAAGACACAACGATAATGGCAGGGACAAACGCTGCTCTCCATCAGCCACGCAAAAGAAGGTCAAGAAGAATGAAATGGGCTGCAAAAGATGCAACACAGAGCCGCCGCTGAGTACCATTTCAGTGACCTCTGGTCCATACGGTTGAGGTGACAGTACCTTCTCAACCCGCTCCGCATACGGGAGTAAAATGTCCACGGCGCCACAGAGCAAAACTGCTATTTTTTTTAATTGAGTTTCTGAAAAGTACGAGTTGCCCCATAGGGCGACAACAGCGTTGACGAGAGAACACAGCGAAAGAGGATTGGTGTTGTGACGTACCAGGTTTATACCCGAAGGCAATGATGCGTTGTCACGTCGCATCGTCACCACTTGTGAAACTTGGATCCATCAATATCGGCGTTTAAAGCTTTCCTGGGATTCAAATAAGTCCGTCCGTCAGACTAGGTCGAGTAAGGGCCCCATTGAGCGTGGAAGCTCGTTGTTTTTTTTATGGAAACCCAGCCAAAAAGGCCAATACGACGGTAGCGAGCACGTGACAGGGGAATTTGAGGGTTTACAGTGGGCTCCATGGAACAAAAGCAGGAACATTTTCAAATCTATAATGTAGGTTTTTCGGTTCGAGGTTTTTAGGGTTTACAGCGGGCTGAGCCGACCTAGGGGAGGCCCAGGATAGGTTCAGATATAATCCTCACCATGGGAGTCAAGCAAACTGCTCCACATTGTCTGACTCCTTCACATTTTAGTTGAACACGTCGTAGGCTTTCGCGACCATCTTCTATATATATAAAAGGGAAATTTGTGAATATGTGTGTCTGTTCGAAATGTTTAGCATACTTCCCAACATGCAAAAAACTTTAAATTTGGCATGTAGGTAGCTTCCAGACTGTAAACAATGCAAAACGTATAAAAATAGACTTTTGTATTTGGGTGGGGGGGGGGCGAGTAATAATGGATATATTTTGCACGGCAAGTGAGCGGTGACGTCACATCTGTGATGTCACCCGCATGCGGAAGCGTCACGCAGTGTGCCTGCTGACGTCACGCACCCCCCCCCACCCAAACCCTCCGCGTAGGGCCGTGTATCCCGCACAAATGCGCGGCACAGCTGTCTCGATGTTCTAAGTCAACGCGACTAATTTCAGCTCGCTCTTAAATATAAAGCAGAAGATACATCTGTTTGTGTGAAGCAACAAAAACTCTCGAACGCTGAGCTCTGACGTCACGAAATTTGCGCAGCTTCTGCTGTCTGGAATTTCTAAGGGACATCGACTTTTTTCAGCTCGCCACGTCATTCCCTTCGAGTTGCCTGGTTAAGGTTTAATTCCCTATGAGTGAAAACATCCGATTTAGTTAAATTGATTTGTTTCGGATTTTTTTTCTTTCTTGCAAGCATCAATTTTTTTCAGGGTTTTCCAGTGAAATATAAGGGAATATAAAATTAATCCAAGGCAAGAATCAAAGTGCCGGGCGAAGCCGGGCAGTAAAGCGAGTCGGTAATAAGAGGGGGTGTTTTGGGTCAGATCGCGTCAATATAAATGTGTCGTTATACCCGCCACCACGTGACACAGCCAATTTATTAAGGTTTGTCACGTAAGCAAAACATGCGAATTCGTTACTAGTACAGCACACCGGTGTGTTGGAGAGTAAACCATATAACATTCACAATACGAGTACGACGTTTCGCCATCAATTACAACCAGCATCATCAGGCAACAGCCATATCCCCCTTTATTGGTTCCTGTTCCCGCATTAGGTAGCACTCCAACTCCTTCCAACATTCTCTCCCAGCACTGTCATGTTCGTCGCTTGCCGGCAAAGCGGATGTTTTTGTGAATTCTCGGAGTTTGGGGTTCGTCCAAATGTAAGCGGGAAATATAAACAATTTAATAACACGAAACTGGTTCAGCAGTTCCACTGCTGGATGATTTTTTTCCGCCTGAGGACGACGGCTTGTATTGCGATCGAAACGTCGTGATTTATTATTTTTTTGCTTTTCTACCTACGTGACTTTACCGCAAGAACCAAAGAGTATGGATTCCTGCAAATCTCGAAAGCTGCAAATCAAGATTAGTAACACGAGTTTATGAGTGCAGTCGTTGGTGGCGAGATGTTAACTACCTCGCCTGGTATACAGGAGGTCGTGGGTTCTATTCCGACCCTGACGCCTGCAGCTGTATATTTGGAGTCTGCATGTTATCTCCCGTAGTCGCGTGGATTTCTGCTCCGGGTCATTCGGGGTTTCCCTCCACATTTAGAAACGTGCGTTTTAGAGTATTTGGCTGCTTATACATTTCCACGCGATAAGCCACTTCGTTGGGCGATCATTTGCGGACAAGTCACTTCTGAAAAAGAGCGATATAAACCAATGGGCCTTACCAGGTTAAAATAAAACGTAGTTGTTAGTTCAGTTGATTAACTCGCTACACTTGAGAACCTGGTGTATTTATACGCTATGAATGAGGCCCATTGCCAGACATGTCACCTGTTACGTATTTTTTTTCCTTTTTAGGTCACCCAGTGTTGTTGAGGAATGTGTTAAGTCTTTTTGACTTTTTGAACTGTGGGTGGCTAATCGCATTGGAACCCAGGGCCTCGGCAGTAATGCCTGCCTCAGTGCTCTGACAAGTTATTCTTTGTTCACACGTTTGATAGCCTGAGCAGAATTTCTTTGTTTTGGTAAATATATATTTTTTAATTATTCGGAATGAATGAGATCTGGAAGCAGGGATTTGTCTCACGTGCAAATTTTCTAAGTTTTTCTGCATCTTTGAATTGGCCGTGAAGTTTTGTGCCGAGGGAGCCGCTTAATTTCTCTGTCAGATGACATCGCCTTATCACAACGTGAACGACGAGTTATGTCCTTTACGGTTCTTTAACTGGGCACCTCTGCTTATCATATCTACAAATGCATTTTTATGTATATATAACCAAACGGGTGACCACGTCTTTTTTTTGCACGGTTGGCTACGTACGGTGCGAAATAAGTACAACATACGCGCGTGAATTCTAACTTTGGCTAACGTCCTAAATTCAATTTAAATGATAAAACGTGTTTTAATGACCTGACAATTGTTCCCGGTGGCATTTTGATTGAGTCGTTTCATTATCGAATGTAGGCGATTACGCAACAGTAAATTATTGTGATTCGCTAATATATCTGTTTGATACATTTTACGCGGGGCAGTCATTATCGGTCCTATCAAATCACAATTGCATTCCGTATGGGCGCCATTCTCATTGGGCAAGGCCGTCACAATAGGGCTGCGGTGAAAACGAATTAATTGGCCGAGAACACTTCCATAAGTAGGGGACTACAGAGCTCGGGCGAAATGTTTGCACCGGCTCACTGCCTGGCCGCTGTCTTTCCGCTTGTCCACGGTTCCTTCTCGCGCCTCGGAGTCGTTTCTGCGCTGCGAGATTGAGCGAGCACTGTGCAGCTGCGCTAAAAATATATATAAACACCCAGGTCTGTCATTCTGTCATTCTGCGATTCTGTCATTGTGTGATTAACGCGGCACGGATTGGTTGAAGTGCGTCACGTGACCGCAAGCAAGCTGCCAACCAGAGGTGCGCCCCTCACAAACATGTACGCCCCCGAGGTGATGTTGCGCCATAATAAGGCGCTGTGGGCAGCTGATCTGGCAGCACGCTCCGGCGCCGGCACGGGTGGGGGCTGAGGGGGTGTTGGCCGTGAGCGTGAATCGAACTCGGGATCTCCGGGTTCGTAGCGCAGCGTAGCGCTAGCCGTTAACCGCCACCGCTCCTCACAACAGTTTTGGAATGTCATGGCCGGACAAACTAGGGCTGAACGATTTGGGGGAGATATGTCACTGTGATTTTTCTGACAGATATTGCGATTTAATTTGCTATTACATTTGTTTAAAGTCAAGCTTCAGTTCAATATTCACTGTGTAATGGATGTAAAACATGTGATGGAGCATTACCACGTGATATCATCAAACATATGAACCGCTCTATATATTTCTTGATTTGAAGCTTTTGTGACTTTGGCTCTTTCGGTAAAGTCACGTAGGCGGACACAAATAATAGATGACGACGTTTTGATCGCCACACAAGCAATCGTCCTCAGGCGGGAGAGAGACGATTGCTCGTGTGGCGATCGAAACGTCGTGATCGATATTTTTTCCGACCTACGTGACTTTACCGAAAGAGCCAAAGAGTACGCTCTGTCTATTCTCATGCAGGGATGAGAACTTTAGATATATGAATCGCTTCCAACATGTGTTTATTAAAATGTTTTAATTGAAATAGAACATATTCTTGGTTCTTTCGGTAAGGTCACGTAGAAGGGAAACAATAAAATAATAAAAGAATATAAAACAAGCAATCGTTATCAGGTGTGGTGGTTTTCTCACCTGATTACGATTGCTTGTGTTGCAGTCGAAACGCCGTGAGAATTTTATTGTTTTATATTTTTATTATTTTATTGTTTCCCTTCTATGTGACTTTACCGAAAGAACCAAGAATATGAATCGCCGCAGTAACGAAAGCTTTAAATCAAAATGAAATAGAACAATCAAACATAGATCAATTGTTAAGTTAAATAAATACAGTTTTTAATAATAATAAACAATTCGAATAAGAAATATGACTTTTCAAATCGCAAAAAAATCGCAGCCTTTGCGATTTGATCATCGCATTGTTAACAAATTGCGTTTTCGATTTGAAATCGATTAATTGTTCAGCCCTAGGACAAACCCTCGACTTGCCTCGACATTCACCATCTCGCCACGAGGCTCGGACCTGTTCGATGCGCTGCGCATGCGTTGCACTCTTCCCGCACCCGCGGTGTTAACCAGGGCCGCCACGTGCCTCGAACCGGGAGCATCTGCATGTATGTGCTTGTGAGCACATACATGGAAGAAGGGCGATTGGCCGAAACGTCGCCTATTATATATTTCCCTTTTTTAAGGACAAATGCGCAGACCTATTTTAAATCTTATCAAAGGCTTTTGAAAAAGTTTACATCGTGGACGAAAAAGTCCACATCCGTGATGATTACGCGTTGGTCGCGTTCGTCTTAATTGTTTTCAAGGACATCGCCTCTGTAAACTGCTGCAGACAGTGCAGCGTTGATGCGCATTTTCATTGTACCACCTCCACGGGGATGGACATTTAGGCTCCACGTCGTGCACGATCCATCCAGTGGGGGGTGGGTGAGGGAGGGTGAGGGGGTGTGGCCATAACAGTCCCGCGATCAGTTTTGCCGAACAGGGGCGGCTGTTCGCGGAGAAGTGAGGGCGCCGCGACAGATCTCGCACAGCTTGCTTTTTTTGTGTGGATTTCGGTGCTTTGCCAGGGCGGGCCGTTTGCAGCCGCGCACGCCGCTTCACAAACGATGCCCCACCCCGAGCTCCTCCACGCACACCGCCAGACATCTCCCTCGTGCAACAGAGGAGATGCCCGGAGAACTTCGCTGCAAATGACTCGGATCAATGTAACGAGAAGCTTCGCCAGCGCCAGTGCTAACTGAGTGTGTGTGCGGGTCATGGATTTTCGCCAATTGCCTCGTGCCTGCTGATAATTGGTGGTGAGTGGGGGGGGAGGGAGGGGGACGGGGAGCGGGGGAATATCGAGGGCCGGGAGAAGACGGACGATCTAGACTCGAGAGGGAGGTTGGGGATTTACAAATATTGGAGAAGTATCGATTGATACTCGATTTGAAGCTTTCGTGACTGCAAGGATCCATGCTCTTCGGTTCTATTCGTTTTTTTTTTTACCTACGTGACTTTACCGAATAGAACCAAAGAGTATCGATTGATACTATTGCAGACTTTGAGCCAAGTGCGCCTGGCTGTGAAGTGTGTATCACGAGCAGGTCCAGTGGCAAAATAAAAAAAAAACGCGCGAATGAAATGTTATCCTCCGATGCCACTTTTTGGGCTTTCCGGTGAGCGGTTCGCTTAGCGAACGTTTGCGGTCGATATTTCTGCGAGCGCATTAAAAAATGAAAAAAAAAAAATGAAATCCCGTTTTGTCACATGCTTCCTGAGGTGATTTTTTTGTTACTTTTACTTTTGGAGTGTCACCGTTTCGACGTGCTTACAGACAGACTGGAGGTAGTGTCATTTCCAAACGGCTTTCACCGCGCGCGCGATGAGCACACGGCGCTTTTGTGGTGGACTACGACTCTCTGCCGTTTCCCTCTGTTCCTCCTTGTGCTCAATCCACGATTTCGCTCTCTCGCTCTCTCGCTCTCTCTCTCTTCTCGCCCCCCTCCCATTCACCGGAACAAACTTCCCGCTACACATTAAGCGGTCACCTTCGCTCGCTAGTTTCCGCTGCTCACTCGAAACTCACTAATTTTCCCTTGCTCACCCCACGACCTCTTAATCTCCCCACAAACCCACCACCACCACCACCACCCCCTCAAAACCACTACCGATTACGTTTCCCTCGTCAAATTCCCATTGCATGGCTTTCACTCATTCCCCATTCGCCCAATCCATTAATCGTCATTTACCGTCATCCATGTGGCTTTCACCGAATTCGCGCGTCGCAGATTTGCCCCCATCGCTCCCTCTCATCTATTTCAGTCACCTCACCTCCACCGCTTCATACACACGTTGTACCATTGTTAATTCTGTGTAAAGCGCCTTGATTAAGGCGCTATATAAACTCAATGAAGATAGAATGAGAATTTGTGATGATAAATATTCAGGGTTACTTTAATTTTACGAAGTGATGTGGCCAAGCGGTAGTGTGTTTATTACTCCTTGTTGCAGTTCATGCCCCACAGGCAGCCCCGGTTAATACTACGCTGTACAACTATGAACGTGTTTTTTATTATTTTACCAGTTAAGATAGCTGTATAGCATTTTTTTCAGAAGCGACGTGGCTATCACAAATGAAAGCTCAACGAAGTGGTTTACCAGGTGTAAATGTATAGCAGCCAAATACTCAAAACGCGTGATGTTGATTCTCAATCTGGAGGGAAAACCCGGAGGACCCAGAGAAAAATCCACGCGATCACGCCTGTCTATTTGGAGTTTGAATGTTCTCACCGTAGTCATGTGGATTTTTTTTCTCCGGGTCCATCGGTTTTTCCCTCCACATCAGAAAAAAACATGCATTTAGATTACTTGGATTATTTTGTTGCTATAAATTTCCACACTATGCGCCCCTTTGTTGAGCTATCATTTGCGGCCAGGTCGTTTCTGAACAAGAAGTTAATACCTCAGTGGGTTTTAACCGGTAAGATAAAAATATATAATTTTAGTTTTATTTGTATATTTTTAAAGTCATTTTGTTTACCTTTGCTATACTTTGTCCTCCTATCTTTTTTTTTTACTATTTGTTGTTGTAACGTTCTGACCCACCCCCAGTGGACATCTCTGAAAACGAGCTTGCTAGCTCATCGGATTCTTCCTCCAGTATAAATCAATATTCTGATTTTGAATTCCCCCCGGCCTTGGATGTGAAAATCAAGTTGGCACGTGGCCAATTGTGCCAACTATTTGGGGAGGTTTTCAGCAAATCCGAATGTGGTAAAGTAAGAAAAGACAAATGTGGTAAAGTAAGAAAAGACTAAGGCAAGCAAATATTTCGTTCGGTAAAGTCACGTTGAAGGGAAACAATAAAATAATAATATATATGAAACAAAAAATTCTCACGACGTTTCGTGAATATGACGAGGGAAACATCACACCTGATGATGACTGTTTGCGTTACAGTCGAAACGTCGTGAGAATTGTATTGTTTTATATATATATATCATTTTATTGTTTCCCTTCAACGTGACTTTACCGAAAGAACCAAGAATACGAATCACTGCAGTCACGAAAGCTTTAAATCAAAATATTTCGTTGTTGTCAAATTCATTTCACATTGTTGTATATTTCTGTCTTCAGGCTCACAAAAAGTGACGTCGCTTGTAAAAACGTGACACGGGTTTGTGGTGGGGAAACAGTGGACGTGATGTCATGTTAGTGACGAAAACTGTTTTTTTTGTTTTTTGGGATCCGTCCAAATCGTCGCAACTGGGCCAAATCTTTTTTTCTCGCATCGACCGCAAAATCGGAAGCACATCCCTACCACACTGGGATCAATAACGGCCACGCATCCACGCGCTATTAAGGAATTCACAGGATTTTTTACCGCGGATTGATCATGATCATCATTTTTATTTTTTATCTTAAACCAATGTTACTACGATATTGCGCACCAACGTTGCCACAAACAGCTGCATTTTGAACTAAGGATACCAGTGGTTTTATTCTGTTTAATTTTTTAACATGCCTTATTTTTACTGGCCACGTGCAATGTGGATGAATTTGCTCGCCATCCCGAGAGACCTGCTGCACCCTTCGTTCTATTCCCCGCATTGCGTTGCCCATGGGTGCCAGAGTGCGAGTTGTTTCTGTTGCCATGCCGACCCCTCAACATCACAATATAAGTGGATCAGTCCAGAGCATATATATATTTTGCAATGAACAGTCATTGAGGCATTGTCGAATGTGAAATTTTCCCACCCACCACTCACCAAAAAAAAAAGACCGAAGAGCAAAGAGCGAAGAGACATCGAGTCTATAAGGCGGGTCGTATAATTTATTGTGCCGGAAGACCCAGACCTTATTGAGCTCTTAGTCTTCATTCGGTTTGCTTATTCATATTTTATGCATTTTCTGTGTAACGAACCATTACATCACGTGGGACGTCGAGGCGGCAGAAGGGGCCTCCACTCGAGCCACGGTGGCGAGATGTTAACTACCTCGCCTGGTGTACAGGAGGTCGTGGGTTCGATCTATACCCAACGCCATCGTGGCTATGAGATGTTAACTACCTCACCTGGGGTACAGGAGGTCGTGGGTTCGATCTCCACCCAACGCCATCGTGGCTATGAGATGTTAACTACCTCGCCTGGGGTACAGGAGATCGTGGGTTCGATCTCCACCCAACGCCATCGTGGCAATGAGATGTTAACTACCTCGCCTGGGGTACAGGAGGTCGTGGGTTCGATCTCCACCCAACGCCATCGTGGCTATGAGATGTTAACTACCTCGCCTGGGGTACAGGAGGTCGTGGGTTCGATCTCCACCCAACGCCATCGTGGCTATGAGATGTTTACTACCTCGCCTGGGGTACAGGAGGTCGTGGGTTCGATCTCCACCCAACGCCATCGTGGCTATGAGATGTTAACTACCTCGCCTGGGGTACAGGAGGTCGTGGGTTTGATCTCCACCCAACGCCATCGTGGCTATGATATGTTAACTACCACGCCTGGTGTACAGGAGGTCGTGGGTTCGATCTCCACCCAACGCCATCGTGGCTATGAGATGTTAACTACCACGCCTGGTGTACAGGAGGTCGTGGGTTCGATGTCCACCCAACGCGATCGTGGCTATGAGATGTTAACTACTACGCTTGGTGTACAGGAGGTCGTGGGTTCGATCTCCACCCAACGCCATCGTGGCTATGAGATGTTAACTACCTCACCTGGGGTACAGGAGGTCGTGGGTTCGATCTCCACCCAACGCCATCGTGGCTATGAGATGTTAACTACCTCGCCTGGGGTACAAGAGGTCGTGGGTTCGATCTCCACCCAACGCCATCGTGGCTATGAGATGTTAACTGCCTCGCCTGGGGTACAGGAGGTCGTGGGTTCGATCTCCACCCAACGCCATCGTGGCTATGAGATGTTAACTACCTCGCCTGGGGTACAGGAGGTCGTGGGTTCGATCTCAACCTAACGCCATCGTGGCTATGAGATGTTAAATACCTCGCCTGGGGTACAGGAGGTCGTGGGTCCGATCTCCACCCAACGCCATCGTGGCTATGAGATGTTAACTACCTCGCCTGGGGTACAGAAGGTCGTGGGTTCGATCTCCACCCAAAGCCATCGTGGCTATGATATGTTAATTACCTCGCCTGGTGTACAGGAGGTCGTGGGATCGATCTCCACCCAACGCCATCGTGGTTATGAGATGTTAACTACCACGCCTGGTGTACAGGAGGTCGTGGGTTCGATCTTCACCCAACGCCATCGTGGCTATGAGATGTTAACTACCTCGCCTGGGGTACAGGAGGTCGTGGGTTCGATCTCCACCCAACGCCATCGTGGCTATGAGATGTTAATTACCTCACCTGGTGTACAAGAGGTCGTGGGTTCGATCTCAACCCAACGCCATCGTGGCTATGAGATGTTAAATACCTCGCCTGGTGTACAGAAGGTCGTGGGTTCGATCTCCACCCAACGCCATCGTGGCTATGATATGTTAACTACCTCACCTGGGGTACAGGAGGTCGTGGGTTCGATCTCCACCCAACGCCATCGTGGCTATGAGATGTTAACTACCTCGCCTGGGGTACAGGAGATCGTGGGTTCGATCTCCACCCAACGCCATCGTGGCAATGAGATGTTAACTACCTCGCCTGGGGTACAGGAGGTCGTGGGTTCGATCTCCACCCAACGCCATCGTGGCTATGAGATGTTAACTACCTCGCCTGGGGTACAGGAGGTCGTGGGTTCGATCTCCACCCAACGCCATCGTGGCTATGAGATGTTAACTACTACGCCTGGTGTACAGGAGGTCGTGGGTTCGATCTCCACCCAACGCCATCGTGGCTATGAGATGTTAACTACCACGCCTGGTGTACAGGAGGTCGTGGGTTCGATCTCCACCCAACGCCATCGTGGCTATGAGATGTTAACTACCTCGCCTGGTGTACAGGAGGTCGTGGGTTCGATCTCCACCCAACGCCATCGTGGCTATGAGATGTTACTACCTCGCCTGGGGTACAGGAGGTCGTGGGTTCGATCTCCACCCAACGCCATCGTGGCTATGAGATGTTTACTACCTCGCCTGGGGTACAGGAGGTCGTGGGTTCGATCTCCACCCAACGCCATCGTGGCTATGAGATGTTAACTACCTCGCCTGGGGTACAGGAGGTCGTGGGTTCGATCTCCACCCAACGCCATCGTGGCTATGAGATGTTACTACCTCGCCTGGGATACAGGAGGTCGTGGGTTCGATCTCCACCCAACGCCATCGTGGCTATGAGATGTTAACTACTACGCCTGGTGTACAGGAGGTCGTGGGTTCGATCTCCACCCAACGCCATCGTGGCTATGAGATGTTAACTACCTCACCTGGGATACAGGAGGTCGTGGGTTCGATCTCCACCCAACGCCATCGTGGCTATGAGACGTTAACTACCTCGCCTGGTGTACAGGAGATCGTGGGTTCGATCTCCACCCAACGCCTTCGTGGCTATGAGATGTTAACTGCCTCGCCCGGTGTGCAGGAGGTCGTGGGTTCGATCTCCACCCAACGCCATCGTGGCTATCAGATGTTAACTACCTCGCCCGGTGTACAGGAGGTCCTGGGTTCGATCCCGACCCTGAAGATGCATGCTGTATAATTGGAGTTTGCGTGTCTCTCTTTCTCTGTGGTCGCGTCGATTTTTCTCCGGGTTCTCCGGGTTTTCACTCCACATTTAGAACCGATATCACAATATTTGGTTGCTTTAAATTCCCACGCGATAAGCCACTTCGTTGAGCTATCATTTGTGATAGCCATGTCGCTTCTGAATAAGAGCTAACATGCAGCTCAGTGGGCCTTGCCTGGTAAAAAAAAAATCGTTATGAGGGCAGGTTGGTTAGATGTACAGCTGTGTACCTGATCTTCTAAAGTCGTTTCAACACTTTTCTGGGCAAACTAGGGTGAGTGCACTACACGAATATTAGGAAACTCCCATCCCGTGGGTATGGAGGTGCCATATCCTGACACTGGCTCGCTCAAAGAAGGCAGTACGGCAAGTGGAACAATCGCCATCTGTTTCCACCTCTAAGGGGATAGAGCGTTGCGCCCTCGCGCAAGTCATGGGTTTTCTCCGAGCGCTCCGGTTTCCTCCCGACTTGTACGAGAAGCACAACTCATCATCATTTATTGTCTGAAAACATCTTCGAAATGAAAACGCAATGTAGCAGGACCCTGATGCAACGAAGTCCTACAACTCAGTGTGGTTCTCCTGGATAAATAAATAAATGTAATATTCATCATAAAATCGCTGTCACCTCGTGGTTTATTTTATTTTAATGTAGCCACGTCTCCCGCTACACATTCAATGGAAATGGCAAGATTAGAGAGATTCAGCTTCAATAAACCTCATCAGGATGAACCTATCTTGGTATTGAACCTCTCCACTCCCTTCTTTATGAAGCTGACCCACAAAGGATAGTTGAATAAACATGGCCATGAGTGGCTAATTGATTTGCTTTAGGGACAAACGGGGGGGAGGTGGGGGGGTGGGGATTATTCGTGGTGGAGAGGTTTGTTTCACGGACGTTCGAGACGTTTGTGCGTAAGGCAACGATTTGTGCAATGAAAACGTCTAAACGTCACAGCGACTTCCTCTTCTGTGCACGTGTGTGTGTTGAACTTCTTTTGCAAAGCACGTAGCCAACCGCGTGCTTAATCGGAGGTGCGGTTCTCAGACGAACACGGAGGCAGTGCTCATCTCCCGTCGACAGCCCTGTGCCGGTGGTGGAAATTCCACATTCCTATGGCGCGGGGGGAGAGGACATCCATAGCACAGCAGGTCTTGCAGGGGCGGAGCCAGGATTTCAGGCCGGGGTGACATTCAACAAATTTTAATTTCAAGAATGATTAGAGAGTCAGGCTGTTGAACTAGACGCCATCGGTTGGCGACACACTCTGACAATGCAGTTGCACGGAGTCCGCCAGACCGAGTGTCGTACACTTATACGCAGAATGTCACCCCTGTCACCCCCCCTGGCTCCACCCCTGCGGTCGTGGGTTTAATCTCAACCATGACGCCTGCTGTATATTTGGAATTTGCGTGTCTCTCTCCCCGTGGTCGCGTGGATTTTTCTCCGGGTCCTCCGGTTTTTCCCTCCACATTTAGAATCTTCGTGGCTACTGCCCTAAATGTCCACGTGATGATAAGCCACTTCGTTGAGCTATCATTTGTGGCCAGGTTGCTTCTGTTAAAAAGAGCTTGATAGCTCGGTAGGCCTTAACTGTTACAATATATTTTTGTATATAGTTTTTATAGTCTCCAACGAATGGTACTCATTGTATCGATCCCGAACGGAATGCTGTGCCGAGTTAAACCCCCCGCACTCAAACCCGGTGTTGAACTCAGCTGCCTCTGCCCGCCGGGCTAAACGGCCGGAAAAAAAACACGTTAATGAAAACAGCGATGAGAAAATAGCCGTCACGGCAGACTGCGGGCAAGTTTTACGGTAATATACCTCCTAGGGTGCGCGCATTCGCAGCGAACGTCTGCCAATATTGATTACTTTAATATGTTGCGCACTTCTGCGACGCATTTCTCACGGGCAAAAAAGACAAAAAGGAGAGAGAGAAAAGCGGAGCGATGAGCGGAGAACGCGAACAGCCATTGGCTTCAGAGACCGCGTTGTGGCAGGCGCGCAAGAGAAGCCAGAACGCGCCTACGTTACGAACTTTACAGGAGCTTGTTTAGGCATAAAGAGTGATAACAGAGAGGCAACGTCCATGGTGAGCGAGTACCGATGTGCAAGGATATTCAGTGAGCCTGGCTATGGGGCCTCGAGCTTAGGAGCTTAGGGGGAGGGTGGGGAGGTTGGCGAAACTAGGTGTCTCAGTGGCGAGGTGTGAACTACCTCGCCTGGTGTACAGGAGGTCGTGGGTTCGATCCCCACCCTAATGCCTGTGTATTTGGAGTTTGCGTGTCTCTCTCTCCCCGTTGTCGCGTGGATTTTTTCCTGGGTCCTCCGGTTCTTCCCTCCACATTTAAAATCGACGTCACGCGCCGTGAGATAATTTGGCTGCTTGTAAATTTCCACGCGATGAGCCACTGCATTGAGCTATCATTTGTGGTCACGCGAACTCCAAATATACAGCAGCAGGCGTCGGGATCGGGATCGAACCCACGACCTCCTGCCCACCAGGCGAGGGAGTTAACATCTACGCCACGTGTTCTCATTCGCTTGGATCTTCGATGCTGGGGACGGTGAGTGGTACGGCGGAAAATTTGGAGTGTAGCAGGGGCATCAGGAGACAGTGTCAACGACGGTTAATCTCTGTCCATGGGCTCATTAATATCCATGAGTGAGCGTCTGTGAGTGTCTTGTGGGTGCAACACGAGGCAATGGATCTCGCGTCGTGAGCTTTGTAATGAATGTTGATGAGGTTGCCATATATAGCATTCCCCCCCCCCACCACCCCCCCGATATTTTACTGGCAGGGTCCAAAATGCGAGGAGTCAAAATAAGGTGACATTAGCGGCAGGAACATTGCGAACCCTGCCAGATTGGCTGCACGTTTAAATATTTCCCTTCCCCCGCTGGGAGATGCACGTAGATTCGGTTGGGGGGTTATGCAAAGACAAATATCCACCGTGTAGCCTTAACAGACTGATGCGATAAGGGGCCGTCCATAAATGACGTCACGCGATTTTGGACGATTTTTGACCCCCCCCCCCACCCCCCTCGTCACACGGCGTCGCAAAAAGTCAGACCCCGCTTTAAAAAAATAAAACACGCTTCAAATCGCTTTAAACTATTGTCACCGTAGTGCGTATTTAATGTGGCGCTGCACTCTGATGTTGTAGGAGAAAACATTTATTAAAAAGTCTATTTAATTAAGTAGAACGTGTTGTCTATATTTATTTAAAGTTGCGCATTTTTGATGTTACGTCACATTTCTCAAACACCCCCCCTCCCTCCCTCCCTCATCACACATCGTCACAAATGTCTGACCCTCCCCACCCCCCCCCCCCCCCAGGTGCGTGACGTCATTTATGGACGGCCCCTTAGTGCCGGCAAAGTCCACGCAGGTGGTGAGTGGCCAACACCACGCCCGACCGATTTCCTCTCCCGAGTGGCGATGTTTATACACATTGCTCCCAGGTACTCACTTGAGGCTGAGCCGACCTAGGGGAGGCCCAGGGTAGGGTTCAGATATAATCCTCACCATGGGGGGTCAAGCAAACTGCTCCACATTGTCTGACTCATTCACATTTTAGCTGAACGCTTCGTAGTCTTTCGCGACCAATATTATCCGTAATAAAAGGGGGGGGGGGGGGTGGTGTTGTGGGTCAGATCGCGTACATATCAACGTGTCGTTAAACCCGCCACCACCCGACACAGCCAATGTAGTTAGGTTTGTCACGTTAACAAAACGTGGCAGTCAGTTGCCAGTTCAGCACGCCGGCGATTGCAGCAACCAGCCTCATCGGCCCGATGTGCCAGAAATGTCGAAGGCGTCTTCCTCTTTCATCCTCGTTGACGACTCCAGCTTCCACGACCCCTGGCACACGTGGAGGCGACTTCCCTCCGCGCGCAACGCGCATTTCGTCGCCTTTAAACCGAACGCAATAGGCGAAACGTGAAACTTTAAAAGAATATATCAACAAACAACAACAACATCCATTCCACACCGGGTGGCGGTGTTGTCACCAGCGACGCTTGTGCCAGGCAAAGCGCACATTTAAGGAATTGCACGTTGCCCCAAGTCGCCGGCAAACGTGTATGCAAAACAACACAACTTCACGTAGCGACTTAGATCATGCAGAGTTCCCATTCGCGGAACCGGTGGGATGCCGCTCTGCTGCACGGAGCGTGTCCCGTCGTGAACGGCGGCTCGGGAGACGCGACCGGCAGTCGATTCGGCCGCTGGGGAGTGAAGTTAACTCACGCGGGGACTTGCTGTGGGCACGGCCGAACGTTGGACTTCTTCTGCACCGTACGTAGCCTAAGAGGTGCGCTCATCGGAGGCGCGGTGCGGACGGGGCCAAGTACAAATAAACTGCACGCCCGATGATGGACGCTTGTGTTGCGCCCGAAACGTCGTGATTTATTGTATACCTACGTGACTTTTACCGAAAGAACCAAAGAGTAGGGATGAGTTTTTGGTTTTGTTCAGTCGAGGTTTAAAAGTGCAGTGAGCTTCAGTGGCTTCAGTGGCTTCCTCAGGGTGTTGCAGGGTGGCCAAGGCAAAGCTGGGTCCGACTGCGATAGCAGCAATGAGCCGGGATGTCATATTAGAACCTGTGAGAGAGATAGAACCTGTGAGAGAGACAGAACCTGTGAGAGAGATAGAACCTGTGACAGAGATAGAACCTGTGAGAGAGACAGAACCTGTGAAGAGAGACAGAACCTGTGAGAGAGATAGAACCTGTGAGAGAGATAGAACCTGTGAGAGAGATAGAACCTGTGACAGATATAACCTGTGAGAGAGACAGAACCTGTGAGAGAGATATAACCTGTGACAGATAGATCCTGTAAGAGACATAGAACCTGTGAGAGAGACAGAACCTGTGAGAGAGATAGAACCTGTGAGAGAGACAGAACCTGTGAGAGAGATAGAACCTGTGAGAGAGATAGAACCTGTGAGAGAGATAGAACCTGTGAGAGAGATAGAACCTGTGAGAGAGACAGAACCTCTGAGAGAGATAGAACCTGTGAGAGAGATAGAACCTGTGAGAGAGACAGAACCTGTGAGAGAGACAGAACCTGTGAGAGAGACATAACCTGTGAGAGACATAGAACCTGTGAGAGAGGCAGGACCTCTGAGAGAGATAGAACCTGTGAGAGAGATAAAACCTGTGAGAGAGATAGAACCTGTGAGAGAGATAGAACCTGTGAGAGAGATAGAACCTGTGAGAGAGACAGAACCTGTGAGAGAGACAGAACCTGTGAGAGATATAACCTGTGAGAGATATAACCTGTGAGAGAGACAGAACCTGAGAGAGATAGAACCTGTGAGAGAGACAGAACCTCTGAGAGAGATAGAACCTGTGAGAGAGACAGAACCTGTGAGAGAGATAGAACCTGAGAGAGACAGAACCTGAGAGAGACAGAACCTGTGAGAGAGATAGAACCTGTGAGAGAGATAGAACCTGTGAGAGAGATAGAACCTGTGAGAGAGATAGAACCTGTGACAGATATAACCTGTGAGAGAGACAGAACCTGTGAGAGAGATATAACCTGTGACAGATAGATCCTGTAAGAGACATAGAACCTGTGAGAGAGACAGAACCTGTGAGAGAGATAGAACCTGTGAGAGAGACAGAACCTGTGAGAGAGATAGAACCTGTGAGAGAGATAGAACCTGTGAGAGAGATAGAACCTGTGAGAGAGATAGAACCTGTGAGAGAGACAGAACCTCTGAGAGAGATAGAACCTGTGAGAGAGATAGAACCTGTGAGAGAGACAGAACCTGTGAGAGAGACAGAACCTGTGAGAGAGACAGAACCTGTGAGAGACATAGAACCTGTGAGAGAGGCAGGACCTCTGAGAGAGATAGAACCTGTGAGAGAGATAAAACCTGTGAGAGAGATAGAACCTGTGAGAGAGATAAAACCTGTGAGAGAGATAGAACCTGTGAGAGAGATAGAACCTGTGAGAGAGATAGAACCTGTGAGAGAGACAGAACCTGTGAGAGAGACAGAACCTGTGAGAGATATAACCTGTGAGAGATATAACCTGTGAGAGAGACAGAACCTGAGAGAGATAGAACCTGTGAGAGAGACAGAACCTCTGAGAGAGATAGAACCTGTGAGAGAGACAGAACCTGTGAGAGAGATAGAACCTGAGAGAGACAGAACCTGAGAGAGACAGAACCTGTGAGAGAGATAGAACCTGTGAGAGAGATAGAACCTGTGAGAGAGATAGAACCTGTGAGAGAGATAGAACCTGAGAGAGACAGAACCTGAGAGAGACAGAACCTGTGAGAGAGATAGAACCTGTGAGAGAGACAGAACCTGTGAGAGAGATATAACCTGTGAGAGAGATAGAACCTGTGAGAGAGACAGAACCTGTGAGAGAGATAGAACCTGTGAGAGAGACAGAACCTGTGAAGAGAGATAGAACCTGAGAGAGATATAATCTGTGAAGAGAGATATAACCTGTGAGAGAGACAGAACCTGAGAGAGACAGAACCTGTGAGAGAGACAGAACCTGTGAGAGAGATAGAACCTGTGAGAGAAACAGAACCTCTGAGAGAGATAGAACCTGTGAGAGAGATAGAACCTGTGAGAGATATAACCTGTGAGAGAGACAGAACCTGTGAGAGAGATAGAACTTGTGAGAGAGATAGAACCTGTGAGAGAGATAGAACCTGTGAGAGAGATAGAACCTGTGAGAGAGACAGAACCTGTGAGAGAGATATAACCTGTGAAGAGAGATATAACCTGTGCGAGAGACAGAACCTGTGAGAGAGATAGAACTTGTGAGAGAGATAGAACCTGTGAGAGAGATAGAACCTGTGAAGAGAGATATAACCTGTGAGAGAGACAGAACCTTTGAGAGAGATTGAACCTGTAAGAGAGATAGAACCTGTGAGAGAGATAGAACCTGAGAGAGATAGAACCTGTGAGAGAGATAGAACCTGTGAGAGAGATAGAACCTGTGAGAGAGACAGAACCTGTGAGAGATAGAACCTGTGAGAGAGATAGAACCTGTGAGAGAGATAGAACCTGTGAGAGAGATAGAACCTGTGAGAGAGATAGAACCTGAGAGAGACAGAACCTGTGAGAGAGATAGAACCTGAGAGAGACAGAACCTGAGAGAGACAGAACCTGTGAGAGAGATAGAACCTGTGAGAGAGATAGAACCTGTGACAGATATAACCTGTGAGAGAGACAGAACCTGAGAGAGATAGAACCTGTGAGAGAGACAGAACCTCTGAGAGAGATAGAACCTGTGAGAGAGATAGAACCTGTGAGAGAGACAGAACCTGTGAGAGAGACAGAACCTGTGAGAGAGACAGAACCTGTGAGAGACATAGAACCTGTGAGAGAGGCAGAACCTCTGAGAGAGATAGAACCTGTGAGAGAGATAAAACCTGTGAGAGAGATAGAACCTGTGAGAGAGATAGAACCTGTGAGAGAGATAGAACCTGTGAGAGAGACAGAACCTGTGAGAGAGACAGAACCTGTGAGAGATATAACCTGTGAGAGATATAACCTGTGAGAGAGACAGAACCTGAGAGAGATAGAACCTGTGAGAGAGACAGAACCTCTGAGAGAGATAGAACCTGTGAGAGAGACAGAACCTGTGAGAGAGATAGAACCTGAGAGAGACAGAACCTGAGAGAGACATAGAACCTGTGAGAGAGGCAGGACCTCTGAGAGAGATAGAACCTGTGAGAGAGATAAAACCTGTGAGAGAGATAGAACCTGTGAGAGAGATAAAACCTGTGAGAGAGATAGAACCTGTGAGAGAGATAGAACCTGTGAGAGAGATAGAACCTGTGAGAGAGACAGAACCTGTGAGAGAGACAGAACCTGTGAGAGATATAACCTGTGAGAGATATAACCTGTGAGAGAGACAGAACCTGAGAGAGATAGAACCTGTGAGAGAGACAGAACCTCTGAGAGAGATAGAACCTGTGAGAGAGACAGAACCTGTGAGAGAGATAGAACCTGAGAGAGACAGAACCTGAGAGAGACAGAACCTGTGAGAGAGATAGAACCTGTGAGAGAGATAGAACCTGTGAGAGAGATAGAACCTGTGAGAGAGATAGAACCTGAGAGAGACAGAACCTGAGAGAGACAGAACCTGTGAGAGAGATAGAACCTGTGAGAGAGACAGAACCTGTGAGAGAGATATAACCTGTGAGAGAGATAGAACCTGTGAGAGAGACAGAACCTGTGAGAGAGATAGAACCTGTGAGAGAGACAGAACCTGTGAAGAGAGATAGAACCTGAGAGAGATATAATCTGTGAAGAGAGATATAACCTGTGAGAGAGACAGAACCTGAGAGAGACAGAACCTGTGAGAGAGACAGAACCTGTGAGAGAGATAGAACCTGTGAGAGAAACAGAACCTCTGAGAGAGATAGAACCTGTGAGAGAGATAGAACCTGTGAGAGATATAACCTGTGAGAGAGACAGAACCTGTGAGAGAGATAGAACTTGTGAGAGAGATAGAACCTGTGAGAGAGATAGAACCTGTGAGAGAGATAGAACCTGTGAGAGAGACAGAACCTGTGAGAGAGATATAACCTGTGAAGAGAGATATAACCTGTGAGAGAGACAGAACCTGTGAGAGAGATAGAACTTGTGAGAGAGATAGAACCTGTGAGAGAGATAGAACCTGTGAAGAGAGATATAACCTGTGAGAGAGACAGAACCTTTGAGAGAGATTGAACCTGTAAGAGAGATAGAACCTGTGAGAGAGATAGAACCTGAGAGAGATAGAACCTGTGAGAGAGATAGAACCTGTGAGAGAGATAGAACCTGTGAGAGAGACAGAACCTGTGAGAGATAGAACCTGTGAGAGAGATAGAACCTGTGAGAGAGATAGAACCTGTGAGAGAGATAGAACCTGTGAGAGAGATAGAACCTGAGAGAGACAGAACCTGTGAGAGAGATAGAACCTGAGAGAGACAGAACCTGAGAGAGACAGAACCTGTGAGAGAGATAGAACCTGTGAGAGAGATAGAACCTGTGACAGATATAACCTGTGAGAGAGACAGAACCTGAGAGAGATAGAACCTGTGAGAGAGACAGAACCTCTGAGAGAGATAGAACCTGTGAGAGAGATAGAACCTGTGAGAGAGACAGAACCTGTGAGAGAGACAGAACCTGTGAGAGAGACAGAACCTGTGAGAGACATAGAACCTGTGAGAGAGGCAGAACCTCTGAGAGAGATAGAACCTGTGAGAGAGATAAAACCTGTGAGAGAGATAGAACCTGTGAGAGAGATAGAACCTGTGAGAGAGATAGAACCTGTGAGAGAGACAGAACCTGTGAGAGAGACAGAACCTGTGAGAGATATAACCTGTGAGAGATATAACCTGTGAGAGAGACAGAACCTGAGAGAGATAGAACCTGTGAGAGAGACAGAACCTCTGAGAGAGATAGAACCTGTGAGAGAGACAGAACCTGTGAGAGAGATAGAACCTGAGAGAGACAGAACCTGAGAGAGACAGAACCTGTGAGAGAGATAGAACCTGTGAGAGAGATAGAACCTGTGAGAGAGATAGAACCTGTGAGAGAGATAGAACCTGAGAGAGACAGAACCTGAGAGAGACAGAACCTGTGAGAGAGATAGAACCTGTGAGAGAGACAGAACCTGTGAGAGAGATATAACCTGTGAGAGAGATAGAACCTGTGAGAGAGACAGAACCTGTGAGAGAGATAGAACCTGTGAGAGAGACAGAACCTGTGAAGAGAGATAGAACCTGAGAGAGATATAATCTGTGAAGAGAGATATAACCTGTGAGAGAGACAGAACCTGAGAGAGACAGAACCTGTGAGAGAGACAGAACCTGTGAGAGAGATAGAACCTGTGAGAGAAACAGAACCTCTGAGAGAGATAGAACCTGTGAGAGAGATAGAACCTGTGAGAGATATAACCTGTGAGAGAGACAGAACCTGTGAGAGAGATAGAACTTGTGAGAGAGATAGAACCTGTGAGAGAGATAGAACCTGTGAGAGAGATAGAACCTGTGAGAGAGACAGAACCTGTGAGAGAGATATAACCTGTGAAGAGAGATATAACCTGTGAGAGAGACAGAACCTGTGAGAGAGATAGAACTTGTGAGAGAGATAGAACCTGTGAGAGAGATAGAACCTGTGAAGAGAGATATAACCTGTGAGAGAGACAGAACCTTTGAGAGAGATTGAACCTGTAAGAGAGATAGAACCTGTGAGAGAGATAGAACCTGAGAGAGATAGAACCTGTGAGAGAGATAGAACCTGTGAGAGAGATAGAACCTGTGAGAGAGACAGAACCTGTGAGAGATAGAACCTGTGAGAGAGATAGAACCTGTGAGAGAGATAGAACCTGTGAGAGAGATAGAACCTGTGAGAGAGATAGAACCTGAGAGAGACAGAACCTGTGAGAGAGATAGAACCTGAGAGAGACAGAACCTGAGAGAGACAGAACCTGTGAGAGAGATAGAACCTGTGAGAGAGATAGAACCTGTGACAGATATAACCTGTGAGAGAGACAGAACCTGAGAGAGATAGAACCTGTGAGAGAGACAGAACCTCTGAGAGAGATAGAACCTGTGAGAGAGACAGAACCTGTGAGAGAGATAGAACCTGTGAGAGAGACAGAACCTGTGAGAGAGATATAACCTGTGAAGAGAGATATAACCTGTGAGAGAGACAGAACCTTTGAGAGAGATTGAACCTGTAAGAGAGATAGAACCTGTGAGAGAGCCTATGAAAGGGCGACGGGATTGTTGTGACCGCCGGAAGTCCGCGGTGTTGAACTTTAAAAACAAAAACGCGATTTTCATTGTGCAGCGTCGGCTGTACGACGAGCGAATACTGTCCGTAATAAGAGGGAGTTTTCTTTGGGTTAAAATAAAAATGCATCGTTCAACCCTACCACCTCACGAAGCAGCCAATTCGTAAGGCTCGTCACGTAAGCAAAATGTGCCATTTAAAGTTACTTACAAGCGGCCGTCCATAAATGACGTCACGAGATTTTGGACGTTTTTTGGCCCCTCCCCCCCCTCGTCACACGGCGTCACAAATAGTCAGACCCCCCCTCAAATATGACGTCACAAAGCTCTGCCCTCCCCCCCCCCAAAAAAATCAAATATGCTTCAAATCGCTTTAAACTATTGTCATTGTAGTGCGTATTTAACGTGGCGCTGCACTCTGATGTTGTAGGAGGAAACATTTATTAAAAAGTCTATTTAATTAAGTAGACAGTGTTTTCTATATTCATTTAAAGTTGCGCATTTTTATGTGACGTCACATTTCTCAACCCCCCTCGTCACACATCGTCACAAATGTCTGACCCCCCCCCCCCGCTTAGGTGCGTGACGTCATTTATGGACGGCCCCCAAGTTGTTATTTTTTTAATACGTGGCAAACCTTACTAATTAGCTACGTCGGGTGGTGACGGGTTTAACGACACATTTAAATTTACGCGATCTAACCCCCCCCCCCCCTCTATTATGGATAACGTTGGTCGCGAAAGCCCTCTTACGTAGTGCTTATTACTACTACTACTACCACGTGTTAAACTGTGAATATTCTGCATCGTTTTGTCCCCGTGTCCCGGACGGACTGATTCTCGCGGCAGACATCGCAGCGATCCACCCGACGAGGTAATTGTGGCGCGTGTTTGGACTTATTTCGCCACGTACGAGGAACTGGTCGATTGGCACGATGCCGGTTGTCGATATGAATCACGAGTTAATTACTTTCGCGTCATCTACGCCATCCCACCCGTGTTGTTTCCGCGCTGCCCCGTGTATCGTTTGCACGGTTTGCGTTTGCCTCGACAGCCGACTGCTAAAATGCTCAAATCTCTTAACAACCAGCGGTTCATTTCAGCCGGAACAATCCGGAACACCGTTCCTGGAATAATTGTAATTAACGGAAATCCACGCTGACTTCAACGGTGAGTGCACGCATCTAATTTGAATTAACCCGTCCATGGGATTATCTCAAAATAGGGTACAATCATATGGGATTATTACGGATAGGCAGATCCTCGTAGGCTCGTGTGGTAGTGCCTTACCCCAATAATCTCGAACGCAAGCCAGCCCTGCGGCGCTTCAGGAAAAATATCAAGTGAAAAATTAAGATCTAATTATAACATGCTCTTTGGATCTTTCGGCAAAGTCACGTAGGTATAAAATAATAACAAATTAAATCACGACGTTTCGGGCGCGACACAAGCGTCCGTCATCAGGTGGGACAACCACAGCAAGAAGCAGCTGCTGAAGTGGGCAAAAGAGGTGGTTGTATCACGAGGCTATATAGGTAAGAGAGGGGGGGGGGGGCGGAGCCAGGGAGAAGGGATAGTTTAAGGAAAATAAAATAACACCTTAACAACAGCCAGTATATTTATAAGACATTGTGTCACAGCAAGTTGCGCCCCACCCAAGGTCGTGCGAAGTGATATTTTAGAATTCTTACAATTCGAAGTCATCGAAATGGCCTCCAAAAGCCACAATGAAGCAAGTTAATTATCTCAGATCCAATGGCGAGTGGGAAGACATCTTCCAAGCGATTATATACAGAGTTGCTTGCTTTTTTTCTTTTCTTCATTCAGGTTGGAATATTGTTTTCCTATTTTGTTAAAGGATTGTAATGGACACGAGCAGTTGTTTTAGGAAACGAAAACTCTTTAACCACGTAACAAAGGACACCAAGAGGTGTATTTGTCTGTGACCCTCAGGAATTAACTCAAATGCTCTCTAAACAATTTGTTTTACTTACCAGGTAAGGCCCACTGAGCTATACAGCTCTTTTCAGAAGCGACCTGCTTCTCATAAATGATAGCTCCATGAAGTAGTTGAACGCGTAGACATTTATAGGAGCCGAATACTGTAAACGCGTGTTCGTTCTAAATGTGGATGGGAAAAACCAGGAGGACCCGGAGAAAAATCCACACGACCAGCAGAGGGAAAGAGACACGCAAACTCCAAATGTACAGCAGGCGTCAGGATCGGGATCGAACCCACAATCTCCTGCATACCGGACGAGGGAGTTAACATATCTTAGCCACCGTGATGATGGTGAGAGAGAGAGAGAGAGAGACACGCAAACTTCAAATATACAGCAGCAGGCGTCAGCGTCGGGATCGAACCCACGACCTCCTGTATACCAGGCGAGGTAGTTAACATCTCCGAGCCACCGTGATGATGACGAGAGAGAGAGACACGCAAACTTCAAATATACAGCAGCAGGCGTCAGGATCGGGATCGAACCCACGATCTCCTGTACACCAGGCGAGGGAGTTAACATCTCTTAGCCTCCAGTCTCGATACAAACGAACGGCTGATTGTTGCAGCAATGCCCTGGATCAAGTAATTGGCCTCCATCACGCGCACACTCCAAGGGTCTGAAGTGCAAATTGCCCAATCGTAGATTTTCCTTTGTCTATTTATATACAGGGTGGCCCAAAAGTCAGGACACATAAGGATTATGATACCATTTTCAACAAATCCCAAGGGGTTATTTTGCTGACCTCCGTGAAAATGAACGTATGACGCATTAATTATCTTTTGAAATTAATGTAGGCCTTTTTTACGTTACGGACGTGATCTTTGAACATTCATTAATGAATGTTTAATTGGCTCAATTCATTCGGCGTTCTCGGTCGAGTTTTGCTAATGACGAATTGGAGTTGCTCTCCCCACGCGAGGAATAAAGATACGCGCGAATAACGACCACCGATAAAACATGACCTTAAACAACAACAACAACAAAAAACACAAAAAATGGCAGTGTCAAAATGAATGAAATAACGCCACGTGTCCTCACATTTGGGGCCCACCCTCTTGCATAACCTGCACCAGACTCCTTCGGAACAAAGCAAAAAAAAACAAATATGGCTCTGAGCACCACTCCGACTTCGCCCTTGGAGCCGCGCGCGAGTTTAATTCCCCATCGCGGGAGACTTTTCAAAAGGGTTGTCGTCGCTTCTGTCACTCGCTCCCACATCTCGTCGCGACGACATCACCGAACATTTCGCACCTCCGATGGGCACGGTCGTCCACGTACGATGTGGAGGATGCTCTACGTACGTACGTGACAAACCATTCGTGTATCAGCACCCTCAACCACCACTCGAATCTCCCGCAGCTTTACATAAACATCGTTACTATGATCACGATTTATAAATATATTTTTAAAAAAACATTTGTATTTCGATGTAAAGCTTTCGTGACCGCAGGGATTCATCTTCTCGGTTCTGTTTTATTATTTCCCTTCTACGTGACTTTACCGAAAGAACCAGGAAGATGAACTGTTTGTATTTTGCCAGGTAAGCTCCACTGAGCTACATTGCTCTCTTCAGAAGCGACCTGGCCACAAGCGATAGCTCAACGAAGTGGCTTCATCACGTGCACATTTACAGCAGCAGCCAACTACTCTAAACGCGTGTTGTTTCTTAATGTGAAGAGAGAGAGAGAGAGGGGAAAACCGGAGGACCCGGAGAAGAATCAACGCGACCACGGGGAGAAACATGTAAACTCGAAATATACAGCAGCGGGCGTCAGTGGTCGGGATCGAACTCACGACCTCCTGTACACCGGGCGAGGCAGTTAACATCTCGCCAGCGTGGGGGCCCACATTAAATACTACGTACGGTACTCAAAATCCAACCACAGCTTACTCCGCAGAAGAAGAAGAAGAAGCAAACAACTGGCCGGTCGTCACCGTGGCTCTAGCAGACCTCACCGGGGAAAGCTATACGACGTCGACGACAGGACATAACACACGTCATCACAGGGCAATGAGCACCGTTGGATACGTACGGTGCGAAAGAAGTTCGCCGTGCGATACGTTCTCCAAAACACAATGGCTCGCGACACGTGGTTTACACAAAGCGCGTCAATCGCAAATCGACGACGACACCTCCAGCGGCTCGATTTCTCTATCCTTTCCAGTACACCGACCGGACGAGATGGCGACTCTTAACCGGCTCTCCGTCGCGCCAAGGGTCTCAATGGGCTCGTCACCAGGTTAGAAAGTTTTACGTTAAGCACTTTTCAGCGACGATACGTAATCAGCAACATCTGAATGGCTTTCGCTCGGTCAAGTACGATATCTCAATGAGAACGACAACAGGCACACCTTATGGTCGTCTGGCTCTGTGACCACGAATTGCATTAACACAGGACTCTATCTCTCTCTCACTTGCTCTCTGTCTCGTGAATCTGAAGACAATGCTATTCATAATAGAGGGGTTTTTTTTAAAGTTAGATCGCGTAAATATAAATGTGTCGTTAAACCCGCCACCATCCGACACAGCCAATTAGTAAGATTTGTCACGTAAAACAAAACGTGCCAATTCGTTACAAGTACAGCACACCGGTTGTGTGTTGGAGAGTAAACCCACCACAACATTTACAATTCGTGTACCGTGGCGTTTTTGCCAGCAAAATTACGACCGGCATCATCAGGCCACAGCCAGACTCGTGGATAAATCCTCCAAAACAGGCACCGAGACCAGGGAGGATTTCTCCAGCCTCCCTGTCAAACTGGCAATGCCATTTGTGTGGCTTCACGTGCCCTCGTGCACCACACGCAACGCTACTCCGCTGTGAGCATGTGAGCGCGCTACCCCTCCACCCACCACCACCACCACCACGAACCCACCACACATCCCACCTTTGGCGCATTGAAGACCAACGCTCTCCACAAGCTGCTCCGTCAAGCCGGGCGCAGCGACGTTCGACAGCCGCCGGTGTGGCCACCCACCGACAGCCACCGGTAGCTAGCCGGCGAGCTTACCTGCTAGCTTACTCGCTCGCTCGCTCATCGAGGTCTCACAGCGCCGCGCTTATGGCGAAGAGGCTTCGCAGCGCGTGGTATTTGGTGGTGGGGGGAGAGGAGGAGGAAGGGGGGGGGATGACAGAACGACGGACAGAGCTCTCGGAAGAAACCACTCGGAGCGCGTGTGATGGAGCGGGGGTGGAGAGGTGGATGCAAGTCGATATCATCCGAATATTTATTAAATCCTGGAGGGATCCGATGAGATCTAAAGCTCGCCGTGAAACGTCAGCTGCACCTTTGAGATTCATTGGTTACTCGGTTAAGGTAAACGTGGGATCAGCGAGAGAACAAAAAATTACGAGTTTCGTATCCATTTTTGTGAGTTGAACAACGGCAGCAATAAATGCGTGCGTTTACATTTGGGCATTTAGGCACTACCCTCCCACCTCCCTTTTTCTCTTCTTCTACTACAGGGGTGTCAGCGCTTAGGAAGACACAAAGGGTTGTAGAGTTTATTGAAACATGCGGTGTAAGACAGGTCTGCCATTGCACCGTAATCCGTAATGTGTGGATTTGTGCCGGCGTCAACCCCCTTTCATATTCCTCTGTGCTCGTGTACCTGAATAGTTTTGTCCATAAAAAAAACATATACTTTTGGAGAATAATGTTCCTTTTATTTGCGTTGCGTTTAAAAGTTGTAACTTTACGTTCATACCGACGGCCAGTGAGAACGTTTTTTTTTCCACGTTTCCCTTGATGGAATTGTCACTGTCCGCGGAGTTCACGGACTGAAAACCTTTGTCCTCTCTTGCTAAGCGGGAACCTTACTTTATAATAATCACTTCATACTGCCATGGAGATGTCAGCTTGGATTTCAAGATGACAATCAATAGAGTGGCTGGTGGTAATAATAAAGATGATGATAAATAATCATGCACATTGTTTTTACGAAACATCATTGAATTGCGCAATATTATACTCGTGTAACTGTGCTGTATATAATATATTAAAATAAATCTATGTTATGAAAAATGTATAACGTTGTGGTTAATAATGTTTGTAGCCGAGAGGCACACCCCATTCCCCTTTGTAGCTTTGCAAATCTGTTTTATTAACAAATTATTCAACATGCAATACAGGTGCATTATATAAATAATATATTGCTATATTTAAATATGTATGTCTGTACATATATGTGATGTGATCATTATCCGTGGCGTGACTCTTCATTGTTATGAGAGTGTGCGTGTCCAGGTGCAGCTGCTTCCCAACCAATTTTCGCAATAAAGCAAATATGAATCGCTCCATAAATGCAGGATTAAGATGCATATATATTTTTTATTTAGCTACTAATTCATGAGAAGTTCAGAATTATGTTACCATGGTGGGGGGTGGGGAAGAAAAGACAGATTCGTCCACAAAAAAAGAATTGGCTGCTGATGAGACATTAATAAGTATGGAGGTAAAGATGAGACTTGTAAACAAGAACCAAAAACCACTGGAGGATCACCGAACTGCCCGCCCGCCCGCCCGCTCCGCGCCGTCCCTACTTGGGAATGGTTCGAGACCCGCCGCCTCTCGGTTGGCTCGGCGTAACTCTCTCGCGCCTATTCAGCACAGGTCGTGGACGTTGAGAAGATGGGGGGAGGTGGGGGGGGCACTGCCGGATTATCGTAGTAGCACAAGTAGCTACGTACGATACGGGCCCCGAAGTTTCAAGGGCCCCGCGCTATAAATGCTTCCAAGCTATCAATTCCGGTTCAGTGATTCTGCACTTGCTCTATTACCATAGTACTATACCGCTTTCAACTTTTATGAACGACTGGGTGTTTAAGGTTAGCGACTATGTCGTATTATCTGGCTGTATAGCAAATGAAAAAAATACAATTACTTTACTATGCACGTGTAGAGGTGCTAACTACTCACTGTTCGGCAACCTGCATTGCCACTAGGTATCAAAGGGGCAGTGGAGGATTACCTCTGTGTGAATAACGGTTGGGGTCAGACGAGGTGAAGTGGATCATAGCCACAGTTTGGTAAGAACCAATCAGACAGATCCACGTGTGAATGTGGGATTGGTTAGACCTGGCCACAAACGGGTATAAGAAGGGTGAGCACGCAGAGCGCAGGGAATTCTCTCCCTACACGAAAACCGAAGCCCGGGCCGAAGATAGCCAGGACCCTGGACCCAGCCTTCCAGCCCTTCTGAGGGCTAAGGCTCGGCGTATCCAGTGGTCAAGACCCGCCGGGCCAGCGGTGGGTCACATAGCCTCCCCTAGGTCCCAGCCGGAAGACTCTAGGATAGCGGTAGACTCGAGAGTAAGTCCCACCAAGACAGGAGGCTGTACCTCCTTAGGTTAGCAAGAGACCTGTGTGTAAGTCCCGCTAAGTCCAGAGGCTTTACCTTCTTAGGGTATCGGGTGAGGGGACCATATACCCCTTTGTGTGTTAAGGACTGTGTAAGAGAATAATTACAATAAACAGAGTGTGCCTCATAAGAAGTTTATTCGTCATTATAAACACTACAACTGGAGTCAGAAGTGGTTGAAAATTGGAAACAAGAAGTTCAGCCCACATGCGAGGTCAGAATGGAGAAAACTCTGATTCATCTGCGGGAACCGCCAACTCCGTTGAAAATGCCGGCACATTGCCAACCGCACAACCACCGGCTCAGCAGCCGATCACTCCTCCTGCCATGGGGGACGGACTCCGGGCAGCACACAGCCGTCTCGCCCAACTTCTACATGCTGCAGCCTCCATTCTTGACGAAATCAACTTGGAGGCTGCGGGCGGATTAGATCAGCCGCAGGCGGATGTTCCCGCCATCGGCCAAGACGGACATTTTGAATTTCCCGCCGAGGAATCACGTGGTTCCACCAGAAGTGGAAGCCAAGGGCATTCTTGGAATGTTGGGGGCCAATCGCACCTCGCAGAGTCATTAAATTGGCAGGTCCATTTTGGACTCTTCCTCCCTCGCCGTGCCGTGTTTGTTAGGTACTGGCTTTCTCGCAAAAATGCCTATTAAAATCCTTGTGGATCAAGGTTGTATCGAACTCCCGTTGGGCCGTCGGATGACGTTCTTGCCCACACCCGCACATCCACACAGGGCTAATGCCTCTGTGCAGGCGTTCGTCACCGGCACAGTACGTATTCCGCCAGCAGCACAAATGCTCGTGCCCTTGCGATTAAAGAAACCGCTAGCCCCGGACGCCTTGGCACATGGCGTTTTGCTGGGGCCGTCGAACACAGCTGTTAAAGGGTTGGATTTGGTGGCTACACAGACCCTCGTAGCAGCTGACAGGGAGCCGTTCTTGCAGTTGTTGAATGTCGGATTGTCCACAACCGTCATTCCGCAAGGAACTGTGCTCGCTCACGCGACCCTGGCGCCCCTGGGCACCGGCGTCGGGGGACACGTGCTTGACAGGCCACAGGTTCAACCTCCTTCCAAATTGGATGAGGAATGGTTGGACGCGCTCTGCGCAGACACGGGTGTTCTGTCCGGTTCGCAGCGAATAAAATTGTGTGCTCTTCTGCGAGAATTTTCTGATATATTCAGTAAATCCAAATTCAATATTGGCTGCACCAAGCTGCTGTGTCACCACATTAATACTGATGACGCCACCCCTATTCGACAAAACCCGTTTCAGCTTAGCCCGGCGGAGAAGCAGCATGTTAAATCGGCAGTGGATGACATGCTGGAAGCCGATATCATTTCTCCTTCCACTAGTCTCTGGGGTGCTCCAATAGTGCTGGTCAAAAAGGACGATGGCAGTCTTCGTTTTTGCTTTGATTTTCAGCGCCTAAATAAAATCTCGGTAGCTGATGCCTACCCTCTCCCTCGTATGGACGAGTCATTGGATGCCCTGGCAGGGACGCACTATTTCTCCACTCTGGACCTTCTGTCGGGGTTTTGGCAACTTCCCCTCGACGAGGCGTCAAAACCTAAGACTGCTTTTCGGATACCACCGGGCCTTTTTGAGTTTAATAGATTGCCCATGGGTCTCCACTTGGCCCCAGCAACGTACCAGAGGCTCATGGAGCTGCTCCTCGCTGGGCTCCAGTGGGACTCATGTCTCATTTTTCTCGACGACGTCATCGTCTTTAGCCGCACGTTCGGCGAACACCTTGAGCGATTATATTCTTAGCTCTTTCGGTAAAGTCACGTTAAAGGGAAACAATAAAATAATAAAATATATATAAAATGCGGACTGCTAACTTAAAATTCAAACCGCAGAAATGTCACTTTCTGCGTGAGTCTGTGCACTATTTGGGCCACATAGTCAGCCATCGGGAATTTCTACCGACCCTGAAAAAACCAAATGCGTTAGCCAATGGCCGACCCTTACATCTGCAGGCAATCTTCGCAGTTTTATTGGTTTTGCGTCATATTACCGCCGTTTTGTTGCTGGCTTCGCGACGATTGCCAAACCACTTCATGCCGTTACGTCCAAAGGGGTGATGTTTTATTGGGGGGACGCGGAACAGGCCGCATTCGATTCTTTGCGGAACGCACTCGTGACGGCACCGTCCCTGGCATACCCCGATTTTTCTATACCATTCGTATTGGACACCGACGCTAGCAATATGGGGATTAGCAGTGTCTTGTCCCAAAGGGTTGATGGCATTGAAAGGGTCGTTGCCTATGGTAGCAGAGTTTTGTCTCCTGCTGAACAACGATACTGTGTTACCCGACGTGAGCTGCTGGCCATTGTGTTTTTCATTCAGCAATACAGGCCGTACCTATATGGTCAACATTTTACCGTGCGATCTAATCATTTGGCATTACAGTACGCTCTGCTGGGTTGACCAACCGTCCGGCCAGCTTTCTCGGTGGCTCGAAATCCTTCAGGACTATGATTTCAATGTCACTTACCATAAGGGTGCACAACACACGAATGCCGATGCATTGTCTCGCCTCCCGCCGGCTCAAAAATGTGTATGCTTTGGCTCTTTCTCGCAGCGGCGGCTTTTGGCGAGCGGTCGAAACAAAGACGGTGACTGCGTCACGCACTTTCAGATGCGCTCCCGCGGCCGTCCAGAACTGCTCTTTCTCCCGACATTCAGCAAGCCGGCTGGGAGCTATGGCACTTTTAAATCGTCATCTAGATTGAGAATGGATTTCTTTTTATGTTTTTAGTTTGTTGTGCTTCCCCCCGCACCTCCGATGAGCACGGTTGACTACGCACGGTGGTGCGAAAGGAGCCCAACGTACCGTACATGCGCAAGGAGCGAGGGAAGGTTGGTGGAGGAATGCTAAGAAGGCAAAACCGTCTGGATTTTGGATTCGGGAATATTGTCAGAGGCTTAATTTCAGAAATGACCTCTTAAAAGGATGTTAAGGGGACAAATCCATTAGGCAATGAAAGGAAGCCACTGCTCAACAGTATGACAGCTGAAATTTAAGTGAATAAGTAAGCTCCCAGAAAAGCATGGAAAAGTTGAGTCAACCTTGGTTGACGTTGACCCAACATTGCCTCAACCTCAATCAACCAACGTTAACCCAACGTTGGTTGACCCAACATTGCCTCAACGTCAAGCAACCAAGGTTGGCCTAACGTTAGTTGATGTTGACCCAATGTTGCCTCAACTTCAAGCAACCAAGTTTGGCCCAACGTTAGTTGACGTTGACCCAACGTTGCCTCAACCTCAAGCAACCAACGTTGGCATACAATTTTGAAAACGAAAAAAAAACAATCTGGTTACACGGCTTAGTTACTATTTGACGTGTTATTATTTCAAAGTAAAATATATGGTACAGTATTGGAATACAAAACTAATTAAGCAATTTACGTGAGATGGCTTCTTATATACAGGGTGGCCCTAAAGTCAGGACACATAGGGTCACTATGCTTATTTTGACAAATCACGGAGGTTCTTTCATTTATTTTAACAAATGTTCAAATTTGACTTCTATGAACATGAATGCATGATGCATGAATTATGTTTTGAAAGTAATTTACGACTTTTTTTGTTAATGAATTCCGGGTTCTTCTTGGTCAGAGTTTTGTAAGTGACGGATTTACAGTGACACTCCCACAGGAAGAAAAACATTGTATTATGTATGTACGTATGTTGAACTTCTTTCGCACCGTACGAAACCAACCGATACTATATTAATTGAAAGCATACACAATACAAAAAAATGTTTTGATGCCAGTGTTCAAATAAATAAAACAACCCTATGTGTCCTGACTTTTAGGCCACCCTGTATAAGTTATGGTGAAGAGATGTTAACTCCCTCGCCTGGTATACAGGAGGCCGTCAGTTCCATCTGGACGCTGACGCCTGCTGTATATTTGAAGCATGCGTGTCTCTCTTCCCGTTGTCGCGTGGACTTTTTCTCCGGCTCCTCCGGTTTTTCACTTCACATTTAGAAAAAAAAAACGTGCGTTTAGAGTATTTGGCTGCTATAAATTTCCACACGACGATAACCCAGTTGATTGTGCTATGAATTTGTGATCGCCAGGTCGATTGTGAAAAAGGGCTATACAGCTCAGTGGGCCTTACCTGATGAACGAAAAAAAGTATAATATAAATAGTATATCACCACACACGACCAGCTCATATGTTCCGCAGCACGACATTGTGTGATGATTGTGTGATGACACTGAAGGTACAAATCCACACTCGCCAGGCTCTGTGTGACCTCACGAGAACCGTCCATCACATCAGGTCTTTTAATTAATTGACCATAGTGACAGATGTAATATATGTTCCATGAAAGAGTTGGTGGCTTATGGTACTGTTATTGATAAGGATTATTCCTGCTGCACCTGCTAATTTGCCATAACGGGGGGGGGGGGGGGAGTGGGGCGGTGTTAGGGGGGGATATACTGTAGTTTTAAATATGACATTTCATTTATACTGTAATATGCATTAATTATATAAATCCGATTTATCAAGATTGGGAAAGGCAGAAAAAACAATAAAACAGTCCCAGACAACACCAAGACAACACCACAGAGAGTAGTCCCTATATAAAATGGCACGTGATGCCAATGTCAGTGCGGCCAGCGAAAGCGGGCAGTGGTGTAACTGCGTCGTCCAAGGTTTGTGATTGGTGACCGCAGTGGCACTTTGGGGTCCAGGAATAATGTTGTCGTTAGACACGTGACACGATCGCTGGACTTGACGCTATTTCGTGGCCCTCTACCCGTTAGATTCCAGCCCCGTTACGGGAAAGGAAAAAAAAGCGAGGAAGAACGCTGATGGCAGAGGGAATTGGCCCCCAAAAAATAAGCAGGAGGCAAAGTCGCCACGGCATAAAGTGGACCCGTTGTATCGGAGGGTGTGGCTGGTGGTAAAGATTCACCACGTCTATAGAAAGGGCTGCACTATAGTATGTGCACAGATTTCTTTGTATTCGTCAATAACACAGATATATTTTTTTTAAGGGAAAACATTTATCGTTTAAAAAAAAACATTTATGTTGTGACCTATGCAGGGCCATTACCCAAAACGTCGCCGATTTTATATAATTTCTCCTTTTAAGGCCACAGTGTTATTGACGAATTGTTTTGGGGTTGTTATAGTTGTGCTTGTGACCCACTGTCTCACGCAACAGCAGCAGCAGCATCACGAAATAATCAGGGGTTTTTTTCTCTGCTATATACAATACAGTCATCTTGTTCGTTTAGCTGTCCGTCAGTCCCCTTGGCAATTGGCCATCTCCTCATGGACAGCCCCCCAACAACTTGGCCAATGGAC
Source organism: Petromyzon marinus (assembly GCF_048934315.1). Lineage (NCBI taxonomy): Eukaryota > Metazoa > Chordata > Hyperoartia > Petromyzontiformes > Petromyzontidae > Petromyzon > Petromyzon marinus. The sequence goes on from NC_133687.1 coordinate 8,656,865, forward strand.
ATAAACAAAAAAATATTTCGCGCGTATATAGTTAAAAGGCAGTGTTGGGTTTCGTCTCGGCTCGAATCGCATTGACTTACTCCGGGCAACCAGCGACTCTTTAAAGAGCCGGCGTCGTGACGAGGATGCATTAAGGGTCGTGGTCTCGTGTTCACCGCGAGCATTGCGGCCTCATGAAATATCGACGTTATTTTTTTTGACCGAATTCGATTTTTTTATCACACTTACTATTATTATCATTTTGGTTTTTTCGCCACTGGCAATAGGTCAAAGAAACCAGTTTGACCGGTCCGCTTCGCGCAATGAGCGACTCGCCCCCTGCTGGTCTCATCGCGACACTCACACCGTGTCCACTCGCCCTCGCTGTGGCGTGCTGGGGGGAAGACGCCCGCGGGACCGGACGCCTCACGTTGTCACGTGGCTGGGTGGGTGGGTGGGCGAGTGAGTGGGTCAGTTGTAGGTGGGGAGCGGTGGTGCAGCGGTTTGCGCGCCTGCGCTACGAACCCGGAGAGCCGAGTTCGAATCCCGCGTCGCGGCCAACGATGAATCGGTTCTGGGTCATCCCCTATGTAGACTCGGCCAAAAATGAGTACCCGGGAGTAGTGCGTAAACATCACCACTGGGGGAGACAAAGGCGGCCGGGCGTGGCGTTGGCCACCCACCCCCCTCGTGTGCAGTGCCGGCCTTCGTAGGTGCTGCTCGCTCACAGCACTTGCCCCAACAGTCTGGCTATACGGGGGGACCTACGTCTTTGTTTTTGTTGGTGAGTGTCTGAAGAATTGGGGACGGTGGTGTGGATGGTGTGTCAGGTGCGGCGTCAGTCCCGTGCAAGACTGGCGACTGGCGTCTGTTGTGAGTGGTGAGCGGTGAGGGTAGCGTGCCAGGTGAGTGGCGAGTATCGTCCGGTGAGAGTGAGGGTCAGGCGAGCGTCCGCAAATAAAATGGCCACTGCCACGTGCTAGGTAAAGTGAGCGGTGAGTGGTGTCAGGCGAGTGAAGAGCACCGGGCGAGAGGATCAGACGAGAGGTGATCGGGTGAGTGGGGTAGTTGGTGAGTGTGACCTACACGTGGTGAGGTGCGGGGATGATTGGCACGGGAGGTCGGGGGGGGGGAGCCGATGGAGAAAGTTAAAGGGGCTACCCCTTGACAGCGCCGTTGACATGCTGATGCTGAATGTAGGCCTCGGCTTGTTTGGCCATACTTCACCACGCCGGTCAGCGAAGGGGTGGGATGGGGTCAGGACCTTTTCAGATATCACTCGCAGCTGATGTTAGCCCTGGTTTAGGATCGGACTTGGTGGGCGTCCGGGGTTCACAGCGGAGTGAACTGATCACTGCGCCACCACTCCATCCCACGGTATACATGCTATACACGTGTATATATATATAAACATATATATCGAGAGAGATAATACAGTAGCTATATAGACACACTGCATGTAGCATAAGCCAATACCCCGTAGACATATCCCCACGCTTTAATAATTAAACGCTAAACATGAAAGTGTGTGAGCAGTATAATTTCCCATGTTCAAATATCTCGCTATAACCGTGGCTCTGTTTCCACTTTGGAAAGTATTGCGTATCAAAATCCTTTGCCCGTATAAAATACACAAGGTTCGCGCGAGGATCACAGCCAAAACACACTTTGTAAAACGGTATATTATAACATTATAATTCCTCCAGCTCCGCAAGCTACTGTCTGATAAGTCTCACGAACGCCTCCAGTGCCACCGCTGACGACAGCGCAGACTCGACGTTAACCTTGACTCGCGAAAAAGCCTCATGACCCCGACCCGTGGGATCTTTGTCCTTGTTTCTGAACGATGCTTTTGCGTGACGAAGTTAAAGGCCGCTGTTGATGCCAGGGCTCCCAGTGTAAAGGTCTGGGTGGGTGGTGGGGGGGAGGGTAGAGAACCATCCTGGATGCTGTGAGCGGAGTTGGCTTACAACCCACACGCATCATACGGGGCATGCAAAACCCCATCAACCCATTCATCCCCAACGCTGTTGCGTACAAGGCAGAGGAGGGCATTCCACACACGCCGAACTTCTCGCCCGACGTTTCACCCGACTGCCCTAACCCCCCCCCCCCCCCCCCCCACAGACTACGCTTCGCGTAACCCTCGCACGCACGTGCCGTATGTAGTTCGAACTTCTTTCGCAACGTACGCAGCGTAGGCTAAGTGCGTGGCGACATTAAAATGCGCGTATCGTAAATCATCACCACCACCAGCAGCAGCACCGTCATCATCACATTTCACCAGATGCAACAGGATTAATTGCAATGCACAACAACATCACCGTCATCGCGCAGCACATATCAAGACGAACGGCAACCCAGTGCAACGTTTCGAACGATTGGTGCACGGCGGGTGATTAATTACGCAGCGTTAAGCCTTTCGACACCTCTTGTCCGCAAAAAAATGCTGTTCGCGTGTACGTCGCTTTGATATTTCGACAGTTCGGCGGGCGCGCACATACGGTGTGCATGCGGGAGACGCATGCCCGTCACGCGGTTGTACGTTGAACTTCTTTCGCACCGTACCCAGCCAACCGTACCAAGCGGGGAGTTGAGGGCGGGTTAGGAGGACAACAAACGGAGCACGCACGCGCACGGGGAAAAAAGACAACAAAAAAAAGCATTCGTAAAGAAATTAGTTTTGCACTGAAATCTAGATGATTAAAAAAAACACACATTTTTTTTTGCATAGCCCCCAGCGGCTTCATACTCTCTCGCAGGGAAGAGGCGGCATTCCAGACGGCCGAAAAGAGAGCGCGCGCGACGCCGGTGGCCACGACCGTCTTCGTTTGACGGCTTTAGCCCCAGAAGGCGCTCGCCGTGCACATCGACAGCGGCCGAGCGGCAAGCGAGAGAGACCAGAAAGCATTTGCGCCTTATTGGCGTGAGCATCGGCAGCGTGCAGCAACGGCTTGCACCGATGCCTTGGGCTTACCTCCACCACCTCCTCCACCTCCTCCTCCTTCAGATGTGCTGGTGAACGGACCAGAAATGCTGTCGCTCTCCTCTCTCTCTCTCCTGTGTGTGTGTTTCTCTCTACACGGATGTATCCATGTGCGCTCCCCGGCGTTTCGCGGACATCGGCTAATGCACGATCATCCTAAACGCTCAATTTGACAGCGGAGGGTTAAAACGGATACCAGATAACACCATTCGCGAATTGAATACAAAAATAAATACACATGGTGTATTGCAGAACGAAAGAAAAGACAGGAGGGCAACTCTCAAAAGCAACTGTGTGTGCAAAGATATTTTTCTCTCTCTTCCACGCATGAATATATGTTATATTTATTTTATATATTATTATATATCAACGCGTGTGTGTGTGTGTGTGGGCAGAGGGATTTGGGGTTTAGGGGACGTTAGAAGCGAGGATGTTCTGGCGTGTGCGCATGCCGTGCAGTGGGGGTAAGTTTAGGCATAGAACGCCCACTCGTATACACACACTCCCACACACACACACACTCCCACATACACACACACACACTCCCACACACACACACCCACACTCTCTCTCTCACACGTACACACACACCAACACACACACTCCCACACACACACACACACCCACACTCCCACATACACACACACACTCCCACACACACACACCCACACTCCCACATACACACACACACACTCTCTCACACGTACACACACACTCCCACAGGTACACACACCCACACACACACTCCCACATAAACACACACTCTCTCTCACACGTACACACACACCAACACACACACTCCCACACACACATCCACACTCCCACATACATACACACACACACCCACACTCCCACATACACACACACACTCTCTCACACGTACACACACACTCCCACAGGTACACACACCCACACACACACTCCCACATAAACACACACTCTCTCTCACACGTACACACACACCAACACACACACTCCCACATACACACACACACTCTCTCACACGTACACACACACTCCCACAGGTACACACACACACCCACACTCCCACACACTCACACACACACTCTCTCACACGTACACACACACTCCCACAGGTACGCACACCCACACACTCCCACATAAAAACACACTCTCTCACACGTACACACACACCAACACACACACACTCCCACATACACACACACTCTCTCACACTTACACACACAAAATAACAACCGCCATTCGCCACTAAGTGGCGGTGACGTCACCACGACGCTTGTGCCAGGCTATGTGCACCCTGAGGCCACGTGAAGTGTCGAACGCCCGCTGGCAGGAGGTCACGGGGCAGACCCAGGTGCCACGGGTCGACTGACTGAGATGACTGGCTGATGCACCACCTGTGCCCCCTACTGTGCCAACCTGCTGTGCTTTAGCCACCCGGCGCTCCGCTCGCTGTTGTGAGCGTCGCTCCTCCGCCCTCCGTTGTTGTTGGAGGGCGACTGCCTCCAACTGCCCAGTAGCATCCTTCACGAGCCTCCTCCACAGAGGCCGATCTTGACACCGCTGGTACCAGTCATCGGCAAGTCCACTCAGCTCCACGTCCTCCTGTACCACATCACTCCATCTCTTCTCTAGCCCGTGCCGCGCCCGCTTAGCCCCCTCAATCCGGCCAAACAAAAGCTGTTTCGGCATGCGGTGGCTGGGCATGCGGGCTACATGACCCAGCCATCGCAGCCTTGCCTGCCGGAGGAGCTCACCGATGGGACCCTGCCCAGATCTTTCAAGGATTTGTGAGCTCCTCACACAATCCAGTCTGGTTAAACCCAGGATGGATCGTAGGCAGGCCAGCCTAAATGTTTCTAACCGGCGAAGATGTTCCATTAGGGGGGTCCACGTTTCGCAAGCGTAGAGAAGGGAGGGAATGACCGTGGCCGAGAAGACCTGAAGCTTAGTGCGGAGCGACAGACCAGGTAGCTTCCACACAGCGTTACGCAACCGATGAAAAGATATTGCCGCTCGACTGATTCGGAGTGAGACCTCTGCGGTTAAACTGGTGCCAGTCATAAGCACACTGCCCAGGTATGGGAAACTCTCCACTCTCTCCACAACTGCCCCATCACCGATTGGGAGTTGTGGGGGTGGAGTGTCCGATGGTACAAAATACCCAGGCAGGTGCTTGGTTTTGGTGGGGCTGATGGTAAGGCCCCACCTCTTAGTGGCACGCTCCAGTCTCAGCAGCAGCGTCTCCAACTCCTCCTCTGACTGAGCAGCTATTACCAAGTCATCAGCATACATAACGTGGTTGAGCAATAGGGAGCCATCCCTTGACCGCACCCGGGCATCGATTAGCCTCCCATTATATCTGTACCATATGGAGATTCCCCCGGTACAGCTATTGAAGGCTTCACGAACTACGTGGTCAAAATAGATGTTAAATAATGTGGGAGCCAGAGGACATCCCTGTCGCACCCCAAGGTGTACAGGGAATGGCTCTGACTCCCGGCCACGTAGTTTTACCCGGGCCCGCTCACCATCATGAAGGTCCTTAATGATCGTGAGCAGAGGGTCAGGTACTCCAAAAGCACGAAGAACGACCCAGAGCCCAGGCCTACTGATGGTATCATAGGCCTTGACCAGGTCAATAAAGCAGAGATGTAGGTCTTGTTGGAATTCCCTACACCTCTGCTGTAGCAGACGGACAGAAAATATGGCATCTGTGCAGGACCGCCCTTTCCTGAAACCGCATTGGGGCTCCGCAAGCCTCTCCTCAGCGTGCCTGGCAAGGCGATGCTGAATAATCCTTGCCAGGACCTTTCCCGGCACACTGAGGAGTGAGATGCCCCTGTAGTTGTTACAGTCTGTGCGGTCCCCCTTCTTAAAAAGGGGGACCACCAGGGCATCCTCCTGATGTCGAGGGTAAATGGGCGAGGTTTAGGACTGTGACTCATGCAGCTGCAATGGCTGCTTTGGGTACGCGGTCCAGACCTCCCCAGACACCCTGGATGACAGAGGAGTTGTTCACGATGGTTGAGAAAAAGCGACAGGCCCACTGTCATCGGCTACAGAGTCCCACGTCAGAGAATGAGGAGGCTTACCGCAGCCTTCGCTCGGAGGTTCGGAGAGCCGTGAGGCGCTGCAAGGATGGGTGGTGGTCGCGGGTTGCTGAGGAGATGGAGTCTGCCTCAGTGGCCCGTGATCACAAATCTCTATTTAACTCCATCAAAAAAGTAACCTGCAGCGCCACACCTATTACCATCATTAGGGGAAAAAACGGCGATCCAATTTCCGACCCCCAGGAACAGGTTCGCAGATTTGCTGAGCATTTCTGTGAGGTCCTGGGGGAGGGAAAATCCCTCAGCCAGGAAAACATCGTGGCACAAAGTGAGGATGACCCTGCTGAGGCTGCGGTGCCTCAAATATTGGATGAAGTCACCCCCTGTGAGTGGCTGGCTGAGGTGCCATCTGCTGAGGAAGTATTGAAGGCGATCCGGAGTCTGAGACCAGGAAAGGCAGCGGGCAGAGATGAGGGAGGGTGGCGTTACACACACACCAACACTCCCACATACACACACACACACTCTCTCACACGTACACACACTCCCACAGGTACGCACACCCACACACACACTCCCACATAAACAAACACACACACACACTCTCACACTTACACACACACCAACATTCCCACATACACACACACTCTCTCACACGTTCACACACACTCCCACACGTACACACACTCAACATACACACTCCCACATAAACACAAACACACTCTTACACTTACACACACACCAACATTCCCACATACACACACACTCTCTCACACGTTCACACACACTAAACACACACACACACACTCCCACACAACAACAACCGCCATTCGCCACTAAGTGGCGGTGACGTCACCACGACGCTTGTGCCAGGCTATGTGCACGTTGAGGCCACACACACACACTCTCACACGTACACACACATACGTACACACACACCCCTACATTCACACACACTCCCACACGTACACACACACACTCCCACATGTACACACACACACAAACAAAGATCCCCCGTATAGCCTGTAACAGGGTCACGTGCTGTTAGCGAGCACCTATGAAAGCCGGCACAGCACACGAGGGGGTTGGTGGCCAGCCCCACGCCCGACCGCCTTTGTCTCCCTAGTGGCGATGTTTACACACCGCACCAGGTACTAATTTGAGGCTGAGTCGACCTAAGGGTGGCCCAGGTACCGGTTCAGACCATCGTCACCGGTGTCGGCCGTGAGCGGGAATCGATCTCGGGCCGCCGGGTTCGTAGCGAAGCGCGCTAACCGTTACAAACACACTCCCACAAACACACACTCCCACATACACACACTCTCACATACACACACTCCCACAAACACGCACTCCCACATACACACACTCTCACATACACACACACACTCCCACATACACACACACACACACTCCCACATACACACACTCCCACATACACACACACACACTCCCACATACACACACACACACACTCCCACATACACACACACACTCCCACGTACACACACACACTCCCACGTACACACACACACTCCCACGTACACACACACACTCCCACATACACACACTCCCACATACACACACTCCCACATACACACACACACACTCCCACATACACACACACACACTCCCACATACACTCCCACATAAACACACACTCCCACATACACACACTCCCACATACACACACTCCCACATACACACACTCCCACATACACACACTCCCACATACACACACTCCCACATACACACACACTCCCACATAAACACACACACTCCCACATAAACACACACACTCCCACATAAACACACACTCCCACATACACACACTCATACTCCCACATACACACACTCCCACATACACACACTCCCACATACACACACTCCCACATACACACACTCCCACATACACACACTCCCACATACACACACACACTTCCACATACACACACACACTTCCACATACACACACACACACACATACTCCCACATAAACACACTCCCACATACACACACACACTTCCACATACACACACACACTTCCACATACACACACACACACATACTCCCACATAAACACACTCCCACATACACACACTCCCACATACACACACTCCCACATACACACACACCCACATACACACACTCCCACATACACACACACTCCCACATACACACACTCCCACATAAACACACACTCCCACATACACACACTCCCAAATACACACACTCCCACATAAACACACACACTCCCACATAAACACACACACACACTCCCACACACACACTCCCACACACACACTCCCACACACACACTCCCACACACACACTCCCACACACACACTCCCACACACACACACTCCCACACACACACACTCCCACACACACACACTCCCACACACACACACTCCCACACACACACACTCCCACATACACACACTCCCACATACACACACACACACTGCCACATACACACACTCCCACATACACACACTCCCACATACACACACTCCCACACACACACACTCCCACATACACACACTCCCACACACACACACTCCCACATACACACACACACTCCCACATACACACACTCCCACATAAACACACACACTCCCACATACACACACTCCCACATAAACACACACTCCCACATAAACACACACACTCCTACATAAACACACACACTCCCACATACGCACACACACGCTCACATAAACACATACACACACTCCCACATAAACAGACACACTCCCACATACACACACTCCCACATAAACACACACACACTCCCACATAAACACACACACTCCCACACACACACACTCCCATACACACACACTCCCACATAAACACACACTCCCATACACACACACTCCCACATAAACACACACTCCCATACACACACACTCCCACATACACACACTCCCACATAAACACACACTCCCACACACACACACTCCCACATACACACACTCCCACATAAACACACTCCCACACACACACACTCCCATACACACACACTCCCACATAAACACACACACACTCCCACACACACACACTCCCACATAAACACACACACTCCCACATACACACACTCCCACATAAACACACACTCCCACATAAACACACACACTCCTACATAAACACACACCCTCCTACATAAACACACACACTCCCACATACGCACACACACTCTCACATAAACACATACACACACTCCCACATAAACAGACACACTCCCACATACATACACTCCCACATAAACACACACACTCCCACATAAACACACACACTCCCACACACACACACTCCCATACACACACACTCCCACATAAACACACACTCCCATACACACACACTCCCACATAAACACACACTCCCATACACACACACTCCCACATACACACACTTCCACATAAACACACACTCCCACACACACACACTCCCACATACACACACTCCCACATAAACACACTCCCACACACACACTCCCATACACACACACTCCCACATAAGCACACACACACTCCCACACACACACACACTCCCACACACACACACTCCCACATACACACACACTGACACACGTACACACACTGACACACGCCCACACACACACACACTGACACACGTACACAAAAGATCCCCCGTATAGCCTTGACAGACTGTTGGGGCAAGTGCTGTTAGCGAGCACCTATGAAGGCCGGAACGGTACACGAGGGGGTGGGTGGCCAGCACCACGCCCGGCCGCCTTTGTCTCCCCCATTGGCGACGCTTTCACATCGCACCGGGCACTCGTTTGAGGCTGAGTCGACCTAGGAGAAGCCCAGGACCGATTCAGATAATCGTCACCGGTGTTGGTGGCCGTGAGCGGCGTGCATACTGGGAATCGAACCCGGGTGGCCGGGTTCGTAGCACAGCGTGATGCTAACCGCTCCACCACCGCTTCCCAGACATGCGCGCGCACACATTAAGGGCGCGCGCACACGCAGTCACCATAACTGCACGTAGCAAGACGCGCCGGTTGAACTAAAATAATAATAATAAACACAAAGTGCGTACCTGTGCACAAGCACGCGATGCGCTTGCATTTGCAACAGCAGCAACAACAAAACGAGTCCGCAGCTCCGCGATTAAAGCCACGTGCAAGACATTTTCGATGTAGCGGTGGTGTAACGCGAGCAAACGAGCGACGTACGTTCAGAATACGCACACACGCGCGCGCACACACGCACACACGCACGCGCACACACGCGCGCACAGACACCCACGCACACGCGCACATGCACGCACACCCACGCGCGCACACACAACGCACACACACGCACACCCACGCACACACACGCACAAACACACACGCACACCCACGCACACACACGCGCACACACACACGCACACCCACGCACACACACACACACACACGCGCGCACACACACACGCGCGCACACACACACGCACACACACACGCACACCCACGCACACACACACGCGCACACACACGCGCACACACACACGCACACCCACGCACGCACACACACGCGCACACCCACGCACGCACACAGCAGCACGCTCTGCGGCTCGGAAATGAGTCATTCTCGGAGCATTGCAGCTCTTTCACCCCCCCCCCCTCTTCGCTACATCCCCTCTCACCCGATCTCATACACACACACACACACCACTCCGCTTCTTTCTATCCAGCTCTCTCCACGCACGCGCGCGCGTGCTTGTTGACTCAGCCTCAAATGAGTTACCTGGTGCGGTGTGTAGTAAACATCGCCACTGGGGAGACAAAGGCGGCCGGGCGTGGTTCTGGCCACCTACTCCCATCGAGTGCCGTGCCGGCCTTCATTGGTGCTGCTGTTCGCAAGCACGCACGCACGCACGCGCGCGTACACTCCCACACATGTCCAAGCTCGCAAGCAGCACTTGCTCCAACCGCCTGTTAAAGGCTACACGGGGGGATGGATCCATGTCTTTGTGTGTCGTTCGCTCACTCGCCCGCTCGCTCGCTCGCTCACCCCTCTCGCGAGGCACAGGATACACGTGCACTGCAGCGCAAATGACATTGTGTCTTTCACGTGACACACTTCACGCGCGCTGAGGACTTCCACGTGCAAGCTCTGGTTCATCACGAGCGACTGCGTTCGCTTGCAAGTTCGCGTCCGTTAATTGGCGAGTGGAAATAATCTTTCGGCGAAAACAAACCAAAAGGCTCCCCTCTTCATTATTTAGTAAGGCTCACGACCCCCCCCCCCCCATCCCCCCCCCCCCGCCCCGATATTCTTCGGCGGTAAACATAATGATTTATTGGATGCATACCACCAATGTGTGCATTCATTATTTGCAGCAGCAGCAGCAGCAGCAATCGCTGTCGGTTCACAGCTTCCGTACTGGATGACAAAGTCGTCGTAAGTCCCCTCCGTGTGCAGTTGAAATCCGTCTCGAATCGGCACGTGCATCGATGTTAATGTCACACTCCCACACACACCACCCCCCCCCCCCCACCTCCCTCCCCTCCTTCGAGTTCACGGTTTTCCCTCTCCGCATGTTCCACAGATTTTTGTTTGCCCCCCCTCCGACACGTCTGCGAGATGTTTATCAATCAATCGCACGCGCCTCTCGTGACACACCCGTGTCCAAGATCACCTGTTGGTGCGATCCATATATACAGACACAGACACAATTTATAAACCCAGCAATCATTGGAAGGATGTCATCAACCACTTTGGGCCACGACTAGATTTGTGTTTTCTTGTCAGCCTCTACCGTCAGCAGTGTGGATGTGTGTAGCGAGGTGCAATGCCCCCCCCCCCCATCTCTACCCCCCCTCTCTGTCCCCCTATCTCTACCCCCCTCTCTCTCCCCCTATCTCTACCCCCTCCTCTCTCTCCCCCTATCTCTACCTCCTTCCACCCCCCCCCCCATTGTCTGCTCCTACATTGCCACTGGCTGACTGGCTGCCCCGCCCATGCTGTTTGCGCCGCAAAGCGCTCCTCCTTGCAACTCTCGTTCCCTGCCCACTCACTTTGGAAACCCAGTTGCATTTGGAGGCTTGGCCCCCTCTTTTCTCTCCTCCTGATGAAGACCGCTTGTGTTGAGATCGAAACGTCGTGGGTTTTTCTTTCTTTCTTGCATTATTTATTTATTTAAAATTGAGATTACATTTTTATTAAAATATGAATATTCTTTGGGTCTTTCGGTAAAGTCACGTAGATACGTTCAAAGGAAATAATAATGGAAAAAAACTACGATGTTTAGATCACAACTACAAGCGATCGTCATCAGGAGGAAAAAAAACAGGGGGACAGCTCCTGATGACGATCGCTTGTGTTGTGATCGAAACGTCGTCGTTTTTTTTGTTATATTCTGTGAACCTATTTACGTGACTTTACCGAAAGACCCAAAGAATATGAATGCCTGCAGTCACGAAAGTTATCATTAAAAACAGAGTGCCATCGTGTGAATAATGTCTACGTCTCATCGCTCTTCCTGCCATTACGTTGGAACTATCGCAAGCAAGCAACCTGGCAAAGGCAACCCGTGCTGTGAATGTTGTAAAATGTCTACAAGTGACCTAGGGTTTTTTTTGTTTGTTTGTCTTCTCCCTTTTCGTCGCAATACTGCCAGGGCTAACCGTGCTGATGCATTGAAACTTTTCCTTTTCAGACACACCGACAGTTCGCGCATTTTATAAGCGAATGAATGCATTTTTTTTATTTTAACCCCACAAAAAACATTAATTATTTTGGAAGGCATACAACTCGTGATCCCATCAGAAACAGCTTTTACTGCGCGCACGCGACGCATTTTGTATACTCTCAGACACAACACTCGGTGTGTAAAAACATATAAAACGGCCAAGTTCATCCCACCAGACCAGATCGTTGTTTTTTTTTCAGTGGCTTTTTAGTTTTCAACCTCTCTGGGATGTAATGCTGCGGCAATGACAGGGCAGGGGCCGTCCAAGTCACATCAGAGGAAAATAAAATTGTATGAAAAAATTATGGCAACGCTTTTTAAATATTCTGGGAAAATTAAATATATTGGTAATAATTAAAACAATGTCGTTGCTCGTGTGGAAGTTTTCACTAAATTTTCAAATTGGTTTTCACTTATCGGTATTTACAGCCCTGAACCAGGAGTAAAAATGCCACATTCCTATGTCAAGGGCAGAGGGCAACCACTGCGTTGTTCATGAATATTGTACACGTGGATCCAACATTATCGTTAACATGATTATGTTAAATTATCGTGTCGAAATTTGATTTGCAAATTAATCCAGCCTGAGTTTTGTGAGGTAAATATATTTACCGAATCTTATTTCATCTCATACATATAAACATCATTTAACAAAACAAATGTGGATGTTATTCACTTCCAAAATTCAATATGTATTAATAAACCGAGCAAGGACACCAGATCTTAGCTCAAAATAATAGGTTTTACCCTTTCTTAGCTTGTTAATTTTACACATGGAGAGAGAGAGAGCACCATCTGGTAAAAATTGTATATTTGTTATTTTCAGTGTAGTATTGGTCTGGTGGCTCAGGCGTAGAGCGAGTGGATCACAGTGGGAAGGATGCAAGTTGAAATCATGTTGGGGGTTGACTCAGCCCATCATTCCTGTGGGGTCGATAAAATTACAACCGTAATAGAGGTTTATAGGTTAGAGCACGTAAATGTGTCGTTAAAACCCGCCACCACCCGACACAACTCTAGCTGTTCCTCTGATGATGCTAGTTATTACTGGCAAAATGTCGTATTCGAATTGTAAATGTTGTGGGGTTTGTCTCCAACACACTGGTGTGCTGCACGAGTAACGAATTGGCACGTTTTGTTTTTATGTGACAAACCTTACTAATTGGCTGTCGGGTGGTGGCGGGTTTAGCGACACATTTATATGTACGCGATCGAACCCACAAACCTCTATTGTGGATAATATTGGTCGTGAAAGCCTCCTACTGCGTGTTACACTGAAATTAGATCCACTTTATAAGAATAGGCGTTACCCTTTCTGGCAATGAAATAGGAGGTGTTAAGATGTTAAAACACCAAACTGAAATATTTTGCAAGGAATCGTGTCTGCATTAACCACACACACAGTACTTCTGGTGAACATGCAAACAGAAAAGTCAACAGTTTATTTATTTGGATAGACTCCCCACTGATGTAGGAATGTGGAAGTTCTACCACTGGTTCAGAGCTGTAATCAGGAGCTTAAGCACTGCCTCAACGGTCATTTGGACGAGATGTTAACTACCTCGCTTGGTATGCAGGAAGTCGTGCGTTCGGGTTTGCGTGTTTTCCCCGTGGTCGTGTTGGTTTTCTCCGGGTCCTCCGGTATTTCCATCCACATTAGAGTCACGATCATGCGTTTAGAGTATTTAGCTGCTATAAATGTCCACATCACGATAAGCCACTTCGTTGATCTCTAATTGTGTGGCCAGGCCGCTTCTAAAAATAAATATATCTCTCTGCGGGCCTTGCCTTGTAAAATATCTATATTTTAGATTAGTTTATTTGAGTAGAAAAAAATCTTTTTTTCATCACTGTGACATGCACCTACACATCTGGAATAAAAACAAATAATTCTTCAACAAAATTATGCAGAACAGAGAAGGCGCTGGATTGAGTGCGTTTAATATTTAATTTAGCCAAATATATTAAACATTAAATACACCAACCTTTAACACCTTCCCATGTCATTTTAAAAACGTGCTAAAGTCGGTAACATTAAATCCATGTGACTGTGCTCAAGCCGCATGTACAAAGTAATGGGTTTGCACTTGTATTTTTCAATTATTGCAATCATCAAGGTTAAAAAGCAATGCATTAGCCACAGAGAGTAACCCCACAAAGTGGTCTTCATGGGTTGGTGTGTTCAACCAAGGTCAAGAGACCATCACAGCCAAATACTTTGACGTCATTTACCCTTCGGCATGGCGTTCTTCCCTCTCCCGGACCCAGACCTCCATTGCTACAGCATCCATCAAATGACTGTACAGGGACTCCTCTACTTACAGACATTCGACTTACGAACGTTCAGAGATACGAACAAATATGTTCATATGTCCAGTTGCCTGTTCGGACCGAGTTTTTCAAGAGAGTGGAGAGGAAACACGAGTACCAAAGAGAATTGGCATCTACATCTGCAGAACATGAAGAACCAGTAGCATCTACATCTACAGAACGTAAAGAACTAGTGGCATCTACATCTACAGAACGTGAAGAACCAGGGGCATCTACATCTACAGAACGTGAAGAACCAGGGGTATCTACATCTACAGAACGTGAGGAACCAGGGGCATCTACATCCGCAGAACATGAAGAACCAGTGGCATCTACATATTCTTTGGGCATCTACGTCTGCAGAACATGAAGAACCAGTGGCATCTACATCTGCAGAACGTGAAGAACCAATGGCATCTGCATATACAGAACATGAAGAACCAGTGGGATCTACATCTGCAGAACGTGAAGAACCGGTGGCATCTACATCTACAGGAGATTATACTACTTTGAAAGCCATATCCCGTGTTTAGTGTACATGGCGTACAACATGTTGCAAATCGACAGGAGTGAAGTTGGACTTACGAACAAATCGACTTACGAACAGACCTATGAAATTTAACTCGTTCGTAAGTAGAGGCGTATTTATGGGTCGGCGTGTTCATCCAAGGTCTAGAGACCATCGCAGCCAATTACTTTGACGTCATTACCCTTCGGCATGGCGTTCTTCCCCATCCACCAAATGACCGTACAGGGACATCTCTACTTGTTCACAAGTCTAAGTGGAGGAGTCTCTGCATAGCAGTGCCATCGCTTCGCAGAAAGCGGTAGGAGCCCTTGGCCCTGCTCTAGGAAGAAAAAAAAACCCAACAACTTGAACTTGTAACGCGTCACCGCTGCCATCGACGACGACGAGGAGCTGGGAAGGCGGCGACAGGCGCCGTCAAAAGTCGCCGAAGCTCGTTGCGGTCCTCCCATCCCCAGGGGTCGGCAAAGGAAAATAACGAGAACAGCCATTATTATTATTATTCTTATGGAAAAAAAAACATTTCCCATTCGGTAAAACGACTCGATACGTCGAGGGCCGCAATGCATCGTGGTGGTGAATACGAGCAGGTGGCGGCCCTCAGTGGATAAGTGTCACGGAGCAGTCCCTTGAAGAGCAGTCGCGACAAGGCTCCAGAGTGGTAGGTTGCCTGACCCCACCCCCCCCTCTTCCTGCTCTATACAAGGAGGGGTTATTGGGCCAATTAATGAGTGCTTGCAAATCCCCTGCGCTAATGCTCGCGGGTGTTTAACAGGCGTTAGTGCACCGGCTTCCTTGGTTCCAGTTGGAGTACAGCGGCCTTTGTGAAATTGCACTTTGTTGCAATCGTGTGAAATCGTACGCTGTTAATGAACTTTAACATGGACGGGAAAGTGTTGTTTATTTTTTGTTTTAATTTCACCCCCTCTCTATCTATCGCGTATGGCCAGGCCCCACCGGCTCGCGATGACCCACGGCCACTGACCTTCTTCACAACGACCTGCATTCAATACTTTATGACCTTAAATTCGTAACGACCTCCTCCATATTTCTCGTTCGTATTGACACCTGTGATAAAAAAAACAAAGCCTACAAGAGCTGCATCGCCTAATCGCTGCCATCAACTTGATGCTTGGAAAGCTCACCTTGACAACTAAGCCTCGCGGTGGCGAGATGTTAACTACCTCGCCTGGTATACAGGAGGTCGTGGGTTTGATTCCAACCGTGACACCTCGTGTATATTTCAATTTTGCGTGTCTCTCTTTCTCTCTCTCCGTGGTTGCGTGGATTTTTCTCTGTGTCCTCCGGTTTTTCCCTCCACATTTAGAATCCACGTCACACATTTAGAGTTATTGGCTTCTGCTGTAAGTTTCCACGTGATGATGATAAGCCAACTTCGTTGAGCTGTCATTTGTGAGAGCCAGGTCGCTTCTGAAAAAGCGTTACTGTATGCTCAGTGGGGCCTTACCTGGTTAAAAAAAAGTTTTTTTGGTTTTCGTTTTGTTGTTGTTTAAACCTGTGATTGTGAAACGCTTTTCGACTGGTGTCACCTACCGTCCGAGTCGCCCTTCATAAACAGATTCGTCGCTCAATGAGTGAGCTCGATTCTGCTGTAGCCCCGCCATGGCGTATATAGTGATGGCAAAGACAAAAAAAATGGTCTTCCACAAGTGGGCAGGAAATGCAATTTGAGTTCCTGATGGAGGACAGTTTTGCCACTATTTTACGTCCAGTGGGCTTTTTGGCCATTGCTTGAATGGGGGCCCATCAACTTCAGTGTTAGGAGATTGGCGCTTGCGGAAAGGAGTAATGTCCGTGTTGGCGTACGATATCGAAAATCGGGGATGCGGTTCACGTAGGCTTTTCCGGCCATCACTCCTCACGCCAATTTTAGAGAAATGGGTAGGCAATTTTTACGAGTGTTTTTCGACAAAGCGTTGCAATACAGGGTCGTGATTTGATTTATTAATGTATTAATTTCGTCTCAACTCTCTCTACTTTATTTGCATTGTTTCAAATGTGTGTCGAGTTTTTTTTTATCTCATTCTCAGTAGTCGAATCTAACAGCGTTTAATTTGTGCACGGAAAAACCACACAAATCATACGCGTGCCATTCGGTGCTTGATGTGTGAGCCCTGAGAGCCGATACTCATAAATGAACCCACGCATTGTCATACTCCTGCAGACGTATCCGAAAAAGAAAATGTGCCACATTTTGACCACCGGTAGCCGCGTGTCATCCCGTGCGTTTGCCTTAAACCGAAGTCGAACCCAAGGTGACGGTGCTTAGCTTGGGGGGTAGGGGGGATGGGGGGGGGGGTGGCCCTAAAAGTGACCGCGGTGGGACTCTGCCGCAGGAAAAACGATGCCCTCCCTGACCCGTATAGAGAACGGGATCCCCGTTGCGCTGCAGTGCGGAGTTCGCCAATTCTGACGGGGGCCATTGCGTCGCTGCCTCCTCCATCCCGCATGGCCTACGGCAGACGCACACGCGCACTCGTATGCAACACATTTGTACTGGCACACAGGATGCAGCTATCGAAGGGCAAACATCATTCGTATGTACACAGCGACATTCGGTATGTGTGTACGTTGAACTTCCTTAGCGCCGTACGTAGCCAGCTGCGGTAATTGGAGGTGCGGACCGTGCCAATCGGAGGTGATGTGAGGAATTCCATGGCAGGAGACGAGGAAGCAGCTTGTTCGGGAATGGAACATTGCAAGGAAGAGTTGTCTATTTAATTGTAAAGTGGAGGTTGAGACGGGCGGAGCGCCTGTGGAGGATGGAGTTACAAGCTGAAGATGGGGGCCAAGAGGAAGGGCGAAGCTCATTTTGGTGGATTCTGTAAGAATGGATCTGAGAGGTCCTTTCCAACTTCGCAATGGTTAACGAGAGAGAGAGAGAGAGTAAAATGGCCTTTTGACCTGGTATAAAAAAGTAAAAAAATACGTGTAGCGTTATAAAAATATATTCGTACTTTTTCTAACTTGTAAGAATTCACAATTATGCGGTCCCGTTTGTAAAGTTGCAATACATTTTTTTAAATATATATTCTTTTGAAAACGCGGTTGTTGTTCTGTTTTTAGAAACATTTGCTTTGCTCCTGAAACCATCGCCTAAAGATGGATAATGATCAACCCACCGTTTCGAACCTAAATCTCTAGAGTTGATGAAAACAAAGAAATGCAATGCTGAGCGCCAAATGCCTCCCCCGTGGTGGCTATGCCGTTTTATTCGCTCACCCGCGTCCAACCACGTGGGGCGAGAGGGGGGGGTGTTCAACTTCCGCGACAGGTGAGTGGTGCATAGCGGGATAGGCGGCTCGGACAGACAAGCAACGCGGTCGTGTGGGACCATAGCGTTATGTGGTCCGTTGCGTCAGAATTCAGGGACGTGTGGTCAGGGGAGGCAGGGGAGGCGGAGCCTCACCTGTCATACTCCAACGAAAATAGCTGTTACGAAAAGAAAAATAATAATCAAATCAAATAAATATATTAAGATGTTTCCACTGATCTGTGTTATAAATGTCATGTCTGCACGAATCCAATCATTTTTATAGTCAGAATCGGCAAATTTGCGGAGCTCCGCTGCAAATACAGGAAGAGACGAGAGGTGAGGCAGCGACGAGCTCAGCCTCCCCTCTGATTGCGCAACCCTTCAGTAGCTGGATGGAACGCGGGCAATAAGCGCGTGCCTGTTACTATCTCAGAATGCCACCAATGTAATGTTTGTAGACCTCTTCATTTCATGTCCTCGCCTTCTATTCTCCAAGTAACGTATGTCACGTATGTGTATAGAGATATTTAGGCTCGCTGGTCTCGTCATGAAACTGCAATGAAAAAGCACCAGGGGAAGCAGCTATCACATCTGCCTCACTGAGGGGGGCGTGTTAGACACGCCCCCTCAGTGAGGCCACGCCCCCCTCAGTGTGTGAATCTGGCTCTGACACTAGCCAGTGCCTCCCCAGCCATTGACCTCACCGCACGTCACTGTGTCAGATCCCTTTTCTTCGGGGAAGGAAGAGGGGGGGGTCTCTGGAGTGACATTCACGAGCGGGCCCCAGATCTGGATGAACTCACGAGCGGGCCCCAGATCTGGATGAACTCACGAGCGGGCCCCTGATCTGGATGAACTCACGAGCGGGCCCCAGATCTGGATGAACTCACGAGCGGGCCCCAGATCTGGATGAACTCACGAGCGGGCCCCAGATCTGGATGAACTCACGAGCGGGCCCCAGATCTGGATGAACTCACGAGCGGGCCCCAGATCTGGATGAACTCACCTTCCCTTTTCCTCGGTTTCAGACTCGGGTGTTCTGAAGCTGCTCGGGCGAATATGGATCGCCCTTTGATTTTTAAGCGCTCTATCGCTGCACTGGACATTGTTAGTATTGATGAAAAAATTAAGGATAGGCTTTGCCCCATTCTGGCAATGCAACACAGCAAGAAAAAAAACTACTTCAGCAGTTTTTTCTTGTTGTGGTTGTCCCACCTGATCACGATTGCTTGTGTTGCGATCGAAACGTCGTGATCTATTATTATTATTCTACCTACGTGACTTTACCGAAATAACCAAAGAGTATCGGTGTGAAGACGTTCAAACACCAAATAGATCACCGATTGCAAGGCATCAAGTCTGCATGAACCACGCACACAGTACTTGTGGCAAAACATGTGAACAAACGTGCTCTGAAAATTATCCATACGTTGTCTTTGAAACTGATTGGATTGGCCTACACCAGAGACAGCCTTCTTTGTGGTCGAGTCTCACCAGTGTCAGACCAGGGAACGCCAAAAATCGAACAGTACAAAGGCAATGCAAGTATCAAATTATGAATAGCTCGGGTTGAGCGGTGATATCTGTGGGACCTTTTTGCCAGTGTCAAATTGATGAAACAGTAAGGCTTTATTTGTATGTGTTTGTCCTGTAAGCACTTCTTTTTGACTGCATCCCGGACACGTTTTTGTTCGGTTGTTGCCTGTTCCTTCGTATGGAACGCTCTGATGGCAATTGTGTTCATGTTCTGTGCTGATGCACCAATGCACTCCCTTGCAAACTAGATGGGTAATGGGCTAAATGTGTTTTTCGTGTAACCAATAAACACCGATTGATTGATTTACACTGATTGTTTGTTTGTTTACAAAGGGGGGGGGGGAAATGTTTAGTAATTTTCCACAAATTTGGCCTCAATTGTTCCAATCAGCGTCACGTGGGAAAATGCAACACGCATTCGGATCTCTCGCACAGAGCGCTGCAGTCTCTCTGTGCGAGAGAACGGGTGGGGGGGGTCTGTGAAAGTGGCTTCCACAGAGCAACCCTCTGAGATCGCTTCCAGTAAAGTCCGGTTCCGAACGACACCTTCGTCAAACAAGACTGCCTTCAAGAATAAACAAGTGGGCAGTGCTCTTGACGGATACGAGGAGGGTTGTTATTCCCTCTCGGCATTCCTGATTGTGCACCACTGCCAACGCAGCAGCAGCAGCAACAAAATAATCAAATTTGCACGCTCTACGTATGCGAGTGATGTTCAGCCAGAAGAGGACATTACAGAGCTACCTCGGAGATCTCATCGAGTGACCTCTGGTCCGCAACGGTTAGCGAGAGAAGCAATTTGTCACCGGCTCTGCGTCTGAGAGTAAACGTTAATCGCACTGCACGGCCCAAAAAAAAAAGAAAAAGAACCGACATCACAATTAGGTTTCTGAAGTGCGCGCGTCCGTCGGGAGACAACGGTGTTAACGAACGGACACAAGAGTTTACAGGATTTGTGTTGTGACTTATTAGGTTTCTACCCGAAGGCGATGCATTTCGTTTTTTTGTTTTTTTCTTGGCGTCGCATCGTCGCCACTTGCGAGGCTTGGATCCGTCGTTACGGGCCTATTTAAGCATTTCTGGGATTTGAAATTAATTACAGAGGGATTTCATTTCAAATTGGAAAACGATGCGGCGGTGGAGTACATTTGGGACGAACACGTCCGATTGTCTTCGGGACATCAAATTCGTTTCTTTTCTTTTCCATTTTATAAGTTGATTTAGGTACGGAGACAACCCCTCCGCTGAAACTTACAACGATGTAAAACCATAACAAACAGTCGGACGCCCGAAGCATTTTAAAGTAATTCTAGATTTGAAGCTTTCGTGACTGCACTCTTTGGTTCTATTCGGTAAAGTCACGTAGGTAAAAAATAAAACAACAAAAATCACGACGTTTTGGCCACAACACAAGCGACCATCATCAGGTGAAGGGACAAGACTGTCTCGAGGACATTTAAAAGTAATAATAATTTAATCTTGATTTGAAGCTTTTTGCGTGACTGCGGGAATCCATGCTCTTTGGTTCTTTCGGTAAAGTCATCACGTAGGTAGCAAAAAATATATGATATATTATTTTTTGTTCAATAATAATTTAAGCAAATAACACAATCAGCCAATAAGAGAAATCTCACATCCCATCTCCACGTATGATAAAAAAAAAATACCGTCATAATTTTACGCGCTGAGCAACAAATCCTTGAATTAGCTCTACTTTCTGAAAGGTGCCGTTTTTTTCTTCAATAAAAATTTTTTTAAAGTCAATTCTGGCTCACACTCCACGTAAAAAAAAGAGAGAATGTGTTTTAAATCGCATGCTTGTGCTGTCGAAAACAATTAGGTCAAATCGCGCACACACTCAGGCGAAAGCAAAGATATCCTTAACAGACTGCACGTGTGTTGCATTTATTTTACAACACTGTTGGGCGCAAGGATTATTAGCGAGCAGCACTCATGAAGGCCGCCATGGCACACGAGGCAGTGGGTGGCCACCACCACACCCGGCCGCCTTTGCCACCAGGTACACGTTTGAGGCTGAGTCGACCTGGTGGAGACCCAGAATGAGTTCAAATATTCACCGCTGTTATTGATCGAAAGCTGGAATTGACCTCGGGCCGCCTGGTCCGCAACGCAGTAACCGCTGCGCCACCACGAGACACACGCACACAGTGCACACACACAGACATAAAGAACGAGAAATGAAAAAAACTATTAATTATTTAAGATGTATATGTTAGCATTATACATAGAGATGGTGAGACTCAGATCATAGTGTCAGCCTCTGGGCATTAGGCCCCCCACCCCGCTCCCCCCCCACCCCGCCCCCCATCCCTCACCCCGCCCCCCCCCTATTATTAGGGCCTCCATCCAATTGTATATCGCACAATTTGCATGTAATCAATACCCTGCACTCCTCTGAAAAATCACACGCTCAGGCAAGTGGCATTGCCTAATAATTATTGTAAGAGAAATGAAATGTAATTATGCATCTTTCAAATGCCAGGCGTGCTCGTGGGGATTTCTCTATTCGTGTAAAACGGGTTTATTTCTCACTTTATTGCAGCTACGCGCAATAATACAATGATGCATCAATGTCGGCTTTAATTCGATGTTCTAGAATTCCCCACCGGATAATTTGATCTAGGCAAATTGTAATGCCAAACGCGGGCTCAAGAGACCACTCAGAGCAACGCCAATGATGGCACCATAACTCATCCCCTCACTCCAATCCTTCTGCCACTTCCAACCTCCGATTGGCACGTTTGGCTACGTACGGTGCGAAAGAAGTTCAACGCAGTTTAACACGTAGTCTTTCGCGATGGATATCCACGGCAATATCCATTGTAATTTCTATGCATACATTAACCCGTTTCTCTGACCTTCGCACCTGATTGGCTCACCAGTGACGACCACATTTATCCATTGTATTTAATACTAAAACAGGAGGATGAATCCACAACTCTTTGTGTCGCCTGAGAATGCTAGTTGGAATTACTGGCGAGACGTCGTACACGAATTGTAAATGTTGTGAATTTTACTCTCCAAAACACCGGTGTGGTGTACTCGTAGCGAGTTGACACGTTTTGTTTACGTGACAAACCTTCCTGTTCGGCTGCGTAGAGTGGTGGCGACTTTTACGGCGCGTTTATGTGTACGCGATATAGCCCAAAAACCTCTTATGGAAGTCTTGAGTTAAAGCTTTCGTGACTGCAGGAATTAATATTCTTGGGTCTTTCGGGAAAGTCACGTAGATAGGTTCAAAGAAAATAGCAAAAAATAACAAAGGGTTGAATGTCGCAGTCACCCCTAAACACATCCCAGTTGATGATATAATTGACCAGGTCGACGTAGCCCTTAAGGGTTTGGGACACATTCCTGCAGACGTGGCAAGATCGGAAATCGCTGCAATCCTCAAAAACGCTAAGACACCTATTAGCAACATCAGTAAAAGATGAGCGCTTTGAGCTTTCTCAATTAAAAATGAGAGATGACATCGTCATCCTCTCAGCCGACGAGGGCAATGCCACAGTTATCATGGACAAAACCACATACAATAACAAAATTCAGGACCTACTTAATGATGGTAGCTATAACAAAATTGAAAGAGATCCCACCAACTGCCTCGTTACGAAAACCAACAATATCACTGATTCGGCATCTTTAATCGAACCAACCAAGCGGTTTTCCTTAAAACCCTCTGCTGCTAGACCACCCAGATTGTATGGCTTACCAAAAATCCATAAAGATGGGACACCCCTTCGTCCTATCGTCTCCACCATTGACTCACCCACCTACAAACTGGCCCAATTTCTGTCTGAGACCTTACAACCATTCACTGGTAAGACCACCTCAGCTGTACTCAACTCAGCTCACTTGGTATCGCTAATGAAGGACATCTCACTATCTCCAGGTGATTTGCTCGTTACTTTCGATGTGGTCTCTTTGTTTACCAAAGTAATTGTGCTTGATACCATTGCAATCATTGAGGATTTGGTCCAACAAGGACTGAATGCTGATGTACCGGCCCTGTGAGACACTGCCTCACCAACACTTACTTCAACTGGAATGGAACATTCTTCAAACAAGTTGAAGGTACCCCAATGGGTTCTCCCTTATCTCCAGTTGTAGCCAATGTTTTCATGGAAATTTTGAGACAGATGCCATCCAGGCATCCACTCTACGTTCGTCCTTGTGGAAGAGGTACGTGGATGACACGTTTGTCATCTGGCCACATGGCCGACTAGCTCTGAACCAATTCTTCAACCACATCAACTCCATACACCCAGCCATCAAATTCACCATGGAGGTGGAAAGGGATGGCAAGTTACCATTCTTGGATGTTTTAATCGAAAAAGACCAGATGGCTCAATGGGACACTCTGTCTACAGGAAAGCCACCCATACGGATGCCTACCTAAAACCTGACTCCCACCACCATCTATCCCAGAATTCCCTCATCAAAACTCTACACCATAGAGCTCGATGTATTTCCGACCGTCATCACCTTGCCAGTGAACTGGAACACGTACACCAAGCTCTCAAGATGAATGGATATTCAGACTACACAATCCGTAAAGCTATCACCCCAACCGTTGGAAAAGAACCATCTGAGGGCCCAATCAAAACCATCACCTTGCCATACATAGCAGGTATCACTAAAAAGATTTTAAAAAAATCATGAGCAAACACAAGATCTAGTTTCGATTTAACACAGTACATAAAATTCGTGATTTGATCCCATCTTTCGATTTAAAGCTTTCGTGACTGCAAGGATTCATCTTTGTTGGTTCTTTCGGTAAAGTCACGTAGAATGAGAATAAAATAATAAACTGTCCTCCAGACAGTCTCGTCCCTTCACCTGATGAAGGCCGCTTGTGTTGTGGCCGAAACGTCGTGAGAATATTATTGTGTTATTTTATTTTATCAATTTATTATTTTATTCTCATTCTACGTGACTTTACCGAAAGAACCAAAGAAGTTGATCCCATCTGTGAAGGATGTGATCCCTGACATGAAACTTAGCTATTTCAATGAGCCATTTCAATGCTAAATTATATGCTAATTCCTTTGTCAAGGCACTTTGTGTTTTTCTTCTCACACAGCTTAAAGGTCGTGATCTAAGCGTGGCTTCTTCCACTCCAGCGCTGTCCTCCAGACAGTCTCGTCCCTTCACCTGATGAAGGCCGCTTGTGTTGTGGCTGAAACGTCGTGATTTTTTGTTATTTTATTTTCACCTACGTGACTTTACCCAATAGAACCAAAGAGTATACATCTCATCAAGGCTAATTATGGTGACCATAGAAGACATTTTGTGAAAACTGGATTGGCATAAATGCACAAACATGAAGTTATGAACGTAAGTTCGCTGATGAGAGAGTTAACATAACCAATGGATGTAAACTTCAGGATATGGTTGAATAACTTCACAAAGGTGGCAGCAAAGTCAGGCTTCAGAATAAAGGAGTTCTGAAGGTACAATATCGTGGACGTAACTTTATAGGTTAAAGGTTCCCTGCCCTGCCTGCAATTCGATGTTGGTAAAAAAAAAATCAATTATCGAACGATAAAATGAGTGAGAAACCTGTTCCTCGTCATCATAAAAAATCACTGTGCACTAGTGCTATGGCTAACATTTGTAGAAATATGAGCATAACAAGTAAATTTAAAGCTGATTAGCGCAATTCCCTTTGTTTAGCCGTACGGATGAACACCTACTGTGATTCATGATTAATGTCTTAGCAGACAGAATCAAAAACGCATATCCATACAATTGCGTGTGTAATGACTCCGGACTCGAACTTTAGAGGTTCATTTCATTTGACGTAACGTAGCTTAGGACCCCGTCGTCGTGAGATAACGCCGACGTGGAGATCGTATCACCGAGCAGACCGCGACGACTTGAAGACAGTGACGACGTGAAGACAGCAACGATGGCCCGACTCCCTCTCCACAAACCCCGAATATCCCTTCTTGCCCTGCTTATAGCCTCGTGGATTCTCCGGGGGGGATTTCCCCCCCCCCCCCGCTGTCTCTTTTGGAAACTCTGGGGAATTTCTGAACCAAGGACACTCTGGGGAAATTCCCAACCAAGACCCTCCAGACTTGCTGACACCTTGTCTTTGCATCCAGTCTCGCTAACACCCTGTCTTCACCTCGAGACTTACTGACGCAATTTTTCCACATGGAACCTTAATTTTCGCAATGCATTTGTGGTTATTTTAAGTTGAAGTTTTTGGCTGTGGTACTGGCATCCATTATTGCCTCTGATAGTTGATAATACAGTGAGGGAAAAAAAAGTATTTGATCCCCTGCTGATTTTGTACGTTTGCCCACTGACAAATAAATGATCAGTCTATAATTTAATGGTAGGTTTATTTGAACAGTGAGAGAGAGAGAATAACAACAAGAAAACCCAGAAAAACGCATGTCAAAAATGTTATAAATTGATTTGCATTTTAATGAGGGAAATAAGTATTTGATCTCTCTGCAAAACACGACTTAGTATGTTTTTCTGGATTTTTTTGTTGTTATTCTGTCTCTCAATGTTCAAATAAACCTACCATTAAAATTATAGACTGATAATTTCTTTGTCAGTGGGCAAACGTACACAATCAGCAGGGGATCAAATACTTTTTTCCCCTCACTGTATACCAAAGGGTCTCACAGAGCAAGTGGGCTTTGACAATGGTTTTTTGGTTCAGAAATTACTGTCGCTGCAGAATTCAAAATGTTTCAATTGTGCAAATTGGTTCTATGGTCAATGTGATCGCCACTGGGCTACTCGCCACACGAGGTACCACCGGTAAACTCAAACAACATTAGTCAATAATAGTATGGCCTTAAAAGGAACAGTGTATATATAATAGGTGACGTTTCAGGCAATGGGCCTTCTTCATGGCAAACATATGGAAAGGCCAGGAAGCTACAGTGGACAATAATAATGTTGGATACTGCACTTTACACCATGGGGTCTGATGATAATTAAGTTTATGTCTTCTGATCACCATTTTTTTAGATTTGCATATGCATAGTTATATTATAATAGTATCTATCGAGTCACAGACGAATCCTTCAATTGTAATCAAACAGTATTACCACTGAATGCACTCCTGTATAAAATGTTGCTGGCACATTGCATTTGTGGATTGTTTTGTTCTTGTGAGGTCAAGGCAAGATCCACTTAGCAATGCATTCCTGGACCCCATTAACCTTTCAATGAAAGGAATTTACCTGATCCAGGCAGAAGCATCTGAGAAACAAGATGTGAGGTACACAAACATGACATTTAATAAAACAAAAATGAAACTTAACGGCATAAGGTTTGTCCAGCACTCAATAATAAAGATGTTTTCAGTGCAGGAAAGGCGTTTCATTCAGTCCTGCTGGCTGAAAGGTGTTCAGATTGGATACGAGGCGGAAAATTCTGTAATATTTCTGGTTTCATTCCCAACGGAGATCAAATATTAAAACACGCATTGACATGTCGCTGGGGCAGTGGTGCATCAGGCTGTCTTTTACTGACCACACTGGGTTACGTGGCCTCTGATGATGGTGATTGTTATTGTGAATACCATTCGGTGTTGCCATTTTGTACGCGTGCAAGTAAACATCTGCATGACATCGTTCACCTGAAAATACCACACTGCAACATATGACTGAGATTCAGTTATACGTGTTATGGTGTTACGATACAATAAGTGTACGTCTACATATACTTCCTGATAAATGGATCTCATTAAGTGTCTATTATAGTGGTGGAATGTGAAATTGTCGCTGTTGCTTTGCATCCGCATCAGCGGCAGTGCCGGACTAAGCGAGTGCGGGGCCTGTAGCATGATGTTATAAAGGGGCTCTAAATAAAATAAATAAAATAAACACGTAAATATTAAAACACACATTTTTTTATTGCATAGTAAAGTAATTGTATTTTCCCATTGGCTATACAGCCAGATAAAACGACAAATCGCTAACCCTAAACACCCAGTCGTTCATAAAAAATTAAGGCGGTATAGTACTATAGTAATAGAGCAAGTGCAGCATTTACTGAACCGGAATTGAGAGCTTGAAAGCATTTATAGCGCGGGGCCCTTGACAGTTCGGGGCCCGTAGCTACGACATACGTAGCTACCTTTGCTCCTAGGATAATTCAGCAATGATCAGCGGCCATACGAAAGCTGAAGATAGCAGTGCAAATGCTGCCATAGATTTACAGATTAAACAGCAATTAGCAACATTTGTATCTTCTCTAAAGTCCAAAGGCTGCCCTCATTGTGGAGGACGGGCATCGTGACAAATCATGACCGTGTAACAGAGCTTTGTAAATCCACTGCTGCCGCTAGGGCCTCTTCCACGCCATATTCGCCATGGAGCTTGTTTTACCATACATCACCACAGTCACACATTAATTGGCGATGGCAGTAGCGCACCAGCAAAGATAGCAACGACAAAAACTCAAACATGTATGTGGATAACACTGTGCGACCACCCCTGCTTACGACGCTTAAGGACGGGCCTCCATCGAGCCGAATGTATAGAGTAGAGTGGAGTGTGTAGTAGTGTACAGTGTAGTATATAGTGTAGTGTATAGCAGTGTAGTGTATAGTGTAGTGTATAGTAGTGTACAGTGTAGCTACGTATGCTACGGGCCCCGCAGTGTATAGAAGTGTAGTGTAGAGTAGTCTATAGTAGTGTAGTGTATAGTGTAGTGTGTAGTAGTGTAGTGTATAGTAGTGTACAGTGTAGTATATAGTGTAGTGTATAGTAGTGTAGTGTATAGTAGTGTACAGTGTAGTTTATAGTGTAGTGTATAGCAGTGTAGTGTATAGTGTAGTGAATAGTGTAGTGTATAGCAGTGTAGTGTATAATGTAGTGACTAGTGTAGTGTATAGTAGTGAAGTGTATAGTAGTGTAGTGTATAGTGTAGTGGATAGTGTCGTGTATAATAGTGTACAGTGTAGTATATAGTGTAGTGTATAGTGTATAGTAGTGTAGTGTATAGTGTAGTTATAGTAGTGTAGTATATAGTGTAGTGTATAGTAGTGTAGTGTATAGTGTAGTGGGTAGTTTCGTGTATATTAGTGTACAGTGTAGTAGTGTAGTGTATAGTAGTGTAGTGTATAGTGTAGTGTATAGTAGTGTAGTGTATAGTGTAGTGTATAGCAGTGTCGTGTATAGTAGTGTATAGTAGTGTAGTGTATAGTGTAGTGTATAGCAGTGTCGTGTATAGTGTAGTGTATAGTAGTGTAGTGCCTCCATAGAGCACAATGTGTTCGCCTACCGACCATTCCACTGTTAACGATGGGTTGTTGTCGGTACAGTAAATATCAATTAATGCATTTATTAGCCATGTTTCTTTGAATAGTATGTGTTTATAACGTTGTTAGTCTCTTTATGCATTAATATCCACTGTTTAAATATTATGAAGCAAGTTTTTTGGGGGGGTGAAAGGTGGTAACTTTCGATGCTATCGGAACGAATTCAGGCTTTAACGTGCGCTTCCTATACTCGCTTAGCGACCAAATCACTGAACGACCGGTCTCGTGGAACCAATCACCGTCGTTATTAGGGGTTCTACTGTAACATAAATCTCTGCCCCCCCCCTGCCCCCTAAAAGAAAAAATAATGAAAATGCTCCTTCTCTCTCTTTCAACCCAGAGTCCTCTTTTTATCCACCAACACTTTGCCAATCGACAACATCTAAACTAAATCTATCCATTCAGAGTCTGTTTGCCACACTTTGGTAAACAGCCGTATCATCAATTGGCCACACATAAGTAAACAGATTCGTCAGCTGAGAACATCACTCGCACACTGCCACGGCTGACATCCCTAATTGATTCTTATTTCCCATAACGCCAGGCCCCGGTCTGTAACCGCCGTCTACGCAAGCATACACAAACAAACAAAAAAATCTATTTAACCCGATCAATACATACAAACCAATGGAACCCGATACACCGCGCCACGCATCCAACCAAAACACTCGCCATTTCACATACAATATCTCTTTCTCTCTCTCTCTCCAACTACAATTTACATTTACACGTCCCTGTTGTTTCCTTTGTTGAAACTCCCAAAAGTGTCATGCCACGGCAAGCATATCCCCAACCTGATTGCGTAGCATGAGGCACGAAGGTGTTCCTGCGAGGTCAGAAAAAAAAACGCGCTCCTGTGCATTTGTTTTTATCTCCTCCCATTCCTTCCCAATCGTTGCCCTCGCCGTCATTAACGCGAGGAGATACTTCTTCAGGTTCAAGCCGGACATTTTCACGAATTGCCCACTGCGGATGGCAAAGCGCGTCTCGGAAAGCTGCGTAGCTGCGTGGTGGAGGACTTGTCCAAGGAGGGAGGTGACGACCGCAGTTGCGAGCTCGTCTTGTTGAGTTGCGCGCAGCGTTGCAGCTACTTAGATGCCGGCTACGTGTCCACCATGTGCATACCCGATTTTTTTTTTGCCCGACAAATCGGGTTATTGGTTTTAATGGGATTCAACCTGATTTTGCCGATTTTTCATAGTTTAATTTATTTGGTATAGCCCTGTGAGCCGGTCGGCTCTTGAATCGGGTGCAACAGCAACAAACAAAACAAAAACATAAACAAGAAAAACATCTTAAAGTGACTATGTGTGACTGTGCGAACAGAAAATCCAGGAAAAAAAAACATCAAAATATTCCTGAAAAAGCACCGTACACCAACGCTGTGTGCAAAAAATCCCAGTGGGATGCAAGTCAAACAACAACAACCACAAGAAAACTTAGATTAAGGCCATCAGTCTAACTCCGTACTACAATAAACAAAAAAACATGGCCAAAAAAACCTGTTTTTATTATCGGCGTCTCGTGCACACTTCAATCCTGCTCCTCCTCGTCGTCCGCCGCCTCCGCGTCGTCTTCATCGTCGTCGCTCTCGCCGCTGGACTCGGCGGCGTCGTCGCCGGCCGTCGCCGTCGGCCGTCGGGTAGTCGTGGAACCGCGTTGAGGTTCGACTCGATGAAGACGAGCTTCTCGACTTGTGCTGGGCGCCAGGCCGTTCGTCAAAACCTGGAATGGATCAATCCCAGCGTCGAGAAGTTTCGCTCAGACGCAGCGGCGGCGGTCGACGTGGCCACGCTGAACAGTTTGATGGCGATATTCTGGAGCGCGCATTGGCATGCTGAGCCCGGGGCCCCGGCACGAACGCCGCTAATGGGTGCGTGCGTGCGACTGAAATCCCGACTTAACTTTAATGAAAACCGAATAAAACTGGATTTGGGCAGGATCCAGGTGCTCCGGTTTTATATATAAAAAAAAACTATTAAAACCCGAATGAATAAAACCGGGCCGTGCCAGCCTTGCGTATCAGTGCCCTACATTATTACAGAGCAACTCAGACCCTTATTGGTCACCCCGTGCCCCTTACAAATCTCAACGTTCATCCTACAAAGTCCGATCACAAGGGAGAAACACAAACAAATAGACAAAACGTATTTTTATTACCCGTATTGAAACGGATGTTCGCCGTATGGACATGAAAACTCAATTTCCCTGCCTGCAAAGGAATACGGGGGGGGGGGGGGGGGGTCAATTTGGATACGTTGACAGCTGTGGATGTGGAGTGAGGCGAAGCAAAGCTAAGCTTCAACCCAGCCCGGAGTTTTGGTGCAGCGTTCCGTGCTACGAACCAGTGACGACTATCTGAACCGGTCGTGGGGCTCCCCTAGGTCGACTCAGCCTCAAACGAGAACCCGGTGCGGTGAGTGAAAACATCGCCACTGGGGAGACAAAGGCGGCCGGGCGTGGTGCTGGCCACCGAGCCACCCACCCACTCACCGCCTCGTGTGCCGTGTTGGCTGACAGTGTTCTTCATGGCAAGGCCCCGCTGTACCACCAGCTGCTCCTGGTGGCCTTTAGTGCGGTCCCTGACGTGTGGACCCCCACCGACTAGACACAAAAAGTGGCAATACCACCCCCCATCATTATCATTATCGTGCTGCTGTCAAACCAACAATGGTTTCAAACGTGTGGAGGCCCTCACTCACACTGATGGTGTCTTATCGGCGAAAGTGCCCCCCCCCCCTCGCCCAACCTCTGAAAATGAGTAAAGAACGCTGCAATAGCTGCTCGCAATCAGCACTTGCCCCAAGAGTCTATGCAGTCTACATGGGGGATCTTTGTCTTTGTGCGCCAGTAGGTGGGAATCGCACTCACCCAATGATTATCCTTTCAACGAAGAGACTTAACACGACCGTAACAACAACAACAAACACACGTGCGTGAGAAACAATAGGTTTGGGGTTGGGGCGGAAAATCCTGGGGTGATTTCGGAGAAAAGTGAGCAATGCATCCTCCCCTGACTCTTCTGCGCTGAGATGGATGGGAGCGCTGGGAATAATGCGAAGTGCTGCATCTCTACACACCCGCTCCCCCGTCACAAGGGGCACCACGGTGGCTATGAAATGTTATCTCCCTCGCCTGGTATGGAGGAGGTTGTGGGTCCGATCCCGACGCTGACTGTGCCTGCTGTATATTTGGAGTTTGCGTGTCTCTCTCTCTCATCATCATCATCAGTGGCTAGGAGATGTTATCTCCCTTGCCTGGTATGGAGGAGGTTGTGGGTCCGATCCCGACGCTGACTGTGCCTGCTGTATATTTGGAGTTTGCGTGTCTCTCTCTCTCTCTCATCATCATCATCAGTGGCTAGGAGATGTTATCTCCCTCGCCTAGTATGGAGGAGGTTGTGGGTCCGATCCCGACCCTGACTGTGCCTGCTGTATATTTGGAGTTTGCGTGTCTCTCTCTCTCTCTCATCATCATCAGTGGCTAGGAGATGTTATCTCCCTCGCCTGGTATGGAGGAGGTTGTGGGTCCGATCCCGACCCTGACTGTGAAACTGCTCTCTTATCTTCATTATTATTTGTGACCTACCAATGTCTGCAGGCAGGATCAATCGATGGCAATCCTATTACCTGCAGACATTTAACACCGTTAATTCCTCCTGTTTGATAATATTTCTCTTGTCCGTATGCATCTGTGCAGATCGGTTTTTCTTTTTTGCGGTTAAGCCATCGTCCCCACATACCGCTCGTATCAATGCGGATAAGAGGAGCGGCGACCCACTGCTCTGTAGAGTAACATTGGTATAAACGCTTGTCACAATATGAACAGCGCATTGACAACGCGCAGGGGCGGAGCCAGGATTTAAGGCCGGGGTGACATTCAACAAATTTAAATTTCAAGAATGATTAGAGAGTCAGGCTGTTGAACTAGACGCCATCGGTTGGCGACACACTCTGACAATGCAGTTGCACGGAATCCGCCAGACCGAGTGTCGTACACTTATACAGCAGAATGTCACCCCTGTCACCCCCCCCCCCCCCCTTGCTCCGCCCCTGAAAACGCGTACTGTTTTATGTACTGTTTACGAAGTGTGTTAACAAATCCACAACTGAGAAACACGATGATTGACAGAGGGGTGTGAATTATTTTTTCGATAGTGTAATTAAATAGAGGTACTGCAGGTAAGAAGTTTTCAGTTTTAAAGGCGTAGTTTAACAAAGACAACACTTGCCACCGTCCTTCAAACCCATCGGTGAAAAAGAGCAACGTTTGAGCTTACATTATAATATAATACTCTTTGGTTCTTTCGGTAAAGTCACGCAGGTAGAAAAATAATAGATTTCGACGTTTCGATCGCAACACAAGCAATCGTCATCAGGTGAGACAACCACAGCAAGAAACATTGCTGGAGTAGGCCTACTGCTGAAGCATTCGCTTGTTCAGCTCAACTGCTGAAGTAGTGCGGCCTGGAAGCGTATGATTAAATAATACACATTACATTTTGATTTAAAGAATTACTAATCTACAACTCATTACTAATCATAACCAATGACTGATTACTAATCGATTATATAATTACAATACCCCCCCCCCTCCGCCTCTAATCACTGCACCTGATATGAGTTAAGTGATGACGTCACCCTGCTGCTCTATATAAAACCGGGAGCAAGCGAGGGCTTTACCATTCTGGCGAATTGCCCGATGATGCTGGAAGTATTTACCAGCGAAACGTCGTACTCAAACTGTAAATGTGGATTCACTCTTCAACACACCGGTGGGCTAAAGTAGTGCATTATTTGTCTTTTGTCAACGTGACACTTTTTTTGCTGATTGGCCGTGTCGGGTGGTGGAGGGTTACGACACATTTATAAATAAACGCGATCTAACCCAAAAACCGTTATTATGAATAATATTGGTCGCGAAAGCCTACGTGTTGAACTGCTGAAGTAGGCCTACTTTACCAGTTGTTTCTTGCTGTGGTTGTCCCACCTGATGACGATTGCTTGTGTTGCGATCGAAACGTCGCGGTCGATTATATTTTTTCTACCTACGTGACTTTACCGAAAGAACCAAAGAGTATGGATTCCTGCAGTCACGACAGCTTCAAATCAAGATTATAATATAAAGTTTATGCGAGAGCCGGGGGCTTATGGGACCCCCAGTGTCCCGCCATGAAGTTCAAATGTCCACACGATTGCAAGTCACTTCGGTGAGCTATCATTCGTGTTAGCCAGGTGGCTTCTGCAAAAAAAATTGCTGCTACGTACCTGAAGTGGGCCTTACTTGGTGAGATAAAATAAAAGTAAACATGGTCTGTGGAACGTCCCCCCTCAACCGCCCCCCCGCAAACGCATGCCGTGCAATGCTGATACCACTCACGAACGGAAACTCCTTCGCGTTTACCAATGCAAAGTTCTGTCAACTTGTAATCAATCGAATGCATTCTTGCATGCTTCGTCACATTCAGTCGCGCGCATTTTTCCTCGGTAATGTCAGCGAGGAACGCTAATGCCGGACTTTTTTTTTATTTTCGTACGTAAATAAAACATTACGTCCACCATCAAATGTTGAGCAAGATGACAACGTGTGATGGTGAATGCGCATGGTGTCACACAGCACGGACGACACAGGGCCAAGACCGCAACCCTTATCGTTGCCTGAAGCTGCAGTTAAACGGTGCAACTTTGCCGCTTGTGACAATGTCCTATTTAATTTCACACCAAGGCCGTAATTATAATATATATATTGCTATAGAAATATTTTTTAAAAAAATAATTATTGCGTTGCTATGTTAATAAAAACAACAATTTGCTAAACCTTGGGAACAAAATCTGGACTTGTCTTCATGTAACAATGCTTGGATTTTTGTTAATATGATTGTGGTTATGGTTGTACTTTATAAATCCCTAATCTCTGCCATTACATACAATGAAACAAGAAAAGGTAAAAAAGAAAAAAAAACAGAGCAATGTAATACAATATACACTATTAGACATTATTGTAAAAAAACAAAAGTCCATCCTATGTGTTGGTGAATTTTAAAAAATATTTTACGCAGGAAATGATTTTTCAAATTTCGATTTTTTTTTTTTCCTGGAGGGGGACCCCCAGACCCCCTGGAAGATTTGGTCCCCCCAATATTGACTCCATGGCTACGGCCTTATTTCACACTAGTGTGCAAACGTATCTTGGTGACTAATGCAACCTCGGGTGCACGCCACCAAACCATTAAACTGCCTCACGGCACGCGCTTTTGATCAGCAACAAAGTCGAGGCCGGGTAGGCCTGACCTTTGACCTCCCCTATCACCTGGTTTCCCATCCCAGGGGATATCGGCTAAGCAAGGGCACCTGCATTGCTCTTCGAATAAATATAAACAGATCGTGATCTATTTTTAATTAAGTATAAATTATGAAATACAAAGCAGCTTAACTGTGGTGAGTGCGTTGCCTTTATGAAGACGGATTGTTCCAGTTTCGCCTTTAATCATCATTGGTGAGTCTATGGGACATTTTTTTTCCAGTATAAAAATGATGAGAAAATAAGAATAAGCTTTAACCTGTTTTGCCGCAAGTAATAATGCCTCGCAATAGGTATCTATTTGATATTTGAACACCCTAACACCTGTTTTATTGCCTGATAGGGTAAAGCCTATTCTTATTTTTTCATCATCTTGATACTGACGAAAGGATCCAATAGATACTTGCTCATTCCACTGCTGATGGGAGGACCCTCTACTTGAGGGAGCTATAAAGTGGGCCCACTCGAGGGCATTTTGGCTTAATTTTCGACACTGTCCCGTCGTCTTGGAAGAAGCTCAGAGCGACCAAATATTGGATATTACGTTGCCGTGACGACCGCATAACCCTTCCCCACTCCCCCCCACCACATCAACAAAACACATTTCCCAAAACAAATTTCAACAAAACTTTGTGTGCCGAGTACCAACGGGACAACATTTATTTCCACTTCGCCGCAGTGAATGGCACAACATGAACGATGACGCGGTTTAAAGGAACATTATTGCATCCATTTAACTTCGGCTTCGCGCAATGCCGGGCAGCGAACAAGCGAATACATTTGGGTCGAAGCTGCACCCTGGCAAATTGAAATTGACGATTCTCAATTAAACGTCAATTTTGACATCATCATCATCATCATCGTCATCTCGCGAAAACTGTCCCCCACGCTTGACAACTTTAACGCGGGGGGCGGGATCAGAAATCGCGCCTCCGATTTGCACGGTTGGCCATGCACGGCGCGGGAAGAAGTTCAAAGTACCTACAGCAATGGAGGACACCGTGGCGAATGTTTCCTTGCGAGGGAGTCACAGGTGAGGTGAGAAATGTGAAACGATGCTAAGGGGGGGGGGGCGAACAAAGAGAAAGTGGGCTAAATTGCTGGGACAAAATTCAAGAGATTACAGCGTAGATGTCACTTCCTTTTTGACACTGATCAAGGTGGATGAAATTGAAGAGACCCCGAGACGGACAGAACACACATTTATCCCCCCCCCCCCCCCCACAAATTTAGATGGAAAAAAAAATTTTGGCCGCAAGCAGTCAAGAACGAGGATAGCAGCCCGAGGGCATTCTGCAGCGAAGTACAAAGCGTTGGGATTTTAACAACAATTTTAACCACAATTTTAAACCATAATTTGGAACACGGAGGAGCCATGATGCTCGCCAAAGTCGCCGAGAAACGCCCAGGTGTGATGTGGTCGGGAGTGAAGGGGGGGGGGGTTGGAAGTAAAATCGCAATGCCTGGAAAAGGTGGCAGAATACCGACGAGCTGGGAAATTAGGTGGAGGTAGAAAACGTCGAAGCATCCGGAGCTTGTTAAGGCGGCGGTGGTGCCGGCGTTGGTAGCAGCCGCTGTCAAGACGCTGAAAGGAGGTGGTGGCTGCCTGACAGATGCCGAGAGGAAGAGGCACGAGACGATAACGCTGCATTGGAGTGGGGGAACAATTGTCACAGGCTTGGAAATAGGGCCATTATCATCCCGTTACATAACAAGGAAAGGGAGCGTATCAACCCCGCGGGGACGAGTTGATTGCGCATTCCCGAATGGATGTATGCCAGAGTTATTTTTGCTGAAATGCGTGCAAACAAACGGACGGCAGTTTGTGTGTGTCAGAGTAACAATCCACCGTCGGTTTACCAACAGACAAATACTGCAACAGAGGAGTACCTGGGGACACTTGGGAGTATATTTTTGGGTTTTGTTTTGGAGGTTTTAATAAGCAAAATATGTAATTAGTATTATTTTTAGAAGAGTGCTGCGTGCTAAGGCACTCCGGGTACGTTAAAGCTGGCAGCCCAAGCGGCTTCCGTGATGGGTCGCTGGAGGCAATGGACGGCGTTGTATTATTATTATTATTTTTGATCAGTGGGTGTCATGATGTCACCCACTTTTGGCGCTACGCCGTGCCCAACTTATAACCCTGTGCGCTCGCTGCGTCTAAGCATCGGGTAAAGAGACAGCAGCAGCACGACCCAGTAATCACGATGGGCCATTGGCACCAAAAGAGTGCCGCGTTGTCTCCTTCATCCACCGTAAGACAAAACGCCCACGTGCTTCTCGGTCAGCTGTTGGTCTGTCTATTATCACAAATGGGCGCTCACCCTGCAGATCTCGGCACAAGTCAATTTCTGCCACCCACAAAAAACACAGACGCCAATGTACGGGATTTGTCCCAGATAAATGTCCCGGGCAGGTGGCAACGCCACCCTACGGACTCGGGGTGTCTGTACTGTGTACAGATGATGCAAGTTTGTTAGGTCGGACATTGGCTGGGACAATTAAGCTTTTGGTCTTTTTTTGTATTAAGTTGATAGCGGTGGCTAGGCATAGCCCTCTGACGCCTGTTATCACCGGTATCATTTGGAGATGGGTCTATCGATTAGCGGGGGGTCGGCAAAACCAAAATGACAAGAAGCGCCAATTTTTTTGCTCGAATTCAGTAATAAAAAAATAAAAAATAAACCCTCAATATTTCAAAAGCCGCAATGCAACGTGATGAAGACGCGGCGGTGGTGGGTCCTTAATAAATCACGTCACGCTGAAGCAGTTCCTTGAATTGCCGCCCGCATGCAGCTCTAATGCTCCAGGTTGCCCAATCCCCCGGGCACGTGGAAGCATTCGCTGATGCTGCCTATTTGTTATTGTTGTTTGTTGTTGGTGTTGCTGCCCTGCCCAATCCAGAGAGAATGAATCAATGTATTCATTATTGTTTTTTTTATTTCGAGACTTGCTTACCATTTTCTCTATTTTGCACTCCTATCGGGGTTTGTTTTTTTGTGTTGTTTGCCGGTGTAACTTACCGACCCGCCCCTGCTGGACCATCTGTAAAAGAAATGAGAAAGAGCTTCATGGCTCATCGGATTCCTCCTGCAGTCTAAGTAAAGATTCTGATCGTCCGTGTGCACCACTGCCAATGCAGCGACAACACCAAATCGTTTCCTTTCTTCGTCTAAATCCTCGTCTATAACCTCGTCTAAATCCTCTTCAAAATCCTCGTCTATAACCTCCTCTAAATTCTCGTCTATAACCTCGTCTATAACCTCTTCTAAATCCTCGTCTATAACCTCGTCTACATCATCGTCTCTATCTTCGTCTCTATCCTTGCTCGAGCCTAGGCCTTTGTGGCCTAAGCTACGAGTTGGGGCCCCTTTGACAACCACCACCATAACACGTTTTCCACAACGGTGTCAAATAACAACAATACTTATTTAAAACGCGGTTTGAATGGTTTTTTTTAATGAAAATTATTTCATTTGGTAGTGGGGCTGCATTTTGCATGAGACGGAGCGGCCCCTACAGCGTTAAATTTGCGAGACCGTGAGGGTAACGACGCCACGTGATTAGGGCAAGAGGAGCCGCGATATAGAAACAGCCTCTAGGTGCGACCACGCGAGACAAATCAAATATTGGGGGGCCCCCACCTAACCGATTGCCGCACCCGCCTGAGCTGATGTCGTTACTACGTCACTGATGATGTCGTCACTACGTCACTGATGATGTAGTTACTACACTGATAATGTCGTTATACGTCACTGATGATGTAGTTACTACGCAACTGATAATGTCGTTACTACGTCACCGATGACGTCGTTACTATGCCACTGATAATGTAGTTACTACGCCACTGCCTATGGGGCCGTCCATAAATGACGTCACGCACCTGGGGGGGGGGGGGTCAGACATTTGCGACGATGTGTGACAGGGGGGGGGGGGGGTTGATAAATGTAACGTCACATCCAAATGCGCAACTTTAAATAAATATAGACAACACGTTCTACTTAATTAAATAGACTTTTTAATAAATGTTTTCTCCTACAACATCAGAGTGCAGCGCCACGTTAAATACGCACTACAATGACAATAGTTTAAAGCGATTTGAAGGGTGGGGGGGGGGGGGGCAGAGCTTTGTGATGTCATATTTGAGGGGGGTGGGGGGTCTGACTTTTTGTGACGCCGTGTGACGAGTGGGGGGGGGGGGGGCCGGGGAGGTCAAAAATCGTCCAAAATCGCGTGACGTCATTTATATGGACGGCACCCCCAGGTCAGAGGGCTCTTGTCTTCGGCACGTCGTGCGAGTTGTCCCAGGCCGAGCCCTGTCCAAGCGACATCAGCGTCCTCAGTCCCCAGCACTTCCTGGGCCTCGCTTTGCCGGGGACCGAGCCTTGAATATGAATTGGGGGAAAAAAAATACGAAAGAGGAGGGAGTCATCGTCGCTTTGAGACACTCCACCACTCCTGACGCAATTAACTGGCTTCATTCACCTCGATGTAAAATTATAGATGTTCGACATGCGTGTTCTTCGCTCATTTTCGTAGGTGGGGGGTGGGGGGGGGAGGGACGGTATTTTCGCAGATAAGACATCATTGGTGAGGGCCGCCACACATTTGAAATGTTTGGGGGTTTGACAGCAGCACGATGATGATGATGATGATGGGGGGGGGGGGGTGGGGGTGGTGTTTTCACTTTGTGTATCATCAGGGTCTGCAATAAAGGCCACCAGGAGCCGACAGTTGGCTAGCGGGGCCTTGTAACGAGTCGCACTGCTCTACGTCAACACAGGCAATACGAACGGGAAGGATTTGGGAGGGTACAATTGTCAGCTTCTGCCGTTAAAAGGATGACGTTTAAGGCTGAAAGGAATTCTCCAAATCCGGGTTTAAAAAAAAACCGCAAAAGGTAGCCACGTGCAAAACCAGCAGCAGATTTCGGGCCGATGAAAAGGATAGGGAAGATGCAATTAATTCTAGATTTAAAGCTTTCGTGACTGCTAGGATCCATACTCTTTGGTTCTATTGGGTAAAGTCACGTAGCGCTGTCCTCCAGACAGTCTCGTCCCTTCACCTGATGAAGGCCGCTTGTGTTGTGGCCGAAACGTCGTGATTTTTTTGTTATTTTATTTTCACCTACGTGACTTTACCCAATAGAACCAAAGAGTGAAGACGCAATTAATTTCGCAGGAGCAGCGGAGGGTAAGAGACGTCGATCGTCCGACGGGCACGTGCTCGAGAAAGCATTCGCAGATGCGCCAGAGAAAGTGGATGTTTTGGATTGCGCGAGTATCGCCAGTCACGTGTGGCAACTGAATTGGAGAGGGGGGTTGGGGGGGGGGGTCAGGTTGCCGCGACAGCTGCTAGTTCGGGATGGGTTTGGGCCGGGGAAAAGTCATTGAATCCAGATGGCCGGGATACAGCAGAAGGGAGAGCCTCTCGTGACGCAGACCAGACGCGACTTTCCAGCCTCGACGGGACGCAGTGGCGGACGCGAGCGATGGAATCGAAAATATTGTCTGCATTACGGAAATTAAGAGAGGGAGAGAGAGAGGGGGGGGGGGTATTAACAAACAAACAAAAAATCGAGGACACAAACTCTTGTTTTGAACATTGACGACAAATCGAGATGCTGGGTGGTGTGCATTAAACCACGGCCATGGGCGGCACACTTATGTAATTAAGCACGCCGATCATTATTTCACAT
Source organism: Petromyzon marinus (assembly GCF_048934315.1). Classification (NCBI taxonomy): domain Eukaryota; kingdom Metazoa; phylum Chordata; class Hyperoartia; order Petromyzontiformes; family Petromyzontidae; genus Petromyzon; species Petromyzon marinus. Next base: position 8,698,530 of record NC_133687.1, read on the forward strand.
CACAGGCAGCAAGGGATACCAGGCTTGCACTGTAGTGCACGTGCAATAATCCACAAGGCTATCTCGTGAGCATGGCTGTACATTAGACACTACGAGAATTGCTACTCGTGTGCACCTGCATGCCATACTCGCATGATGTGTCCACGCGTGCACATTCTAAAGCACTCGGAAAACGTATACACTCAACATCGCAGCGCGCGATGCACAATCGTAGCACTAATCCGCGTAAACTTTCATTTTCATACAAAGGCAAAGATTTCCCGTATAATAATTACTCGGGGCAAGTGCTGTTAGCGATCACCTATGAAGGCTGGTACTCATTTGAGGCTGAGTCGACCTAGGGGAGGCCCAGGACCAATTCAGATAATCGTCACTGGTGTTGGCCTTGAGCGAGAATCGAACTCGGGTCGCCGGGTTTGCAGCGCAGCGCAGCGTAGCGCTATCCGCTACACCACTGCTCCCCACACACACTCACGCATACACACCAATGCCCATGGGTACACGAATAGCCACTGACAAACACGCGTCCACGAGCACACGAGCACAAAATCTCATGGGGCATACACCCACACACAGACATCCCCTACGGGCTCCCACTCGCGCTGTTCAGATAGCGCTACATTATTCACACTCCGAACACACGCCTGGTTTTTTGAGCTAAAAGATTTATCAAGCAGTCCCACCTCCCTCCCTCCTCTCTCGCTGGCGAACTCCGAGCAAAGCACGTGACAAAGCAAGCAGAGGCTGGAGCGAACCAGAAATGCTTTCAGGGATAATTATGCTGGGACTCACTTTCATGCTGTGGTGGTGGGCAGCAGTTGCGGGGGCGGCGGGGGGGGGATGAGGGGGAGAGGGCACTCTGAAATCTGGTGCTGCAGGATCAGTCCAATTTGGTGCGAAATTTGAGCCAGAGGCACCTGGGATTGTTCGACAGCGGTGCGAAAAGATCCCATTTCCACTCGGCTTGTCGCCTCGCCCGCGAGGATGTACCCCATCAAAAGATGAACGTGACCCCCGTCCCTCCTTAAATGCAGCTAAACAGTGGCCGTACGTTGTAGCTCTCCAATTATATCGCGAACACGAATCATACAGCTCGCAAATAACAAAAAATGGAATCTTCAGACGTTCACACTTTGTGTCGTTTATGTATTAGTTTTTTTTAAAAAGAGAAAGAGACGTTGTATGGCCTGTAACAGACTGTTGGGGCAAGTGCTCCTAGCAAGCAGCACCTATGAAGGCCGGCACGATGCGCGACCAGGGCGGGTCGTCAGCACCACCCCCGGCCACCTTTGTTTCCCTCGTGGTGATGTGTTACACATCACAACAGGTACTCATTTGAGGCTGAGTCGATCTAAATGAGGGCCCATGACCGATTCAGATAATCCTTAGTGGTGTTGGTGACCGTGAGCAGAAATCTAACTCAGGTCGTCGGGTTCGTAGCGCTGTTTTCTATTTAAACATAACTTCGAAAACCGCGATGGAAATTGAAACACCATTGAGGGAGAAAACAACGCAATGATGGCCGTACGTGCCTCAAACAATAGCCGTACGTCTCAAATAATATCCGTAAGTCTCTCAAACAATAGCCGTACGTGCCTCAAAGAATAGCCGTACGTCTCTCAAACAATAACCGTACGTGCCTCAAACAATAGCCGTACGTCTCTCAAACAATAGCCGTACGTGCTTCAAACAATAGCCGTATGTCTAAAATAATAGCCGTACGTGTCTCAAACAATAGCCGTACGTCTCTCAAACAATAGCCGTACGTGCCTCAAACAATAGCCGTACGTCTCTCAAACAATAGCCGTACGTCTCAAACAATAGCCGTACGTCTCTCAAACAATAGCCGTACGCGTCTCAAACAATAGCCTACGTCTCTCAAACAATAGCCGTACGTGTCTCAAACAATAGCCGTACGTCTCTCAAACAATAGCCGTACGTCTCTAAACAATAGCCGTACGTCTCTCAAACAATAGCCGTACGTCTCTCAAACAATAGCCTACGTGTCTCAAACAATAGCCATACGTCTCTCAAACATTAGGCGGACGTGTCTCAAACAATAGCCTACGTCTCTTAAACAATATCCGGACGTCTCTCAAACAATATCCGTACGTCTCTCAAACAATAGCCATACGTGTCTCAAACAATAGCCGTACGTGTCTCAAACAATAGCCGTACGTCTCTCAGACAATAGCCGTACGTCTCTCAAACAATAGCCTACGTCTCTCAAACAATAGCCGCACGTCTCTCAAACGTGCAACAATAAAGTCCAAGACTACCCTGTGATGTCTAGCTGGCTTAAATAATTCATGGAATTTAAATGTAACAAAAAAGTGTCTTACAGTTGAATCCGATGTTTTTTTTTATATATATATGTGAGGAGCGAAATTGATTTTCTAACAATTGTGAGGCTGGTGTATTCACTTGAGCACGCATCTACGTGGTGACTGACATTCCTGTTACTATGCGCACCGAAGTGATTAGAACACGACACTAAAATGTTAATTCCCCCACCTTTCTTCAATGACTTCAGCTGAGAAATAAAACAAATTTACGTCGCTCAGACACCTGAGGGAAAAAAGGACACGATATCACCACACTCGGAGTTCGATTTTTTTTTTAAATGTCGATAAGTGTATTTGTATTTTTACAATCAGAAGCTGCTGTTCAAGGGTTTATATATGGTTGGTGAGTGAGAAGAAAGGCGGCGTGGGGCGGGGAGGGATGGTGAGGACTTAGTGGGTGTCCAATTACCTACTAATTGGCTGTGATGTCAGATGCATTGTGGGTAAACTGGCAGCTGAAGCACCAATTAAAGTAGCGCGTCTTGTGTGCGCAAATGCACTTATGTGTCTCTAAGTGTGTGTGTACCTGTGTGTGTGTGTGTGTTTGCTTGCTTGTGGGGAATGGTAGTGTAGCGATTAGCACCTGGTGACCCGGGTGTTATTGCCCGTTCACGGCCACCAACACCGGTGAAGATGATCTGAACCGGTCCTAGGCCTCCCCCTAGGTCGACTCAAGCTCAAATGAGTGCCTGGTGCGGTGTGGAAAAAAACATCGCCACCGGGGATACAAAGGTTCTGGCCAACCAACCCCTCGTGCGCCGTGCCGGCCTTCATATGTGCTACTCGCTAACAGCACTTGCCCCAACAGTCTGTTAAGGCTACACGGGGGGGGGGGGGGGCGGGGGGGGGGGGTCTTTGTTCTTGCTTGCCTTAATTCCAGTTGGAAATGTGCATGCGTGCGTGCGTGTTGCACGCAAAACAACATACAGGTAGTGCTGATCAAAGACTATCGACTCTATTGACCACTGCATTGTTACTTGTCCGGTGGTGGAGCAAATTCCGATCGTGTTTGTGGCGTTATTAAAGCATGGCACTGCATGCATAAGCCATGCAAAATGTGAACTCCTCTAAAAAATTTGTTTTGTTAAGCTGCGTATTATTTGTGGGGGGGGGGGGGGGGTTTACTGAAAAATGCACAATATCTAATTTAATAAATACAGCCACTCGAATACACGTGCGGTGTGTATTATATTTATTGAAAATAAACATCTTTGAATGTAAACGATGCAGAGGGGCAGAGAAAGAGAGAGAGAGAGAGAGGACAGTAATTGTGTTTAAAGTAGCTTGGAAACTAATAGCTAATAGTGGGAAAATTGCATGAAATGAAAATGTTACCTTTCTACGATTTCCTTTGGCGAATGTGCTATTATGCATTGTCCATCGCTGCTATGTCCGTCAAAAGCGCTCTTCTTCGTAACAACGCCAATTATCAAGAACGACTTCCGTTGGACAGCTTTCGTCGGCAGTTTTCCGCGATGCCGTTTTCTACTCGTGGGTGCACTTGGATGGAACAACGCGACATTGTTGTCGCGTTGTTTTAAACATGATGAGGTCCCACTCGCGATGTGGGGTATCATTAAATCATCATTATTGATCCTCATCAATCATCATCGCCGTCCGTGGTCAATCCACAGCTAGATGAAGACCACGACCCAAGCTGTCTCTCCTTCTCTCACGAGAGAAGGAGATGACAAAATATATATTAAGACCGGGAACAAGTGAGGGCTTTACCATTCTGGCGAATTGCCCGATGAAGCTGGATGTAATTACCAGCGAAACGTCGTACTCAAATTTAAAATGATGTTGATTCATTCTTCAACACACCGGTGGGCTAAAGTTGTGAACTATTTGTCCTTTGTAAACGTGACACATTTTTTACTGTTTGGCCGTGTCGGGTGGTGGAGGGTTACGACACATTGATAAATAGCGCGATCTAAACCAAAAACCTTTATTATGAATAATATTGGTCGCGAAAGCCTACGTGTTAAACCAAAATATATAAGGTAAGTTTCGGGAACTTTCCTGAGTGAGCAGCCTTTCTTGTTTTCTCAAATAATTAGCTGCCTCAAGCCATCAAGAACATTGGGTACAACTTATGTACGTGATGGGCTTCACCATCGCGTGACATCTCCCCTCTTCCTCCTCAAGTTGATGGTGCCACGGTGGCGAAATGTTAACTACCTCGCCTGGTATACAGGAGCCCCTTCAGTTCGATCCGATCCTCACGCCTGCTGTATATTTGTGGAGTTTTGCATTTCTCTGTCTCGCCGTGGTTGCGTGGAATTTTCTTCGGGTCCTCCAGCTTTTCTCTACACATGTAGAATCAACATCACGCGTTTAGGATAATTTCGCTGCTGTTTTTAATTTCAACGTGATGATGATGATAAGCCACTTCGATGAGCTATCATTTTTGGCCAGGTCGCTTATGAAAAAGAGCTACTATGTAGCTGAGTGGGCCTTACCTAGTCAAAATAAAAAAAAATTTCAAATCGTTTTGATTGGAGGTTGGTGAGATTAACATCTCTTAATGTTCGACGGCTTGTGCACCAGATCTTATTTATTCACGATGTACTTACAAAAAAATCCGCAGACTACCTACTGGATCACCTCTCTGTTTCAAAGAACAAATTTGACCTCAGGTCTTCGCTCATTTACCAGCTTCACATTCCCTATTGCCGTACAAAAACCGGAGGAAGGGCCTTTGCTATTGATGCCCCCAGGGTCTGGAATGCTATTGCCAATAAACTGCAACTTGAATCACTACTTATGAGATCTTCACTCAAAACTGCTCTAGAGAGTTGTACACCCCTAGCTGCCACTGCTATTCAGTGGCCTAAAATATGGCTCTAGGGTTTGGTGTTACATGTTATTTATGTAGTTTATTGTAAAAAAATTGGTCACAGTCCCTATGATCACTGTTACATTGCATTTATGGCTTTATTTTGGTGATTTTGAAAATGTATTTTTGGTTTGGCCATGTTTTTGTTTATTGTAGTACGGAGTTAGACTGATGGCCTTAATCTTAGTTGTCTTGTGGTTGTTGTTGTTGTTTGACTTGCATCCCACTGGGATTTTTGCACACAGCGTTGGTATGCAGTGCTATTTCAGGAATATTTTTATGTTTTTTTCCTGTATTTTCTGTTTGCACAGTCACACATAATCACTTTAAGATGTTTTTCTTGTTCGTGTTTTTGTTTTTTGTTTGTTGCGGTTGCACCCGATTCAAGAGCCGAATGGCTCACAGGGCTATACCAAAGAAATGGAACTATGAATGAAAATAAATGGAAATGGAACAGCTGTGTACTTCATCTTCTCAATGAGATTCGGCACCTAACTGGGCAAACCAGGGTTGGGCCACTGCACACATGTTGCAAAACTCCCATGCCGGAAGGCGGTGCAGCAAATTGTGGACTCATCTCCAGTCAAAGTGTGGACTAATCTACAGTTAAAGTGTGGACTAAACTCCAGTTAAAGTGTGGACTCATCTCCAGTCAAAGTGTGGACTGATCTACAGTTAAATTGTGGACTCATCTCCAGTCAAAGTGTAGACTAATCTACAGTCAAAGTGTGGACTAACCTCCAGTCAAAGTGTGGACTCATCTACAGTTAAAGTGTGGACTAATCTACAGTTAAAGTGTGGAGTCATCTCCAGTCAAAGTGTGGACTAATCTACAGTCAAAGTGTGGACTAATCTACAGTTAAAGTGTGGACTAATCTACAGTTAAAGTGTGGACTAATCTACAGTTAAAGTGTGTACTAATCTACAGTTAAAGTGTGGACTAATCTACAGTTAAAGTGTGGACTAATCTACAGTCAAAGTGTGGACTAATCTCCAGTTAAAGTGTGAACTAATCTACAGTTAAAGTGTGGACTAATCTCAAGTTAAAGTGTGGACTCATCTACAGTTAAAGTGTGGACTAATCCACAGTTAAAGTGTGGACTCATCTCCAGTTAAAGTGTGGACTATTCTACAGTCAAAGTGTGGACTATTCTACAGTCAAAGTGTGGACTGTTCTACAGTTAAAGTGTGGACTAATCTACAGTTAAAGTGTGGACTATTCTACAGTTAAAGTGTGGACTCATCTACAGTTAAAGTGTGGACTATTCTACAGTTAAAGTGTGGACTCATCTCCAGTTAAAGTGTGGATTAATCTACAGTTAAAGTGTGGACTCATCTACAGTTAAAGTGTGGACTAATCTACAGTTAAAGTGTGGACTCATCTACAGTTAAAGTGTGGATTAATCTACAGTTAAAGTGTGGACTTATCTCCAGTTAAAGTGTGTTCTTATCTCCAGTCAAAGTGTGGACTCATCTCCAGTCAAAGTGTGGACTAATCTACAGTCAAAGTGTGGATTAATCTCCAGTTAAAGTGTGGACTTATCTCCAGTAAAAGTGTGGACTCATCTCCAGTCAAAGTGTGGACTCATCTCCTTCCCATCTGTTGCATCTGTATGGGATAGAGTGTTGTCCCCTCGCGGCTTTTCTCTGCCACTCAGGATTCCTCCCGCATGCATAAATACTCGTTACTTGGCAAAAAAAAAACTATCTTAATGTAAAGGCGACTGCAGGGCTTGGGCAATTGTTGACACCGATTCACTCTCTAGCTGCTACCTTCTCGTTTGTCCGTGGCTCCTCTCGCACCTCCGCGCATCACAAATTGTCAAGCGTGCGTGAAATGCAGTCGGCCTTTATTGACGGTGGAGACTTAAAAGAACACAAATGTTCGCCAAGCATTATACGTGACACCCTCAAACCGTTATCTCTTGCTTACAGTCATTCAGGAAACTTCGTTCGAGGGTGATCGTGTAGGACTTCCACGATGCGACGGTAGTGTGCGGCCAAGTGAACGTTTTTTTTTTTAAAACAATCGTCTTTGAATCGCAGCAAAGGCCGCGTTCGTCACTTCTTGGGCGGGGGGTTGTTGTTGGTGAGAACCATTTGAAGAAAGAGAGTGCAGCGAGCGATTCATGTTCCGTGAATTTGCCTTGAGTCTAATACATTGATAAATGTTACGTCGGCAAAATAAATAAATATGATTGATGAATTCCTAAAAATATATATATACTTTTGCAAATATGTAATGCCTGCACCGTGCACACTTAGGATCTTCCCTCCAATTAGACGTAGGGACCCTCATAACCTTAATCAGATCCCTCGATTGCGAAATGCATCTTCTTTCTTTCACGTGGCAGAGTGATGATCAGCAAACTTTTACAAGCTGATGTCCACGTTGGCTGAGAACAGTTGGGGCGGCCGGGTTAGAGAATCTGAATATTGATCCCCACCCCCTCTTTTACGACTGCATACGCCCGTCGCTACAGGCAGACACGTTACAGGTCTGCCTGTCTGCCTGATGATGCTAGTTGTAATTACTGGCGAATCTTCGGGACTGTAAATGTAACGAATTGGCACGTTCTGTTAACGTGACAAACCTCACTAATCGGCTGTGTGGAGAGGTGGCGGGTTTAACGCGATCTAACCCAAAAACAAGCTCTGTTTTGGACGTCGCAGATGTTGAGCAATCGATGAATCCAATGGCCGTGGAGTGGCTCTTTGCTGGGGTGTTGTATATCAACGAGAAGCAGACTCTTAAATTAGATATGCCTCTATGCATTAGACTTATACGATTTAGTTTGTTGTCAACATTGATTGGTGCTTTTTTTTTACTTTTCACAATGTATGTGAAATGACAAGTTCACCCGTTCACCCGATTTAACACCATTACATTTTTATCTTAGAGGTTTTTTTTTTAATGAGTTTAGTCTACACGAGCAAACCAAGGGACCTTTAAGAACTTAAACATCGTATCGCGGATGCTACTGTGTCATCCATCCCTACAACTGTGTTGGAATATCGTGTCTCAGAGTTTGAACGCCGAAACAGATTGATAATGGTGAATGATGGACGAAATGTAGAATTGTATAAATTATTCGAGAATATTGAACCAATGTAATGAAAATGCAAACCGAATAATATTACATTTACGTCGGCATTTCGAATGCCAATGAAACTCTTCAACGTTATTTTTGGCATATTCGTTTTCGGACACCCCTGTGCACTGACTGGATTACTGCATACACGAATTCACGTCTGATGGTGGCGTGCCATTGAAGAGATGTCAGCAAGCGCCGCTAGGGGGCACCGATCGTGAGAATCAACACCCAAGACTCTCGCTTCCTTCCCACGAGGATGGCAGACAATCATCCTGCACTGCGAAGGATTGCCGAGGAAGATGAACCATCGATCATATGGCCCACCACACGGAGCAACGTACGGCTGTCCCTGTAACGGGAAAGCGTTAGGTAATGACTGTCACCAGTCAGCACTGGTCTGTCAATGCGTGGTGAGATGTTAGCTACCTCGCCTGGTATACAGAAGGTTCGGCGGTTCGATCCCGACCCATGACGCTTGTATGTTTGGAGTTTGCACATTTTTCTCCCCGTGGTCGCGTGGATTTTTTTTCCCTCCGGGTATTTTTTTGTCCCTACAGCATTTAGAAACACGCATCGAGATGATTTCGATGATTTTGGTGCTCCGAATGTCCAAATGGTGGGCCACTTTGTTGAGCTATCACTTGTGGCCAGGTTGATTCTGAAAAAGAAGTTCATGCCTCAGTGGGCTCTGCCTGGTAGGATGGGGATGATTTAGTGTTGTCGTTGTATGTGTTTGGGTGATTTGTTTACCTTTCCCGTACTGTGCACTGCTATCGTGTTTTTGTACCGTGTGTTGTTGTCACGTTCTTACCCCTTGCCCCTACTGGACATCTGTGAAAAAGAGCTTCATAGCTCATCGTATTCCTGCAATATAAATACATTTTCTGATTCTGATGTTGAACTTCGTTCGCGCCGTACGTAGCCAACGGTGCTTTATCGGAGGTGCGGGTGAATGAGAACACACGTGTGTGTGTGTGCGAGTGTGTGTTTTAACAGGCGTCCATGTGTCGGTATTCGTGTTTGCGTTCGGGAACCGCTCCAGGGATTTTTACGTAGGCCACGTGCAGCCGCTAAATTGAAAGCAACATCCTCCGATGGGGCCAAATTGCCCAAAGGGGTAATACTCGGCTCGGCACGCTGATGACACGATAAGGCGGCTGACATCTACATCTCTGCGTCTGTGAATCTATTTCTGTTGTGTTTCTTTACTCGACCCGGCCGTTTTTTATTTTATTTACGTTTTTGTTGTAACTCACAATTAGCATTCGCCTCGGTGTGGAGAGTGTCCAAGACCTGATCAATAAGCGGACGGGTCTATTCTTGTGCCCGACGGCAGGCGCAATATGCACAGGAGCTAGATCAGAATCCGAATCTGTATAGTTGGACTGGAGGAAACAGATGGGCTATGAAGTTATTTTTAACAGATGTCCAGCGCGGGGCGGGTCAGCAAGTTACAAACAATAATATAAAAAAACGATAGGAGTGCAAAATAAAGAAAATGGTAAACAAGTCACTAAATAAAAATCATAATTTGTTTATATCACACCTGATGATGATTGCTTGTGTTGCAGTCGAAACGTCGTGAGAATTGTATTGTTTTATATTTGTATTATTTTATTGTTTCCCTTCTACGCGACTTTACCGAAAGAACCAAGAATATGAATCCCTGCGTCAGGGTCGGGATAGAACCCACGACCTCCTGCATACCGTGCGAGGTAGTTAACAGCTCCTAGCCACCGTGATGATGATGATGATGAGAGAGAGACACGCAAACTCCAAATATACAGCAGCAGGCGTCAGGTTCGGGATCAAACCCACGACCTCCTGAATACCCGGCGAGGTAGTTAACATCTCCTAGCCACCGTGATGATGATGAGAGAGACGCAAACTCCAAATATACAACAGGCGTCAGGGTCGGGATCTAACCCACGACCTCCTGTACACAGGGCGAGGTAGTTGACATCTCCTAGCCACCGTGATGATGATGAGAGAGACACGAAAACTCCAAATATAGCAGGCGTCAGGGTCGGGATCGAACCCACGACCTCCTGTACACAGGGCGAGGTAGTTACCACCTCCTATCCATCTCGGCGCCGCCCTCCTCCTCAGTTAAAGGGGCATCAGAAGCACTTCAGCCGGCGAGGTCGTCCTTTCAGCAGCGTGGATTCAAGACGAGCGAAGGAACAAACAAAAAATCGCGGACCCCGTTTCGACACCCGGTTGGGAGGATTGTTCGCCTCATTTGGCTGTTGCCGCTGCATTGATGCACGACCTGAAGCTGTTGTGCGAGGAATGCCGTGTTCATTTGTTTCACGAGAAGCGACGGATACGTCAGGGGAGACGTAACCTCGTCTGCTTATGTGCGAGAATTTACTTGCGGTGAATTAATGAACACGGTATTTATGGCGCTTAAGGGGCCGTCCATAAATGACGTCACGCGATTTTGGACGATTTTTGACCTCTGACACGGCATCACAAAAAGTCAGACCCCCACCTCAAATATGACGTCACAAAGCTCTGCCCACCCCCCCCCAAAAAATAAACATAAAACATGCTTCATATCGCTTTAAACTATTGTCACTGCAGTGCGTATTTAATGTGGCGCTGCACTCTGATGTTGTTGGAGAAAACATGTATTAAAATGTCTATTTTATTAAGTAGAACGTGTTGTCTATATTTATTTAAAGTTGCGCATTTTCACGTGACGTCACATTTCTAAACCCCCCCCCCTCGTCACACATCGTCACAAATGTCTGACCCCCCCCCCACCCCCCCTAGGTGCGTGACGTCATTTATGGACGGCCCCTTATGTACAGTGCCCGGTGTGATTATTCATGCCCTGGTGTTCAGTACGCATTGTCCCTGATATCCCGTGCATGCTGCGACCGCAGAGATGATTCAATGTTTCATCTGCTCGACACTCTATTAAAACCACATCGCATACCTTTGTTACGTGGCATACGTAAAAGCTCGTATTTATATATATATTTTATTACAGACGCGATTCTAAAGAGAGTGAAAACAATCACTTCTAAATCTTGCTCGAGTGAAATCCTGACGCCGAGTTGGCACGCCCGTGTTTAATCACCGCGCAGTTGAGGCTACTCTGCTGCTGCGTCGTGTACCACGTGGTGTGTCGTCCACCTCTTCGTGGTTGCGCGTGTGTGTTTGTGTGGGAGGAGGAGGAGGAGGGGGCGCTTTGCGGGGAGCGGTGGCGCAGTGGTTAGCGCGCTTGCGCTACGTGCTCCGCAAACACCAGAGTTCGATTCCGGATCACGGCCACCAACACCAGCGACGACTATCTGAACCCGTACTGGACATCCCCTACGTCGACTCAGCCTCAAATGAGTACCTGGTGCGATTTGCAAAATAATCGCTTTTTCGGGAGACAAAGGCGGTCGGGCGTGGTGGGCTCACCACCCACCCTCTCGTATGCCGTGCCTGACTTCAAAGGTGCTCGCTAACCAAGGCCGTAGCCATGGAGTCAACATTGGGGGGGACGAAATCTTCCAGGGGGTCTGGGGGTCCCCCCCCCCCAGAAAAAAATCTAAACTTAAAAACTAATTCCCTGCCCTAAATATTAACAAAAAATCACTAACACATAGGATGGACTTTTTATTTACTTTTTTACAAGAATGTCTAATAGTGTATATTGTATTACATTGCTCTGTTTTTTCTATTTAAATTTTCTTGTTTCATTGTATGTAATGGCAGAGATTAGGGATTTATAAAGTACAACCATAACCACAATCATATAAACATAAATCTATTTTATAGCAATATATTGGGGGGGGGGGGGCATTTTGAGCATATTTAATTACGGCCTTGTCGCTAACAGAACTTGCCCCAGAAGTCTGTGAACGCTGCACTGGAGATCTGTGTCTTTGTGTGCCTCGGTAACTAGGCGACGCTGTGTTAGCATGAACTCCCTACAGGGATCGGGGTGTTACCCACACACACAGCCACGGACGTAGCGAGAATCTTAAATCACGCCTATATCACGTGCAGTATGCAGTTCATAGGGTGCTTAAAAAAAACGACAAAGATCCCCCGTATAGCCTTCACAGACTGTTGGGGCAAGTGCTCCTTGCGAGCACATGCGAAGGCAGTCACGGCACACGAGGGGGTGGGTGGCCAGCACCACGCCTGGTCGCCTTTGTCTCCCCGGTGGCGATGTTTACGCGCCGCACCAGATACTCATTTGACGCCGAGCCGACCTAGGGGAGGCCCAGGACCGGTTCAGATAATCGTCAGTGATGTTGGCCGTGAGCGGGAATCGAACTCGGGTCGCCGGGTTCGTAGCGCAGCGTAGCGCTAACCACTACGCTACCGTTCCCCGCACAAAAAAAAGAAAACGCACGCACGCACACGTCACCAGCCGAGCAGAGATCTACTGATGTATGGGCAGGGTTGGACACATGTGATGTTTTTTTGTTTGCTCCCCCAATCAGAGTTAATTGGCGAATGAATGAACGCATGCATGCCAACAAGAATGCGCTCGCTCGCTACGCTGCGTGTAACATCGCCCATCAGATTAGCAGCACGGTTGGCTTCCGTACGGTGCGAAAGAAGTTCCGCGTACATACACGTGGTATATATACGCTACTTACTGCATGCAGGTAGCATGGCTGTGAACGTGTATATTTTTACGTATGTATGCGTGTGTACGTATGGCATACTGGGCCCGCGTAGAGATCACACTTAGTCAATGATTTATATATAATTGTCACGTATACACAGATCGTGCACCTATCGGGTAGGAAGCCGAGTTGTTGAAGCTTAATTGACGACTGCCAGTGGACGGGGCAATAGAGCTCTTCATTCTGATGAGCGATGCAAGCGCAGTTGAATAACAACCAGCGATGCCAATTATTACAATTGGCTATATATGCTCAATGCACCTTGCGTCTAAACGCGTACGATGTTGCGGGAGGAAATTCAAATCGCGTTGAAACATCTGCTTGTTGCTGTGCTGGGTGAACATTTCAATGTTCACGCGTGGCAGGCGTGCAGGGTGGCTGAGACCGGCGTCACCCCGAGAAATGTAAGTAGGTTAGGCAGCGTTCACGATCGCGCATTCAAAATACCGCGATGATATTTATTTTTTTAAAAGCCAGCATCACGAATTAAATTGATGAACACGCGCGGGCTACTTATTCGGCAAATATTGCCGTGTGTTTATTCGTATGGAGTTCACGTAAATGAACTAGAAAAAAAAACCCTTACTTCCCCAGGCAGTAACACCGTAAACGTCTCGTCCCAATTAAGGAAGCCGCAGTAGCGAGGTTCGATCCGACCCTGACGGTGGCTGCTGTACATTTGGAGTTTGCATGCCTCTCTCTCTAATCAACATCATCATCAGTGGCTAGGAGATGTTAACTACCTCGCCTGGTATGCAGGAATTGTTGGGTTCGATGTCGACCACGACACCTGCTGTACATTTGGAATTTGAGTGTCCCTCTCCCCATGGTCGCGTGAATTTTTCTCCCGGTCCTCCGGTTTTTTCCTTCCACATTTAGTAACATGCGTTGAGAGTATTTGCCTGCTATAAATTTCCACATGACGAACCACTTCGCTGATCTATCATCTGCGGCAAGGTCGCTTCTGAAACCATAAGCTAATAGCTCAGTGGGCTTTATCTGGTAAAAAAAATTAAAAAGTTCAGTTCTATTTGTATTTTTGGTTAAAGTGATTTGTTTACCTTTCGTATACTTTTGCACTCCTATCGTGTTTTTGTACTGTTTGTTGTTGCAACGTTCTGATCCCGTGCCCCTACTAGACAGCTGTGGAAAAGAGCTTCGTAGCTCATCGGATTTCTCCTGCAGTATAAGTAAATATCCAGATTCTGCTGCATTTCTCCTGGTGCCACAGAGTCTCTCTAGGAGAGGGAGCGAACGGTGCGCGCGTTACGAGTTGAATGTATTATTATAAAAAGATGCATCTGCATGGAATGGCATTAAAATTATTAGAGCGAGTGTTGCTGAGCAGGCCCTCTTGGCGACTTTTGAAAATGTCCCCTATATGTCACGTGTCTTCATGAATACGTCCACACTTAATACGTCTGCAAGCACTCGAACGCCGCGTCTGAACGGCATGTACAATTCCTTCGTAGGCAATCTCCTATCGATCAATTGAAATACGACCGAGCGGTCAATACATTAAATCAATCAATTAATTGATTCATCAATCAATCAATCACGTGTAACCCGGTAGCATTCTTTAACAATTCTTGATATGTGTGGCAATTCGCGATCGTCTCGTGCCAATATTCCGTATTCAGCTTCGCAACGAAAACCCAACGCCAACCACTCCACGTTTTCGCCCCTGACACACGAAAGGATCCCCCCCCCCTCCACGCGGTTTCCCTGGAAACTGACAAGCAGCAGTGCCGACACAAAAGATAAATATCCCCTTATAGCCTTGAGAGACTATTGGGGCAAGTGCTGTGAGCAAGTAGCGCATATAAAGGCCGGCAAGGCACACACGGTGGGGGGGAAGAAGTGGGTGGCCAGGACCACGCCGGGCCGCCTTTGTCTCCCGAAGTGTCGCTGTTCACACACCGCGCCCTGGGTACTCATTTGAGGCTGAGTCGACACACACACACACACAGTCACACACACACGCACAGACACACAGACGCACACTCCTCTCTGTGCACGCCCCACGCCACCCACTCGCTCCTCTGCGCGCAATATGCAATCCGCGCGCACGTGCACACACAGACGCACGCACGCACGCATCCCCCACCGGATTATGCATGCGGCGCTTGGGCGTGCAGAGGCATTGCGTGGTGGTGGCGGTGGCACGAGGTGCCGGCTAGAATCCATCGCTGATGCTGCTGCTGCTGCGATGCGTCCGCACATACGACAGCCCCTCTACGGAGACGACGTGAGGGGCAAATCATTAATTTACGTGCAGCGTTTCCTCGTTATTATCGGCGAGAGATACGTTCGTGAACAGCACATGTCGCGGATAATTATATAGGCCTACGGGAACCTATCATTTAAATGAATTATATTGAAAAAAAAAAATAGCTAAATAAGATGTTAAATTCACGAACATGACCAATAATGTATCTAATCACTTCATCGCATCACTTTCTATCTCTCTTTCTCTATGCAGTCGTGTTGACTTCCAGATGCGATTCGCTAATAACCAAAATCGCGCATCGCACGCTCGCGAATAACGATATGGACATCCGACTCGGCAGCACTTTGCATTCAGCCAAGGCCGTAGCCATGGAGTCAACATTGGGAGGGGGACCAAATCTTCCAGGGTGGCTGGGGGTCCCCCCCCCAGAAAAAAAAGATCAAAATTTGACAAGATTTTCCTGACATTTCCTGCCAAAAATATAAAAAAATTCACTAACACATAGGATTGACTTTTTAGTATTTTTTTACAATAATGTCTAATAGTGTATATTGTATTACATTGCTCTGTTTTTCTTTTTTACCTTTTCTTGTTTCATTGTATGTAATGGCAGAGATTAAGGATTTATAAAGTATAACCATAATCACAATCACATAAACAGAAATCAATTTTATAGCAATATATTGGGGGGGGGGGGACATTTTGAGCATATTTAAATATATATGATAATTACGGCCTTGCATTCAGCGCACTATTACGATCCGTAATTCGTTTTTTGTTTGTTAGGCCACATGGTGGCAGTAGTGGCGGTGGTAGTCGCGGTCGTGGTTTAACGCCAGAATTATTGCCGTTATAACCCCCCACCACCTGACAGCATTGTCACGTTTACAAAGATAGTCTTCATACGTGGCCAATGTGTCGATCAAATTGAGCGCAAATGTCGTTTCCACTGCCATCATCATCATCAATTGAACAAGTCTATAATCATTATTTAAGTAATGGTGGTGCACAAGCACAAATAACAACAACAGCAAAACCTCCACACATTCGTCCATGCCACTGTGGCCTTAAAAGGAAACAAAAGACGACGTTTCGGGCCAATGGCCTTTCTTTGCGTCACCTACTATGTTATAGGAATAGGTTTTACCCGTTTAACTGGCACAAAAACTGACACCTTTATTCAAGGCATCATGTTTGCAATAACCACAACACAAGCAGTCAAAATGCAAACAAAAAAGACAACTTTGATAATAATATGCACTGTCCTTGAATTTGATTGGTCCACACCCGAGACGGCTTTCTTTAGAGCCCTTTAGTCTCCACTGGTGTTGGACCAGAAGACGCCAAAAGGCGTACAACTCATAAACAGCGCACTATCAGTTAAAAGGGTAAAACCTATTCCTATATCTTGTTACTTGCAAAGGAGGTCTCATAATGTACCTACTATGTTGTTGTTGTTTTAAGGCTGCGGTGCACGTTATTGCCGAATGTGTTGAGTATCGTTCTTATTGTTGTTGTTGTTGTTGTTATTTTTTAACACGCACTAAAAGTGAATACGGTACATTATTGGAGAATATTGCAACGGAGGGAAACACACAGGAGCGACGCAGCGCGAGAAGTTGTGACGGCTCCTTACCGGGGTGATGAGCGCCGGTTTGACCGTGGGGGGAAGGACATACGGAGCAAGCGTTCATTCACCGGTGGGGTCACGTACCGTGCCGCGCACGCAACACGCTCCGCACCATAGTCTCTCTCCGATATCTACACAGCAGTTGCTGCGACAGCTCACACCGTCGCTGTATATTTGTGTATTTGTGTGTGTGTGTATATTTGTGTGTGTGTATTTGTGTGTGTATGTGTTTGTGTGTATTTGTGTGTGTGTGCATTTGTGTGTGTGTATTTGTGTGTGCATTTGTGTGTGTGTGTATTTGTGTGTGTGTATTTGTGTGTGTGTATTTGTGTGTGTGTGTATTTGTGTGTGTGTATTTGTGTGTGTGTGTATTTGTGTGTGTGAAAAGCAATTGATCAAACGGCATCTATCAGAGGCGTCTCGGCGAAATTGACAGGAAAAATTGAAGCCCCCTTCACTAATCCGTGCCGTCCACGTGTCATGCACGCGTCCCTCCGACTGTTTGAGGAAAACGATCCCGACTCAAAACACATCTGTTCAAAGTGGGCTTTTCTCTCTCTCTAGTTAATTTCTAACGTCGTTGCCACTTCGTCTTTCCCCCGTTGATGTTAATAACAACTATTTTCCGCCTTTTCATGTGTAGTGTCAGCGATTCCGAGACAAGGTTTGTAGGAGGCACCTTCTTTAGTAAACAACTTCCACGGTCTCGTCCGCACACTCTCCACGGTAGCTCAGCCTAGCCTGTACGCAACACCAGCCGTCTAACACTGACAGGCGCCGACTGAAATAGCCAACGACGATCTTGTAGCGCAACATCTAGCGGAGACGGCAGCGACGATGGCGACGAGTCCACTCCCAGAACCGGCAGCCCCGAGCTCCCCGCTCTCGGCTCCTTTTATGCTCCCAGCGCGGCCCTGGCTCCGCCCTGACCGCGCATTCCCTTCTCGAACCCGCTAGCAGCAGGTTCCGGGGGCCTCCAGATGGGGTCCTCCGTGACCCTTGCCCCAGTTCCTCCGCTCTGCCAACACACCCCGTGGTCACGCTCACCGGCGCGTGTGTACTGTCTGTCCACCACAGTTGCCGCTGCTGTCCACCAGCCGGCGCTATTGCACTACACATGCCATAGCGCCACTGATGACGATTGTTTTGCGGGCTGATTTACACATTTTTATTATTATTATTCAAACAGAAAGACTAAGTATATAATGGAACATCTCTCATCTGCCCCTCCTCCGATCCACGGGTCCAAAGCCATCGGGGAAGAGCTTCCGTTAATCTGTAGGTTCCATTCTTCCCCTCTGCGATTCCCATCACATTTCGAGGTTGATGACTTGACATCGATAAACAATGATTACTATGATCATGCTGCTGCTGATGATGATAATAATAATAATGTGATGTATTTATCCAGCGAAGCTTCTGTCTGCATCTCTATGAGTCTAGATCCGTTTCAGGA
This sequence comes from Petromyzon marinus, assembly GCF_048934315.1. Classification (NCBI taxonomy): domain Eukaryota; kingdom Metazoa; phylum Chordata; class Hyperoartia; order Petromyzontiformes; family Petromyzontidae; genus Petromyzon; species Petromyzon marinus. The sequence continues at coordinate 8,716,765 of NC_133687.1, forward strand.
GGGTCTTGCGTTGGGAATATTTGGCCACTGCCGTCGTTTAAACGAATGTTGTGTGTTGGGACGAAGCGGGCGAGCCCAGACAAGCCACTGAAGCTATGTGCACTTTTAAATAATACAGGTTTTTTTGGGGTTAAATCGCGTAACCCGCCACCACCCGATGCAGCCAATCCGTAAGGTTTGTCATTAAAAACAAAACATGGCAATTCGTTACGAGTACAGCACACCGGTGTGTTGGAGAACAAAGCCACAACATTTACCAAGAATAGTTCTTACCCTTTCTGGCAATAAAACAGGAGGTGTTAAGATGCTCAAAAACCAAATATAAACATTTTGCAAGGAATCAAGTTACTGCTTTAACCACGCACAGAGTACTTATTTCAGTTTCATTCGTTAGGTATAGCCCTGTGAGCCATGCGGCTCTTGACTCGGGTGCAACCGCAACAAACAGAACCGTGAACAAAGAACATCTTAAAGTGACGACGCGCAACAGAAGCACCCAGGGAAAAAACCCAGCAAGATCTTCCAGAAAAAAAGCACCGCACATCAACGCTGTGTGCAAAAAAATCCCAGTGGGATGCAAGTCGAACGATAACAACCGTAAGACAATTTAGATTAAAGTTATCAGGCTAACTCCGTACTTAAAAAAAAAACATGGCTTAACCGTACGTTTTCGAAATCAACCAAAATAAAGATATAAAACAATGTAACAGTAATCACAGGAACTGTGATTCAAATTTAACAATAAACCATGTACATAACATGTACGACCAAACTTTTTGCAGCCATAGCTGGCAGCATGAGTCACTCCATAACAGCAGGAGTATCAGCAGGAGAATCAAAAATTTCCAATGCGCCTTTAAAGATCAGCACACTTTAATCGAAACTCAAGATTTGATTTCAGGCCACTCTGCATAAGCAGTGGCAGCTAGGGGTGTACAGCTCCTCAAGAGCCGTTTTGAGTGCAGATCTCACAGGTAGCGATTCAAGTTGCAGTTTATTGGCGATAGCATTCCAGACCCTGGGGGCATCAACAGCAAAGGCCCTTCCTCCGGTTTTTGAACGGCAATAAGGCATGTGAAGCTGGTAAATGAGCGAGGACCTTAGGTCGCATTTGTTCGTCGAAACAGTGAGGAGATCCAGCAGGTAGTCTGCTGATTGTTTCGTGGTGAAAATGCAAACAATCATGCTCTGATCGAATATGCATTGTTTTTTTTTACTGATTTGCCTACACCAGAGACTACAGCCGTTCGTGTTTGTCATCCTTTCCCGCACCTCCGATTAGCACGATTGTCAGCGTGCGGTGCGAAGGACGTTCAACGTTCGTACGCAGACACACACACAAATCGCGTTCAACGAAGTCACTTGCTGAACTCGCGAAATCGCTGCCATTGGGAGTTTGGGAGGCACCTTCGCTCGCTATGCAGCTCCATCCTTCGCCCAGTGGGATGCGCATGCAGTCACTTCCTCCGCGTGAATGCGTTGCCGCATACAGTCTGCTCTCCTATAATGCGGCTGTTGTTGTTGTTTTCATAACGCGAATTGGATGTGTGACGCGAAGAATGTAGAGTAGAACCCCTCTTAAGGACCACCCCTGTAAGGACGAATCGCTTAACGACGGGCCACAGTAGAGCCCAGTGTGTAGTGTATAGTAGTGTAGTGTATAGTGTAGTGTATAGTAGTGTAGTGTATAGTGCAGTGTATAGTGTAGTGTATAGTGTAGTGTGTAGTGTATAGTAGTGCAGTGTATAGTGTAGTGTATTGTAGTGTAGTGTATAGTAGTGTAGTATATAGTGTAGTGTATAGAAGTGTAGTATATAGTAGTGTAGTGTATAGTGTAGTGTATAGTAGTGTAGTGTATAGTAGTGTAGCGTATAGAAGTGTAGTGTATAGTAGTGTAGTGTATAATGTAGTGTATAGTGTAGTGTATAGTGTAGTGTATAGTGTAGTGTATAGTAGTGTAGTGTATAGTGTAGTGTATAGTAGTGTAGTGTATAGTTTAGTGTATAGTGTAGTGTATAGTAGTGTAGTGTATAGTATAGTGGGGCCTGCATAGAGTCCAATGTGTTCTCTTACCGACCATTCCCCTGTTAACGACGGGCTGTTGTAGGTACAGTACATGTTAATGAATGCATTGATTAACCATGTTTCTTTTAATACCATGTGTTTGTAACGTTGTTAGTATTTTTATGGATTCATATCCATTGTTTAAACATTATAAATTACGTTGTTTGGGTGAAATATGCGAACATTCGATGCTATTGTAACGAATTAAGCCTAACGTGTTTCCTGTACTCGATTAACGACCAAATCACTGAACGACCGGTCTCGTGGAACCGATCAGCGTCGTTATTAGGGGTTCTACTGCACTTGGGAACACAGTATATTTTTGTTATAACGTGGATATAACGCGATCGAGTGAACGTAACTACGTCGCAGCGCGAGTAGCAATAAGCGGTCGTGCGGCTGACCCGGCGTAGCATCGCACAAGGCATTGGGATGCTGCTGGATGCTTCAGAACGCTACTAACGCGCCTCACTCTGTGCTCAGCCTGCGTAGTCATCTCACGCGCTGTCGCGGACCTGCGCTTTAACCCTATATAAAAATAAATATGAATTTATAATAACGCGATGTTTCCATAAGGCGGCGTTCTTCTGGAACGCAACTACTACTGCCACCCGTTCATGAATGACGTCAGACATTTGTGACGATGTGTGACGAGGGGGGGGGGTTAGAAATGTGACGTCACATCAAAATGCGCAACTTTAAATAAATATAGACAACACGTTCTACTTCATTAAATAAACTTTTAAATAAATGTTTTCTCCTACAACATCAGAGTGCAGCGCCACATTAAATACGCACTACAATGACAATAGTTTAAAGCGATTTTTCGCTTGTTTTATTTTTGTGGGGGAGGGGCAGAGCTTTGTGACGTCACATTTGAGGGGGTGTTTGACGTCACGCACCTGGGGGGGGGAGGGGGGGTCAGACATTTGTGACGCCGTGTGACGAGGAGGGGGAGGGGCGGTCAAAAATCGCGTGACGTCATTAATGGACGGTCCCGTTGGCACCGTACGTAGCCAACCGTGCTCATCGGAGGTGCGGGGGAAGCACTTTGACGGGTGGTGGAGGGCCACCACGACTCAACGTTGCCTCCCCCCGGGTGGCGGCCGCACCCAGCCACCCACCAACTCGCGGACCACGCAAAGGTTTGGGCCGACAGGTTTTTGATTCCAGGCAACAAGACGTCACGATGGAAGGTCGCCACCACCACCAACCACGCTTCATCACCCACCTCCGATTGTAAAACCACGTGGCCTTGAGTCTGACGGTGGAACGAAAGTCAAGGCCAGCTCGTTTCATTTACAAGAAGTGAGATTCACCGTGACAGTTGGGAAATGCCGTGGGGAATAACCTCATCCGATAGTGAATAGAAAACGGCGATTAATATTGGATTAAAGATGTGATGATGATGATGCTGGATGAAGATGATGAGATAAAGATGATCACGATCATTGATAAAGGATGATGATGATGATGCTGTCACCATCTAGACTTGCCAACAGATGCTGTGTGTGTGTGTGTGGAGGGGAGTCTGTGTATTGCAGGAAATTGACAGATCAAAATGCACACCAATATATATTCCATGCTGTATAATAAAGAGAATATGCTTTGATATGCGTCTACTTCAACGAGTCTGACTTATATTTTGATTTAAAGCTTTCGTGACTGCAGGGATTCATATTCTTGGTTCTTTCGTTAAAGTCACGTAGAAGGGAAACAATAAAATAATAAAAATATAAAACAATACAATTCTCACGACGTTTCGACTGCAACACAAGCAATCATCATCAGGTGTGAAAACCACAGCAAGAAAATTTGGCTTATGTTATTTGAATCGTAAAAAAAACAAAGGGCAATTCGCTGGATTCTAATCAAACGTCTTTCCCCCCCCCCCCCCTCGCAAAGTGTTTATGTTGCCATAATAATAATAATGTATAAATAATACTTCATTTTTTAAAAAAAAAACGGCACGAATTAAAATTAAAGAGCCAAATGAAGCACGTGCGCTTGACTCGAGCATCAAGGCCAACGCGGGTTGCCACGGCAACGTGTACCGCACCCGCTGAGAATAAAAGATTTTCGTTCAGGTTTGAAGCCTTAAAAACTCGTTACATGCGCATTATATATATACGAATATCACAAGGAAATAAAACGTGGCACGTTTCACATACTAATCCCACGCTCTCCGTCGACAAAGGCATCCTTTTCACGACTCAAACGTTGACATCAAACGCCTAGAAGTGAACGGGAGAAAAAAAATTACAATTCTAAGGGGCCCTGAACAAAATGAACAGCCAACCTTACAGGCAAGGACTCTCTCTCTTTCTCTCTCTTTCTCTCTACACTATGGGATCCGTGTTTAGCGCAGCAGCAACAACAGCAGCAACAACAACAATGTATACACGTATATTAATAGACGACTCAACGTAATCAATAAGCGTCGAAATACGTTTTACATTTTAGTTAGTTCGAGAGACGTTTTTTTAATATATGATGCGTGTTTGTGTGTGTGTGCGTCAAGGAGGCGCATTGTGACTATCCTCTCCTGCGTGCATTCTCCACGGCAACGCCCGACGATTATTTTCTCCCCGCGTCACGCCGAGTAAATTGTGCTCCGTTTGAACATTGATTTAGTTTGCTTCTTTCCTCCTCTTTCAGGTGCACCGACACGTTTCGCCGCGCGTGTTGAAGTCTATACGACGGAGAGGGTGAAAACGGCAAAAAATAAAATAACGATCCAACGGGGGGGGGGGGGGCTTTCATCTCCGCTGCCACCCGACTCGTCAACGTCCTCACTGCGTTGGCGATCCGCCGTCTTTCAGCAAACTTCGTGGCCCTGCCGGCATTAATTCGTGGCTATGTAAGGCTATCTGCCCACGGGAAAGTAGGGACCGCGTCGTCTGAAAAAGGCTATCCCGAAATCAGAAGTGGTAAGGTGCCACATCAATCGGTCTCAGCCTCGTTGTTTTTTTCCTTCTGACATGGTAGTCTGGTCTTGATTTGAAGCCTTTACCGAAAACACCAAAGAGTATGGATTCCTGCAGTCACGAAAGCTTCAAATCATATACAGTGAGGGAAAAAAGTATTTGATCCCCTGCTGATTTTGTACGTTTGCCCACTGACAAAGAAACGATCAGTCTATAACTGTAATGGTAGGTTTATTTGAACAGTGAGAGACAGAATAACAACAAAAATCCAGAAAAACGCATGTCAAAAATGTTATAAATTGATTTGCATTTTAATGAGGGAAATAAGTATTTGACCCCCTCTCAATCAGAAAGATTTCTGGCTCCCAGGTGTCTTTTATAGGTAGTGAGCTGAGATTAGGAGCACACTCTTAAAGGGAGTGCTCTTAATCTCAGCTTGTTACCTGTATAAAAGACACCTGTCCGCAGAAGCAATCAATCAATCAGATTCCAAACTCTCCACCATGGCCAAGACCAAAGAGCTCTCTAAGGATATCAGGGACAAGATTGTAGACCTACACAAGGCTGGAATGGGCGACAAGACCATTGCCAAGCAGCTTGTTGAGAAGGTGACAACAGTTGGTGCGAGTATTCGTAAATGGAAGAAACACAAAATAACTGTCAATCTCCCTCGACCTGGGGCTCCATGCAAGATCTCACCTCGTGGAGTTGCAATGATGATGAGAACGGTGAGGAATCAGCCCAGAACTACACGGGAGGATCTTGTCAATGATCTCAAGGCAGCTGGGACCATAGTCACCAAGAAAACAATTGGTAACACACTACGCTGTGAAGGACTAAAATCCTGCAGCGCCCGCAAGGTCCCCCTGCTCAAGAAAGCACATATACATGCCCGTCTGAAGTTTGCCAATGAACATCTGAATGATTCAGAGGACAACTGGGTGAAAGTGTTGTGGTCAGATGAGACCAAAATGGAGCTCTTTGGCATCAACTCAACTCGCTGTGTTTGGAGGAGGAGGAATGCTGCCTATGACCCCAAGAGCACCATCCCCACCGTCAAACATGGAGGTGGAAACATTATGCTTTGGAGGTGTTTTTCTGCTAAGGGGACAGGACAACTTCACCGCATCAAAGGGACGATGGACAGGGCCATGTACCGTCAAATTTTGGGTGAGAACCTCCTTCCCTCAGCCAGGGCATTGAAAATGGGTCATGGATGGGTATTCCAGCATGACAATGACCCAAAACACACGGCCAAGGCAACAAAGGAGTGGCTCAAGAAGAAGCACATTAAGGTCCTGAAGCGGCCTAGCCAGTCTCCAGACCTTAATCCCATAGAAAATCTGTGGAGGGAGCTGAAGGTTCGAGTTGCCAAACATCAGCCTTGAAACCTTAAGACTTGGAGAAGATCTGCAAAGAGGAGTGGGACAATATCCCTCCTGAGATGTGTGCAAACCTGGTGGCCAACTACAAGAAACGTCTGACCTCTGTGATTGTCAACAAGGGTTTTGCCACCAAGTACTAAGTCATGTTTTGCAGGGGGGTCAAATACTTATTTCCCTCATTAAAATGCAAATCAATTTATAACATTTTTGACATGTGTTTTTCTGGATTTTTCTTGTTGTTATTCTGTCTCTCACTGTTCAAATAAACCTACCATTAAAATTGCAGACTGATCATTTCTTTGTCAGTGGGCAAACTTACAAAATCAACAGGGGATCAAATACTTTTTTCTCTCACTGTACCTACGTGACTTTACCCAAAGAACCAAAGAACATGGTCGTATGGTAGTCTGAGTGAACCCAAGAATACACGTGACCGGATGAGGTAGTAACGAGGGCCAAAGAGGAGGTGTGAGGGACACGTGATGTGGGTCCAGAGTCTCCGTGAAGGATCTGGAAGGGGGCGTGGCCAAGGGCGGAGCCTGGCCACGCCGCAGCCCATAAAGGCCGAGTTCCCGAGCGCGATCATGGCTGTTCGTCTCTGAAGATGGAATCCGCCGGCTAAGTCTTCAGAGTTAGCCGCCCTGGTCCGAGTATGTAGTTATCACGTCGAGTGGTTATGTAGCTACGCGTGGTGGTTACCTCTCTATATTGTTATCTGGTCAAGTGGTTATATGGTTACCCCGTTGTGTTAAGAATAAACGTGTTGCCTCCAAGTTCGAGTGTGCGCCTCTGTGGAATCCACGACATGTGTGTCCAATGCCTTTAATGACAACCAATTATGGGTGTTGCTGGTATGAATGTTAATGAGCTCATTACTCATCTTTAAATAGTAAATGTGAAACGCGTGATGTCCATTAATACCAATGAGGCAATTTAATGTTGGACACGTGACTATGCAATGGTGAAGTGAATGCTGGAATATCGCATCGCCCCTATAAACCTATAATCCAATCCAATACTTGTAATATATCAATATATGAAAATTAGTATCGTATTACATAGAGACATGCAAATGAAATATCCAAGTGGGTTATTTTTATTGTTGTAATTGCTATATTAAAGTGTTTGTCAACAACCAATTAACTGACAATTCATTAAATGCAATTACGTGCTCAGAAAAACATACGAAAAGATGCAGTGATGTGAAGGGGGGGGGGGCAACACTTTTATAGATGCTAATTTCGGTGTTAATATAAAGTTGGCATTTCAACTGTTCACGTGTCTCTGTGGCAACGTCAGCTCACAATTATAACAATTGCAAAGTCTCGGCAGAGAATTTATTTTTACACCCAAACCCCCCCCCCCCCCCATACGACCACTGGTGTTATTCAGAACACAAAGCAATACAATTTATTTTACTTAAATGAATACCATTAGATAGAAAAGCCTTCCGCTCTTGACTTGATAGATTCAACCCTGCTGCCATCATCTTGCAACGTGGGCAACTTCGGTAATAATAATCTGAAAGTGGTGGCTAAGTAGGCTTTGTATTCTTGGTTCTTTCGGTAAAGTCACGTAGATAGAATAAAAATAATACAAATAAAGTAAATCAAAATAAAATAAACCACTAATGTAGACAGTAGACACAGTAGCTACTGTCGACATTAGTTTATTTATTTATTACTTGTATTATTTTTATTCACTTTATTTTTTATTCTTCTTTTTATATTTACGTGACTTTACCGAAAGAACCAAGAATATGAATTCCTGCAGTCACCAAAGTTTTAAGTCAAAATCTAAGGAGGCTTTGCTCTGTAAACTAACCTAGTTCTTAACTCGTTTTCAGAGACGACCTGGGCACACACGATATCTCATCAAATTGGCTGATATCATCACACGTGGGAGTTCAGAGTCGCAGCAAAATCCTCTAAACGCACGCTTCTACATGTGGAGGAAAAAAACACTCGTAGGAACCCGGAGAAAACACCCACCCGACCACCACGGGTGTGGAGAGTGAGAACTTGGCGAGCTCCAGAGACACAACAGGCATCGTGATTGGGACCTGGATCGAGCCCACCACGACCTCCTGCGTACCAGGCGACGGAGATTTATTTTTTCACAATGTTAATAAATACAGAGGGCTTTGATAAAACAAAGTAAGTTGGACTTACGTGCCCGTGCTCAATTTGTGTATTCGATGATTCACCTTACAAAAAATCTGGCCCACGTTTCGCACCCCCAGAAAGGGCATCTCGTACAACCCCAGGGGGTGGCGTGTCCCACCCCCAGGTGTGAGAACCACTGTCCTACGCGATATATTGTGTGGATTTGAGGTCGCGTGAAAGGATCTCAGAAGTGTTCCGGTGAGATATGCTTCCGCACGCTGCTCCCTAACACGGAGGGTTGCGCTTCTCGACATGAGCTGCCGACATCCTGACGTTGATAGCCACAGTCGGTATAAAGGGGTTCAAAGACCTCCCGCCACCAAAAAATATATAATATATATAAAAATGTGATGCGGTTTCTCTTCTATACAATATCAAAGCACGATGCTCTGCTGTCAGGGAAAAAAAATATTGAAAAAGGTCGACGTCTAGAATTCTCAGTTGGGACCGCTGCGCTGAGCTATCGCACCATGAGCAAACTGCAATGTGCGAATGTCCCTGCAGAAAGATCGACCCCCGGCAAGTGAATGTGGCATCTCCATCACTGGCTCAGAGCCGCCGATGGAAATCAGCAAAGCGGCTTGCTGCTACGGCTCGGTTTTGAGCGAGGGTTTTGAGTACGTCATCCCGGTGTGCCTCTCTCACCCGGACGTTTTAAAAAAAGACGAGTTGTCACGTGCTCCCTCACTTGCTTCATTGTTTTAAGCGACGGAAGAAGCTCTTCAAATAACGCCTCATCTCGTCCATGAGAGGCAGCGTGCAATTCACAAGAACGCCGGCGGCAGTGAGATGCACAAAGAGACGCAACGACGTGAACCAATCGACGATTGCCAACCGACGATTGCCAATATGCAGCCGCTGGTAAATCACCCGTCACGTTAACGGGACGCATTGAACGTTGCTGTGTGTGTGTGTGCGTTGTATGCGCGCGCCGCTGTGCCACTTTCGCGTTCACAACGCCACAGTGTGGCCCTTTCTTTGCTTCGCAGCCGGAACAACGACGTGGTGCTGTGACCTGGGGGGGGGGGCGAGCAGGGTAACATCGGCTTGCCATTCTTCCCTCGTCGTGGATGACGGCAGCGCGATTTGTTGGGCTGCAGATGTCAACGGCGGGGACGTCTGCCGCTGTTTTTGTGCAAGCTTTGCTCACCGCACTGATACCTCTGCGTCGGTGATGCCGTCAGTCGGGCCGCGGTCACGTTTGCTCGATTTGATGGAATTTTGGTGGTTACCGAAGACGTGAGGATCGCAATTGCAGTTCGGTCGGGAACTCTTGATGGGCTTTCCTTCAGATGATGAAAAAAAAAACATTGACCAGTGAAATATTTCGTATAAAGAGGACAGAGGTCGATTTGGCAGGCAGCCGTGAAACACAGGTGGACAACTGTGAACCGGTTACCGGTTTGATGGGCATTAATTACACTACGTAACACGATTTTTGTTCCTGGGTAGTAAGTGTTATTTTCTAATTGCTCATGCCTCAAAAGTATAGAAAATTGATATTATTATTCCCCACAAACTTTTCTTTTGTGACCGGGACTTTACGTGAATGAAAGACACAAATGCACACCACGTTTTCTCATTGAAAATAGGTAATTTTCGAAATATCATTGTCCTGGTCACAGAAGCAAAATTTGTGGGGAATAACAGCGATTTTCTATACTTTTTAGGCTTAAGCAATCAGAAAATAACACTTACTACCCAGGAACACTGTTATCTGGGGGGCAGGTGTAACGGATCCGCGTGAGCTCTGGATCAAATGGCGCCCTCTTGTGGCTGTCCGTGGAGCTGCTGAGAGGAGCTGTTGCAATTCAACTATTTAAACTACTTTTTTTTATTTTACCAGGTAAGGCCCCACTGAGCTATGTAGCCCTTTTTTTCAGAAACGACTTGGCTATCGCAAATGATAGCTCAACGAAGTGCGCCTATCACGTGGACATTTACAGGAGCCAAATACTCTTAAGCGCGTGACGTTGATTCTGATGTAGAGGGAAAAGAACCGGAGGACCATAGGAGAGAAATCCGCGCGACCACGGGGAGGACTGGAAAACTCCAATTATACAGCAGGCGTCAGGGTCGGGATCGAACCCACGACCTCCTGTATACCAGGCGAGGTAGTTAACATCTCCTAGCCACCGTGATTATGATGAAAGAGAGACCCAAACTCCAAACATACAGCAGGCGTCAGGGTCGGGATCGAACCCACGACCTCCTGTATACCAGGCGAGGTAGTCAACATCTCATAGCCACCGTGATGATGATGAAAGAAAGAGACATCGCAAACTCCAATTATACAGCAGGCGTCAGGTTCGGGATCGAACCAACGACCTCCTGCTTACCGGGCGAGGAAGCTAACATCTCCTAGCCACCGTGGCACCCAATTTGTTGGCAGCTGGAGCTCAGCAACCGTGGGTTTAGTTTTGACTGCACTGTGAGACTTCTGAGAAGGCACAGCGCGGGAAGGACCTTCGTCCATCGGTGGAGTCGATCAAGGCTGGTTCAAATATTGATTGTCTATGCCCAGGTCGGTCAGCGGTAGCGCACATCGGAAAGGCTGCAGAGGTCGGTTCATAGATGGGGCGTTGACTCAGCCCATCACGCGTTCGGGGTCGATACAAATAAGTGGACGTTTGTGGGGGGAAGTCAAAAGTGGTTGTACTATGAATATACCCCCCCCCCTCCCGACATAGGAATGTGGAATTCTCACCGCCAGGCTCAGGGCTATGAACAGGATATGAGTACCGCCGCCTTCATGCTCATCTGTATGTAGTACTCATAATAAATGTTTTGGGTTTTTTTTATTATGAATAATATTGGTCGCGAAAGCCTACGCGTTAAACTGTATGCAGTACGTTGAACTTCTTTCGCGCCGTACGTAGGTCAACCGTGCTAATCGGAGGTGCGGGGGAAGGGAAAACAAACTAAACACCAACAGCAGTTCTAGATTTAAAGCTTTCGTGACTGCAAGGATCCATACTCTTTGGTTCTATTGGGTAAAGTCACGTAGGTAAAAGATGAAGGCCGCTTGTGTTGTGGCCGAAACGTCGTGATTTTTGTTATTTTACTTTTTTACCTACGTGACTTTACCCAATAGAACCAAAGAGTACCCAAAGCAGTTCTCAAGAAAGTTTCCAATCGAGATGATTTCAAAGTGCATAGCTCCAGCGGCTTGCTAATGTCGCAAGGAAGAGCGTTCCAGACGGCCGCAGAAGCGCATCCGAAAGCGCCGCGGTCACCTGCGCCTTTGTCCGACGGCTTAGCCAAAAGCCGCGGCTGCTGCGAGGATGACCCCAGAGTGTCTGCCACGTGGTGGTGATGCTTTATGCTCCTCGACGAGATCGGCGAGGTATTGTGACGCTACAAAAAGCTCCGTCACGGGTCGCGTCGTCATTCTCGAAGAACGTTGGTGCTACCGAGTCAGCCAACACAGGAAAGAGGTCAGATACCAGATTCCTTCCCATATTGACTAAACATATAAAAGGGATTGTCTTGTCGATAATGCAGTAGCGTAGCTTGCGTGGGGTACAGTGCCTTGCCCCCACCCTCCTGGTGACCAAGGCTACGATTTGGGCCCCCCCTTGATAACCACGAGATTTGCTTTCAACAAAAGTAAAAAAAAAACAACTATAACTTTTTTAAAACGCGGTTTTAATGGGGGGGGGTTTGTGCAAAAGAGGTACTACTACTGCAGAGCTGGAGTGGGCCGCATTCCGTGAAGATGGAGCGCCCCCTACAGCGTTAAATGTTCGAGACCGTGAGCGTTAACGACGACGTGATTCGGGAAAGAGGACCCGCGGATTTAGAATAGCCTTGGTGCGACTGAGCGAGACAAATCAAATATTGGGGACCCCACTTGACCGATTGCCGCACCCCCTCTGAGCTTATAATGTAGTTTACTACGCCACTGATAATGTAGTTTACTACGCCACTGATAATGTAGTTTACTACACCACTGATAATGTAGTTTACTACGCCACTGATAATGTAGTTTACTACGCCACTGATAATGTAGTTTACTACGCCACTGATAATGTAGTCACTACACCACTGATAATGTAGTTTACTACGCCACTGATAATGTAGTTTACTACACCACTGATAATGTAGTTTACTACGCCACTGATAATGTAGTTTACTACACCACTGATAATGTAGTTTACTACGCCACTGATAATGTAGTTTACTACACCACTGATAATGTAGTTTACTACACCACTGATAATGTAGTTTACTACACCACTGATAATGTAGTTTACTACACCACTGATAATGTAGTTTACTACACCACTGATAATGTAGTTTACTACACCACTGATAATGTAGTTTACTACACCACTGATAATGTAGTTTACTACGCCACTGATAATGTAGTTTACTACACCACTGATAATGTAGTTACCACGCCACTGATAATGTAGTTTACTACACCACTGATAATGTAGTTTACTACACCACTGATAATGTAGTTACTACACCACTGACAATGTAGTTTACTACACCACTGATAATGTAGTTTACTACGCCATTGTTAATGTAGTTTACTACGCCACTGATAATGTAGTCACTACACCACTGATAATGTAGTCACTACACCACTGATAATGTAGTCACTACACCACTGATAATGTAGTTACTACACCACTGACAATGTAGTTTACTACACCACTGATAATGTAGTTTACTACGCCACTGATAATGTAGTTTACTACGCCACTGATAATGTAGTCACTACACCACTGATAATGTAGTCACTACTCCACTGATAATGTAGTTTACTACGCCACTGATAATGTAGTCACTACACCACTGATAATGTAGTCACTACACCACTGATAATGTAGTTTACTACACCACTGATAATGTAGTTTACTACACCACTGATAATGTAGTTTACTACGCCACTGAAAATGTAGTTTACTACGCCACTGATAATGTAGTTACCACGCCACTGATAATGTAGTTACTACGTCACTGATAATATAGTTCCTACGCCACTAATAATGTAGTTACTACAACACTGATAATGTAGTTTACTACGCCACTGATAATGTAGTTACTACGCCACTGATAATATAGTTCCTACGCCACTAATAATGTAGTTACTACAACACTGATAATGTATTTATTACGCCACTGATAATGTAGTTTACTACGCTACTGATAATGTAGTCACTACACCACTGATAATGTAGTTTACTACGCCACTGGTAATGTAGTTTACTACACCACTGATAATGTAGTTTACTACACCACTGATAATGTAGTCACTACACCACTGATAATGTAGTTACTACGCCACTGATAATGTAGTTTTACATCGCCACTGTTTGTGATGCAAGTTCACATCATAAAAAAACAGGGGTTGGTAACAACCCACTCGCCAAGGCAATTAACAAGGCGAACGTCACACGAAGTGGCACGTAAATACGACTTAGGGTGTGCTCAAGGGCTTACAACTATTTCCAGGATAAACCGATAAACATCCTCTTATCTGACGTCCTCCAGCACAAGGACATTGCCGAGACAAGGCTCAGTCGGGTACTGCAGGCTGAGAAGATGCTTTGGTTTACTCGAAAAGAACAATGTGATGATTATTTCAGACTTGCATCTGAGTATAAACTATATACTGTATGTATTTACTAATTACAATACTGTATTGCACAGTGAAATTTAAATTAAAAACAAGGTAAATTCTTAGCCTACCTATATGAATTGCAATTTCATAGAAAGTTTTTGTTTCAGGAAACAATCCTATCTGCTATAAATTTTTTAACATGCATTGAACTTATGTATCGTATCGTGGTAACCCTAAAATGAAATCGCTAAAGCTATGTATCATACATGCATTGAACGTATCGTAACGTATCATAGTCTACTGTACTCACCAAGATTCTGTCCGTCGTCTGCATACTTGGAACGATCTTAGGTTGTTGATGGCTACATTAACTTAGTTGTCGGAAGAGGAGGATGGCGATGATAAAGTTACAGTATTGTACCTCGTACGCTGCTGCGTTTGCCTGCCGCGCGAAATAAAAAAAAATATTTTACAATTTTGTCATATCGCCATCGTAAGATCGAAATATCGTAAGTCGGACCATCGTAAGTCGGGGACTACCCGTACATTATTTCATTGGTCAAAAAGTGATGAGTTATGCCGAATAGGTCATACAGAGGTCATTGTCAACACCATCGGGCCTTGGGCTGTTTGGCCAGCCAACCCTCACTGGGGTGGGAGCTGTGGGACAAAAAATATCACGGTAATTAAGCCTCACTGACAGAATGGCTTTCGCAATGTATTGGTACGGAAAGATACCGCGTCTATTTTGTTTTATTGTAACTGGTACGGCGCAATGAGCTTCATAGCTCTTGTTTTAAGAAGTGACCTGGCCACAAATGAAAGCTCGGCGGAGTGGCTTATCACGATGTGGAAATATATTGCAGCCAAATACTCGAAACGCGTGATGCTGATCATTATAAATGTGGAGGGAAACACCGGAGGACGTGGAGAAAAATCCACGCGACCACGGGGAAAGAGACACGCAAACTCCCAACACACAGGTGTCGGGGTCGGATCTAAACTGGGCCCAAAAGAGCAACCAACGTAGAAGTCAGAAAAAAACAAATGTTGCACGTAGTAGAAGAAGACCTGATGATGCAGGAAGTGATGGAAACTGGCACTATGTGGACGCACATGTAGAATAGACAACAGGAAAATGAAGAGTGTGATGTTTGGGAAAAAAAATTGTAAGGAACCGGAAAGAGAGGAAGACCTCGCAGAGAACGGCTTGGCGGCGACGGCGTCACAAGAGGTCGGTGCCACAAAGATGGTTCACTCCTTGAGCACATCGGCACAAGGCAGAGGAACGTGGAAACAAATGACAACATGAGCAGTGGACAACTGCGGGGCTATCTGCCAAACATGGCATCGTGATGAAGTTTCTATATGTGTGTGTGTGTATAGATGGTGAATATGGAACGATGTCTTTCGTACAAGACATGATAAAATATTTATGAATCTCGTTCGTGTTCTCGCAACTGGTCACGGTCCTCGTCATTATGCGTGACGTCACTTTTTTGTTGTTGTTTTACGGCCGCATTTGAATTGTGCACAGGCACTACATGATAATAAAAAATACTCGTGAATAATGCATGGCCGGATGATTTCGGCAACTGTTTATTATTCGCGAAACCATGAAATTGGTTTAAAAATATATATATAGTCATTGACCACATGCGTAGAATATCAATGTTTTCGCATTTCCCGAAAATAAGTTGTTTCCTTTCGTTTGAGAACATCATAATGGTGGAGGTAGAACTTCTGGCTGCAGGGTCTCTAGGTATTCAACGTCAAGAGGTCATTCGTCACTGGCAGTGCCAATGATGCCACAACACATAATAAGGAATACGTTACCTCCCTTCTAGCCACGGTGGTGAGATGTGAAATATCTCGCCTGGTATACAGGAGGTCGTGGGTTCAATCCCGCCTCTGACGCCTGTATATTTGGAGTTTGCGTCTCTCTCTCTCTCTCTGTGGTCGCGTGGATTTTCCTCCGGGTCCTCCGGTTTTTCCCTCCACATTTATAGTGGACACGCACTTGGAGCATTTGGCCTCTATAAATGTCCACATGATAGGCCACATCGTTGAACTATTATTTGTGGCCAGGTCGCTTCTGAAGAAAACAAATCTATGTAGCTCAGTGGGCCCTACCTGGTAAAATAAAAAATAAAAAGTTATGTGTCCTCGTGAGAGTAGGTCGTTTCTAAACATTCGTGTGAACAAAACGATGCCACCTCATTGGAACAAAATATATACCTCCAACCCTTGTGTGTAGAAAGGAAGGCCTTTATTTGAACCACTTAAACAGCAACGAGCGTTCGCATACAATGTGTGTGCAGCTCTTCCAGATCCATGAGAAAACCCCCGAGGACGGAGTGAATAATTACAGCTGTAACGCAAGCTTCCTTGTGTATGTTCAAAACGTCTGAGCAAGTAATTCCTCTTCCTCATCCTTCTCACTTACGGGTGAAATATATATAGTTTAAAAAAAGAATTGAAATAAAAAAAACACAATCCACTTGAAGAGCTATTTTGGCATGTTCAATGGCGTGTTCCATAATTATTTTTTTAATAATTGTGGTGGTTTTGCGTTGTTGTTGTTGTTGTTTCGTTTTAAGCACACAGACAATTAACCGACGAGTATTAAAAGACGGATACTCTCTGCAATCTGGAAGAGCTGGGGAGCATTTAGGGAAACCCACCGATATGCACAGCCTCGAGAGCCTTGTACATCAAGCCGGGAGGGACTCTTTAACGAGGCCTTCTACATCAAACCGCACGACGACTCTTCAACGATCATACCCCATCCTCCTCCTCCTCCTCGGTCACCAACTGGCTTCCGGCTCGAACGCGATGTTGGACGAAACACAAAAAGTGCCCCCCGGGGAACGTGGAGGTAAAGGAGTGGCCGCTTCTTCACGCTGCACGCGCGCGCGGATTCAAAGTTGCACAAATGTGGTGTCATTCACACCCCCCACCACCACCACCACCACCCTCACCCTGTGTCGAATGAAGATTGTTTTTAATAACGTCAAGCAAGCGTGAGCAAACTTTCTGTCCTGGTCCAAATTCACAATGACATTGAAATGTGAACATAATAAAATGAAAATAATGAACAGCAACGGGGTTTTTTTTCGTATACACTGGCATATTACCGATGCGAATTCCATTTCAACGGTTTACATATAAATTTAAGCAAACCAGCGCTGATTAAACTGAAGACAATCTGGTTACCAAAAGGGACGTACAGGGACTGCTCTACTTACGAACGAGGTTAGTTTCCAGAGGTATGTTCATAAGTCGATTTGTTCATAAGTCCAACTTTACTCCCGTCGATTCCAAACATGTTGTACGGCATGTACACGAAACAACGGGGAATGGCTTTAAAAGTTGTATAATCTCCTGTAGATGTAGATGCCACTGGTTCTTCACGTTCTGTAGATGTAGATGCCACTGGTTCTTCATGTTCTGTAGATGTAGATGCCACTGGTTCTTCATGTTCTGCAGATGTAGATGCCACTGGTTCTTCATGTTCTGTAGATGTAGATGCCACTGGTTCTTCATGTTCTGCAGATGTAGATGCCACTGGTTCTTCACGTTCTGTAGATGTAGATGCCACTGGTTCTTCACGTTCTGTAGATGTAGATGCCACTGGTTCTTCATGTTCTGCAGATGTAGATGCCACTGGTTCTTCATGTTCTGCAGATGTAGATGCCACTGGTTCTTCATGTTCTGCAGATGTAGATGCCACTGGTTCTTCATGTTCTGCAGATGTAGATGCCACTGGTTCTTCACGTTCTGGAGATGTAGATGCCACTGGTTCTTCATGTTCTGCAGATGTAGATGCCACTGGTTCTTCATGTTCTGCAGATGTAGATGCCACTGGTTCTTCATGTTCTGCAGATGTAGATGCCACTGGTTCTTCATGTTCTGCAGATGTAGATGCCACTGGTTCTTCATGTTCTGCAGATGTAGATGCCACTGGTTCTTCACGTTCTGTATATGTAGATGCCACTGGTTCTTCACGTTCTGCAGATGTAGATGCCACTGGTTCTTCACGTTCTGTAGATGTAGATGCCACTGGTTCTTCACGTTCTGTAGATGTAGATGCCACTGGTTCTTCACGTTCTGTAGATGTAGATGCCACTGGTTCTTCATGTTCTGCAGATGTAGATGCCACTGGTTCTTCATGTTCTGCAGATGTAGATGCCACTGGTTCTTCATGTTCTGCAGATGTAGATGCCACTGGTTCTTCACGTTCTGTATATGTAGATGCCACTGGTTCTTCACGTTCTGCAGATGTAGATGCCACTGGTTCTTCACGTTCTGTAGATGTAGATGCCACTGGTTCTTCACGTTCTGTAGATGTAGATGCCACTGGTTCTTCACGTTCTGTAGATGTAGATGCCACTGGTTCTTCACGTTCTGTAGATGTAGATGCCACTGGTTCTTCACGTTCTGTAGATGTAGATGCCACTGGTTCTTCACGTTCTGTAGATGTAGATGCCACTGGTTCTTCACGTTCTGTAGATGTAGATGCCACTGGTTCTTCATGTTCTGTAGATGTAGATGCCACCACCGCCATGTATTGCGCGGCGGTTGAACTTACGACTCTCGGACCGACCAGGCAACTGTACATACGGACAGGTTTGTTCGTATCTCTGAAAGTTCGTAAGTCGAATGTTCACAGGTAGAAGAGTCCCTGTACTTCAATTTAGCATTTTCGATTAGGTTATTTTACAGGCGTATATATATATATTTTTTATGGATACGAGGAAGAGTGTTGATTACGATGAAATTTTTCGTAGCTGTGACGAACGGTGCCGAATATTTATTTGACGCTCGTGATGATCCTGCTTCTGTGGCTTTTGAGAGCGCACGCAAGCAGAATCCGCCCGCGTCTAATACATTTATAGAGAGTCACGGTCCAAAGAAGGCATTCATGTGTGCATACCAGTGATTTTTTTTGTCTAAACTATGAACTAATTTTTTTATTTTACCCGGTAAAGCTCACCGAGCAATATAATAATTTTTTCAGAAGCGACCTGATCACAGATGATAGCTTCAACGAAGTGGCTTATCACGTGGAAATTTATAGCAGCCAAATACTGTAAAAAGCACGTTTCTAAATGTGGAGAGCAAAAACCGGAGGACCAGGAAAAAAAAAATCGACGCGACCACGGGGAGGGAGAGAACATGCAAACTCCAAATATACAGCGAGCGTCAGGGTCGGGATCGAACCCACGACCTTCTGCATACCAGGCGAGGTAGTTAACATCTCGCCATCGCAGTCAACACCAGTCTCCATCCCATCCGTTCAAACTGATTAGTACGGCTATGAGAATGTGGGATGGGTACAATAAGTACGTTTGGTTATCCTTACGTCAAAATCGAGCCAATGTGACCCGAGTGGCCATTGTAAACAATGCACCAGTGAAGCCACGTGTTTAAGCTAAGAAAACAGTGATGATCTCACGTTGAGTATTAATAATAATTATCCCAATTGTTGACTCGGGAAATCCTCACTGAATCTCTCATTCTTTATTAAGCCTCGCTGATTTTCTAAGACTCTTATTCAGGAGGGCTCCTGTGCTGGGGATATTCGGCCAACGCCATCCGTGAGTGTTTGACTTGTATGCACGTATCATGAATATCGGTTGTACGTTGAACTTCTTTTGCGCCGTACAAAGCCGACCGTACTTAACCGGGGAGAAAGAGAACGCTGGAGTAACCCCCGGAGAAATCCCAACGAGGGGAGTTAAACTCAACACTGCCGTCGCTGGGTCATCTTGCAGCACCGTGGCTATAGCACCAAGCATCCTTGAAATGATTCTGTTCTACCGCCGCGTACGTCAGCGGCGAAAACGGCTCAGGAGCTCGATGCCAATGTCGAGATACACTGCGAGCCACGACGAGAGGGCTTTGTGAGTTGAGAGTTCGCGTCGTTTTTTACTATCCCTCCTCCTTCTCCTCCATTGAAGGAGCGCAGACTGCAGTGGTTTACGATAGGGCTGAACGATTAATCGATTTCAAATCGATATCGCAATTTGAAACGACAATGCGATTAGCAAATCGCAAAGGCTGCGATTTTTTTTGCGATTTGAAAAAGTAATGTTACTTTCTTATTGGAATTGTTTAAAAAAAATATTATAACTTTATTTATTTAACTTAACAATTGTTCTATGTTTGATTGTTCTATTTCACTTAAAACATTTTAATAAATACATGTTGGAAGCAATTCATATCTTTTAAGTTCTCATCCTTGCATTAGAATAAATAGAGCGGTTCATATTTTGATGGTATCGCGTGGTAATGCTCCATCACATTTTATTATTACACAGTGAATTTTGAACTGATGCTTGACTTAAAAAAAATGTAATCGCAAATCAAATCGCAATATGTCAGAAAAATCGCAATTAGATCTTTTCCCCAAGTCGTTCAGCCACAATCGCACTACCGTGGCTTGCATGGTGAAGAAACTCGATTTGGCGCTTTCGCGACTGCAGGAATTACTCTTTGTTTTTTTTCGGTAAAGTCACGTAGAAATAAGAAAACAATAAAATTACATAATAGCATACGACGTTTCGATTGCAACACAAGCAGTCATCATCAGGTAGAGGAAACACATAGCCGCAGATATATACAGACCCTAAGTATCCCCTGGTGTATCTGTGTTAATTCCCTCTACTTAGGGTCTGTATATATATCTGCGGTTATGTGTTTCCTCTACCTGATGATGATTGCTTGTGTTGCAATCGAAACGTCGTATGCTATTATGTAATTTTATTTTTTTCTTATTTCTACGTGACTTTACCGAAAAAAAACCATAGAGTAACATGGTGATGCTCTGATGAGACGAGGAGTGTCAAAGCCAGGAGGTGCGACGATGATGAACGTTTAGAACAGAACATCCTTCCTTCCGTGCGCAGGTGAGTTACTCACCCATTGACATAATAATATTTTATAAAGCGCCTTTCATATTGAAGTATCTCAAAGCGCTGTATACGTATAACATTAAAACGACGAGCACGAGTAGAGCTAAAATCTTTGCGAAACAGAAAACTGATAATAACAAATTCCATGACGACACTCTAAATTCAAATAAAATGAAGAACTGATCAAAGCAAATGATAATAATTGATTCCAACCGGACAACAAAAATTGGTTTTCAAGTCTTAAATTACGGGTGCGCGTAAAACGTTCACATTGGTGAAAATATATCGGACTCCAGAGTTGGTGAAATGGAATTGATGAGCATTTTCAACGAAGAATGGCATCGATATAAAAGCAACTGCCAGGGATATACAACTGAATACACGACTGAAACGTACGGACCGAGATGAGACCGGGAAGAAGTCAGCCAGTTACAAGAAGTAGCCTACTGTTATATACACCGTCAATACAGCTCATGCTCATATACTATCGCATGCCTGTCGTCTCGGGTTAATTCACATGCAGCTCCTGCGGGGATCATTAACAAACAAAATCAGCCTTCCCCTTTCTCATTTTTCTCAAGTTGAAGACAAAAGCCGCGGACGCAAAAGCGAACTTAAACCACGAATCTCATTGCAGATCTGAATGTGGGCAACCTTTTTTTTTTGTAAACCGCCGTTCGACTTCTTAATAACCGGAAACGTGTAGCCACGTGGCAAGCAGAGACAGAGAGATATGGGTAAATGTGTCCCAGAGTACAATTCGCTTTTGCGTCTTGTCGCCGATGTCTGGGAGATGTGTAAACAAAAAAAATAAAAGAGATGTGGCATATATTTGGCATTTCCTTCCCCCCCCCCCCCACCGCAGAGATCCGAGCAAAGTTACTCTAATCGAGCAGCTAGGGCCTCTGGGCTCGACGGCATCGTGTTGCCAGCCCATCGCAGTGCCAAGAAGCAAACACGGTGAGGACCACGGCACATCCAGTGAGGTAGGGTTAGTGCCCAATGAAGCAGCGGAACTCCCCCACCACCCTACCACCAGTCTCTTACGACACGGAAAAGAAGAATAATGTCATGCACTTTATACGCGTGTAGTGACGTTAAGGGTGTCACTATTGTGTTAGCGCCAGGCACTGTCATAAGAGTGCTGCTGTGCGTCTGGAACTCTCTCTCTCTGGGGCCAGAGTGAGTACGGCGTGCGAACGGGCCCTAGGGGACATAGTCCTGGTGGCGGCCTGAGAGAGGGCAAGTCAGGACATGGTAGTCTGGGTGAACCCGAGATGACACGTGACCGGGTAGTGAAGGGGGCCCGAGGGGGGCTTGAGGGACACGTGATGCTCGGTCGAGATCCTTCGGGAAAGGTCTCGAAGTGGCCGAAGGCGGAGCGAGGCCACGCCCAGGAGCATAAAGGGGCAGTTTCGAGAGCATTCTTGACTGTTCTCTAGAATCAACCCTCGGCGCCACGTCTCTCCAATCTTCGGTGTCCGCTCGGCATCGTGGGTCAGTCAGGCTGTTACTGACTGACCCGGTTTTGTAGGTACCCGGTTAAAGTAGAGTCGTTACTCTGTAAGGTTCTAGAGTGTGTACGTGTATGTGGTTAGCCCCGTTGGGCTGTGTAATAAACGTGTTGCCTCCAAGTCAAGTGTGTGCCTCCGTGTTCAACACTACAACTGGAGTCAGAATAAACGTGTTGCCTCCAAGTCAACGGTGTGCCTCCGTGTTCAACACGACACACGTAGAGGATTCCCCAAGTTAAGATGGATTTCAGGCGGATCCTGCGTTGGTATGTTTCAGTCTGGCTCTTTAAGACCCGAAATATTACAGCTGCTGCAGTTTGGCTTGTCTACACCTGTTCCTCCACCTCCTTCTCTTCTTGTTTGTTCCCTCTGCCCCTTCCTGTCCCTGTGTTCACTTTTACCTGTGCCCTATCCTACGTTCTATTCCCTCTGCTCTCCATCTCACAAGAGTTCAACCGCATCACTTTACTCCAAAAATATGGGTTTGCACCTTCCTATTTAAGCCACAATTTGGACCTAGACAACCCCCCCCCCACCCCTCGGATCCTTCAGCAGGGTTTAAATATATTTTTCCAGGATGTGAATTGCAACTAAATTGAACTCGCGTTGCTCTATCCAGGCCAGGGTCCTTCGCCATGAACCGTTTTATTGTAGAAACGTTTTCACATATCTGCCGATTTTAAACTCGGGAAGATGTCAACTTTCCGCGGCAGTAGACATGGGCCCTTGCCATGCATACGACGGTTTATCTATCAGCCTGCACTGGCAGAGATATGAGCCGCACGTGAATCATTCCAATATCCCGAGGGTTAGGCTTAGGCCCGTTTCACGTCCCTACTGACATTTCTTCTCCCGGAGTTTTCCAAAAACTGGGGGCGATAGGCCAGGTTTAAATATGTCCCACTTTGCCAGCATGTGGATCGCATAATTACTCTCGTTCCTTTTGGGTTCCGACCACTGTGTTGTGTAGAATGCCAATTTTCAACTAATAACCCTGCACCACCCGACGGACAGAAGCCAATCAATTAATGTTGTCACGTGGGGAAAATTTTGTAGTTTATTTGGTTCATTAGCAAAACTGGAACGTTGAAAAGCAAGCATTTTTTTTATTTTTTGTTACGCACGATTTGTTTTAGTGCTGACCAGCACATTACTCCAAATGTGGGCACAGCACTGCATTCTGGGGGAGCCCAATGATTTGCAGGATTTATTTGCTATGCAAAAGGACCGTTGCCCCAAACGTCACCCTAGTTGTATGTTTTCTTTTCTAGGCCCGCGGTGTTATCGAGGAACGTGTAATTTAGCCGAGCTCTACAGGTGTGGTGAGATGTTAACTACCTCGTCTGGTGTACAGGAGGTTGTGGTTTCGATCCTAACCCTGACGCCTGCTGTATATTTGGAGTTTGCAGTGTCTCTCTCCCTGTGGTCACGTGGATCTTTCTCGGGGTCCTCCAGTTTTTCCCTCCACATTTAGAAACACGCGCTTAGAGCACTTGGCTGCTATAAATGTCCACACGATAAGCCACTTTCTTTGAGGCCAGGTCGCTTCTGAAAAAAAGAGGTGTATAGCTCAGTGGGCCTTAGCTTTAGGCCTTAATATTGTTTCCGTTCAAGGTAGTGTTATTGACGAATGTGTTGAGTTTTTGTTGTTGTGCCATTGTTGCTTGTGCTTTGCGCACCACTGCCAACGCAGCCGCAGCAGCACCGTCAATTAATTTATCGGTGGTCGCCAAATTTACACAATATCTTAAAGTATGTTGAGCGGTTGCGCGATTGATGACGACGACGATGTAGCCTCGATGCGTGCACAAGACAGCAAGAGGGCGACGCACACCCCCTTTTGCAAGATCGCACGAAGTAGTAGCCCTCTCGCGACAAATATTATCCATAAGAGGTTTTTTTGGGTTAGAGTGGGTAAATACCTCTATTATTTTTGTACATTTTCGGTGAGGGACACGACAAAGCGGGGGGGGGGGGGGTGGGGGGGATAGACACAGATTCCCAGTGCGCAGGTAATTCTGTGATTTTTCGTTTTCTGGGAAACGGGAAGCGGTGAGCGCGACCCGCCCTCCTGCCTTGTTCGGAGCTGCTGCGGGGGCCATGATTGGCACGCGCCCCCGGGTCGCGTCTCCACTCGGGGCCACCCTGAAAACAAACCCTCCTGCTGCGTCAGAACGTCGACCGCCGGAGAGGCATCGCAAATCGAGCGAAATGCAAACCCCAATGTGACGCGGCCAAACGGATAGCGAAATAACGGCGCTAAAAAGGTGGCTTTTAATTGGACGGCAATGATTGTGCGTGTCGTGTTAACACAATTCTGTGGCAAGTACTGCACTCCAGAGAACAATTCGTACCTGTCAAGTAAAACGTACACCGTTGGGACAATGTCGGTTTCTAAACGTTGGCCCCAACGTTCCGTGTTTAATGGGTGAACATCAACGTCAAGGTTAAAAGTGATTTTCGGATGAAATGACCGTTGAGGAATTGGTGCTCCTCTCTCCAGCTTTTTTTTTTGTTCAGCCACGAGCCGCTGTTGGAAATTCCCCATTCCGATGGCGGGGGCATGAGTTTCTCCGTAGGTTTTTAGCCACCGTTGACTTTCTCGCAAAAAAAGCGGTGTTTATTTTATCGACCGCCCCCCCCCCCCCCCAGTGAGGGATGATGGGGCCGAGTCCCAGAGTGCAGCGGGCACAAGGGAAGAAGCAGGGAAGTGTTGTTGCGGATGAGACAGAGCGGTGAATCAACGTGGGTGGAGAAATGGTACGAGCGAAGCATCACGGTCGTGATAGAAGAGCGATAGGGAGGTGACCGACCACCACGGAGCGAGTGACTCCCCTGGGGTGGGTCGGTCAGTGCTGGATCATCAATCACCCGCGACCGACCGCTTTCTCTTGAGTTGAATTCTATCCGGTTCAGCAGCGAGGTAGGAACTAAGTGCTCCACCGCAGACATGGAGAGCATGTACGTATGTACTGATGTCTGACGTTGAGCTTCTCTCACACCGCACGTAGCCAACCGTGCTGGTCGGAGGTGCGGGGGAAGGACAACAAACTAAAGCGGCAAGATTCCCAACTTCGGCCGAATTTGTGCTTTGTGCAGAAACTGTAATAACTGTTCCGAGTTAAAGACGAAGGCTTTGGCAAAGAAACAAAATCAAACCGAGCTTCGTTCGACGCCTCCTATGCTGGATATTGTAATAAATAAACAACAAAAAAACAAATTTTGATTTAAAGCTTTCGTGACTGCAGTAATTCATATTCTTAGTTTTTTCGG
This sequence comes from Petromyzon marinus, assembly GCF_048934315.1. Taxonomy (NCBI): domain Eukaryota; kingdom Metazoa; phylum Chordata; class Hyperoartia; order Petromyzontiformes; family Petromyzontidae; genus Petromyzon; species Petromyzon marinus. The sequence goes on from NC_133687.1 coordinate 8,742,585, forward strand.
TAAAGTCACGTTGAAGGGAAACAACAAAATAATAAAATATATATAAACAATAAAAAAATTCTCACGACGTTTCGACCATTTGAGTTATGGTCAAAACGTCGTGAGAATTTTTTTTTATTGTTTTTTTATATTTTTTTTTATTATTTTGTTGTTTCCCTTCAACGTGACTTTACCGAAAAAACTAAAAATAACAAAAAACACTGAAGACATTTCGCAATAGAATGTGACAACACACAGTTCGGGATGAAGAGCTGGTGGGATCGAGGAGGGCGGATTGGCGAGAGGATCGTCACCCGACAGCCGACAGAATTTCAAAACCCAGGTATTTAAAAAAAAAAACCTCTCTCTACCCGGTGTTGCGACGTCACGGGAAGTGTACCGCACATCTGTGAAAAAGAGCCTCATAGCTCATCGGATTCCTCCAGTATAAAAGATTATGATTCTGACGAGTGGCGGCGTTCAAAATGCCACCGCCTGCCGTGAAATGTGCGCGGCTGCCGCACGCGTGCGCTCCGTGGCCCAGCAGTGACGTCACAGCGACGTCATTGTGACATCGGTGCCAATACTGTGACGTCACAGTGGCATCAGTGCCGTCACAGTGCACAAATACGCGTGTAGCTGCCGCTTCACCAGTGTGCTGTTTGTTCCATAGACGCGCATATAGTTTCTATAACTCTTGCTAAATTCATCAGCATGCGTGTTAAGGTATATATATATTTCTATGTATGTATGTTGAACTTCTTTCGCACCACACGTAGCCAACTGTGTTAATCGGAGGTGCGACTGAGTCACAGAGACTCTTTTGCAGTAAGCTCCTGCTGTTGCATTGAGTTTTTTTTTTTTAAAGATGGTTTTCAGCCAATTATTGACGAGTTGTGTTTATCATCATTATTATGCAAGTGTGGAAGAAACCGGAGCACCCAGAGAAAAGCCACGCCTTGTGCGACGGGGTCATACTCGATCCCCATACAGATGATAATAGATGGAGATTAAATCCACTTGCTGTACTGCCTTCTGATGGCGAGCCAGAATATGGCACTTTGACGCCCACAGGAAGGGAGTTTCACGACGTTTGCACGATTCACAAACCCTCTCCCTGACAGTGCTGGATTACAGGCGCTGTAGATTCCTGAAGCTTTCAAGGACTGGAGAGTTTATAAGTTCAGCTGTAATCTCACTGGACAGCATGTCACAGCAATCTGTTAGCTGGGTTAGATGCTCTGTTGATTCTCTTACTCTGTGCCCTTATTCCCTGTGCCTAGTCTCTTCAGATCACTTGTGTTTCCACCATCACTCTCTGTCCCTCCTGCCCCAGTCCAATAATGCCTCTTGCCCTGCTCACTTCCTCCCTTTGCAACCACCCACTTCCCCCCTTGCCCCACCCACTTCCCAGAACCCTTGCCATACTGACTCCCCCCCCCCCCCATTTGCCCCACCCACTTCCTTCCCTTGCCCCACCCACTTCCCCCCTTGCCCCACCCACTTCCTCCCCTTGCCCCACCCACTTCCCCCCTTGCCTCATCCACTTCCTCCCTTACCCCACCCACTTTCTCCCCTTGCCCCCACCCACTTCCCCCCTTGCCCCATCCACTTCCTCCCTCACCCCACCCACTTCCTCCCCTTGCCCCACCCACTTCCCCCCTTGCCTCATCCACTTCCTCCCTTACCCCACCCACTTTCTCCCCTTGCCCCACCCACTTCCCCCCTTGCCTCATCCACTTCCTCCCTCACCCCACCCACTTCCTCCCTTACCCCACCCACTTCCTCCCCTTGCCCCACCCACTTCCCCCCTTGCCCCATCCACTTCCTCCCTTACCCCACCCACTTTCTCCCCTTGCCCCACCCACTTCCCCCCTTGCCTCATCCACTTCCTCCCTCACCCCACCCACTTCCTCCCTTACCCCACCCACTTCCTCCCCTTGCCCCACCCACTTCCCCCCTTGCCTCATCCACTTCCTCCCTTACCCCACCCACTTCCTCCCCTTGCCCCACCCACTTTCCCCCCTTGCCTCATCCACTTCCTCCCTTACCCCACCCACTTTCTCCCCTTGCCCCACCCACTTCCCCCTTTGCCTCACCCACTCCCCCCCCTCTTCCCCCACCCTCTTCCGCCGGTCGGTCCCCTGTAAAATTATTTAATTCCCCCTCCCCTTGCATGCCGGTACCACGTGTTCATGCACTGCAAATTGCTCCTCAAATCCTGCCCTGTGAAGAGTCAAAGGTCATTGGTCACCCCACCAAGCTGAGGAGTTCCACACACAGGCGTGTACAGATTTGATGTGATATGTCCCACTGTAAAAAAAAATCAAATATCAAATTCACCAAAAAGGTATTCTGATATGGCTGCACATGTGGTGGTGTGTGCAGATATCCACACGCTAGTATAGTGAGCTCCTCGATATTCCCTGATTGTAAAATAAAATGATCTGTCGATGCACAATAACACCTTCTTTGCCGCTTTGACCGGTAAACACGTGCCACGATTGCCGTACATACCTCGCATAAATAACTTAAATTTCACGTATGAATACATGAATGCATACACGAATTGGGCTTACTTAGGAGAAAATTCGTGCACTGGTGATATAAGTGCACTGCACACAGGTAGTACACCGCTACGTAGCTTCATTCCAGAAAAATATCTTCAACCGGGCAGTTGTAATCCATACAGTCGTGGTAAAACTGCTGAAAAGCTTTCCTGCAACACAAAGCAAAGACAAGCACACAATTAAGTCTTTGACGATACAAGCGATGAACAATTTCAACGTGCAACACTGTGCCGCCACAGCCGCACAACGCTCGCTCGCTCACATGGAGAGCGAGCGAGCGAGCGAGACACCAGGAGGAGCCACACAGACGAGCGGGGGGGGGGGCACAGGGTGAGCGGGCTCCAAATGTCTCCCCAAAGGCCTGGGGCCCTCCGTATAATGAGGTGTAATCTGCGCGGGTGGAAAACCCACGCGTGCGAGGGAGCAACACTCGATACCGTACCCGTGGAACAAGTGGAGTCGCATGTCTTTTTTTTTTAAATCTCCCCTCCCCTAGCGAGCCAGGGTGTGGGCTCGTCCTCGACGCCCGCGGCAAAGGGAGTTTCACAACTTCTGTGTGCAGCGGCGATCCACCAACCCCCCCCCCCACCACCTCGCTGCTGCTGCCTCCATCCATCCACAGTGCCGGATCACAGACAGCCAACGTGCAGCAAAGCCACCACCAAGCAAGCCCTGTTCTCTCGCTTACGACGCGCCCAATTAACAATTCCACCGTTGGAACGGTTTTTGTTTTTTTATGAAGGAGAGAAAACAATTAATTGTTGAATACTACGCAGAAATATGCGCCGTGGGTATTTTTCCGTTTTTTTAAAAATGTTGAGGCATGGGCTGACGCCTTAACAAAATAGCACCGCCTCATTTTGTCAAGGGGCATTAACATTCATAAGGCTCGTCTGAGCAAAGAGACACGATGACACGTTGACATTTAACAGCACGTGGCAGCTGCACCTCTGGGAGTTCTTAACAATATTACAGAGAGCCGTTTAGAGTGATTTACACTGAAGGGCTGCATGGAAATACAAGCGTATGGAAAAATAACAATAAGGGGTTTCACACCTTCTGGCGATGAAACGAGAGGTGTTAAGATGTTCGGACACCAAATAGATTCCTTTTTGCAAGGAATCACGTTTGCATTAAGCACACAGAGTATTTGCAGTGAGCATGCAAACAAACTCTGATAATATATGCATTGTCTTTGAAACCGATTGGCCTACACTAACCTATTCTTACTTTTCATACTTTGATACGGGCAAAATGGTCCCATGATAAATACAAGCGTCTTCAACGTTTGTAAACAAGCACGTGGTTTAAGGGCGCTTGATACATTGAAATCACTATTAACGGAGCAAACACAATGCTGAACGGCTTTTATTTACTGCAATTTAATCAATCTCCTTCTCTTTTTCTGATCAAACATAACATTAAGACATTAATATCAATGGCGAAGACCCCGGGGCCGGCCCCAGGACACGCTGGCAGGGACGAATGTCGCTCGGCTGGCCTGGGAACGCCTGAGAATTCCCCAGGAAGAGCTGGAGTCTGTGTATCGTAGTGTATAGTGTAGTGTATAGTAGTGTAGTGTATAGTAGTGTAGTGTATAGTGTAGTGTATAGTAGTGTAGTGTATAGTGTAGTAGTGTAGTATATAGTGTAGTGTATAGTGTAGTGAAGTGTATAGTGTAGTGTATAGTGTAGTGTATAATAGTGTAGTAGTGTATAGTGTAGTAGTGTAGTGTATAATAGTGTAGTGTACAGTGTAGTGTATAGTGTATTGTATAGTAGTGTATAGTGTAGTAGTGTATAGTAGTGTAGAGTGTAGTGTATAGTGTAGTGTATAGTGTGTAGCAGTGTATAGTGTACTGTATAGTAGTGTCGTTTAGTAATGTGTAGTGTACAGTATAGTAGTGTAGTAGTGTATAGTGTAGTGTGTAGTAGTGTAGTGTATACTAGTGTAGTGTATAGTGTAGTGTATAGTAGTGTATAGTGTAGTGTGTAGTAGTGTATAATAGTATAGTGTAGTAGTGTATAGTAGTGCAGTGTATTGTGTAGCGTATAGTGTAGTAGTGTATAGTAATATATAGTAGTGTAGCATATAGTAGTGTAGTGTAGTAGTGTATAGTGTAGTGTGTAGTAGTGTAGTGTATAGTGTAGTGTGTAATATTGTATAATAGTATAGTGTAGTAGTGTATAGCAGTGCAATGTATTGTGTAGCGTATAGTGTAGTAGTGTAGTAGTGTCTAGTAATGTATAGTAGTGTAGTATATAGTAGTGTAGTGTATAGTAGTGTATAGTGTAGTAGTGTAAAGTAGTGTAGTGTGTAGTGTAGTAGTGTCTAGTAATGTATAGTAGTGAAGTATATAGTAGTGTAGTGTATAGTGTAGTAGTGTAAAGTAGTGTAGTGTATAGTGTAGTAGTGTATAGTGTAGTATATAGTGTAGTGTATAGTGTAGTGTATAGTGTAGTGTATAGTGTAGTAGTGTAAAGTAGTGTAGTGTATAGTGTAGTAGTGTATAGTAGTGCAGTATAGTGCAGTAGTATATATAGCGTAGTAGTGCTGGAGTCTGTCGCCATGGAAAGGAAGGTCTGGACTGCCACCGCTCAACGTGCATCCGCCGTGACCCTCGCCAGGACAAGCGGACTGAGCAAAGAACCGAAAACAAAACGAAAGGAAAACATCAATGGCTTTTATTCGTGGCGCCCACAGGAGGAATCACAGATGCGTGGGAAGGCGGCAGCAGCAGCAGCAGCCAGCCAGCCAGCCAATGAGCTGGTGCTACCAACAATTGCCTAAGCTTTGCCCAATTAACGAGTGCTTACGTATGGGGGGAAAGCGGAGCACCCGGTGAAAACCTACGAGCATGATGGGGAAACGCTCTATCCCATACGGATGGAAAAGGTGGTCGCTTTCGTGACCAATATTATCTATGATAGAGGGGTTTTTTTTTTTTGGTTGGATCGTGTATATATCAATGTGTAGTTAAAAACCCACCACCGCCCGAAACAGGAGGATTTCTCCACCATTCTGGCTGTCGTCTGATGATGCTGGTTGTAATTACTGGTGAAACGTCACGTTACTCGAATTGTAAATGCTGTGGGTTTACTCTCCAACACACCGGTGTGCTGTACTAGTAAGTAATTGGCATGTTCTGTTTACGTGACAAACCTTACGAATTTCCTGCGGTGGCGGATTTAACGACACATTTATATTTGCGCGATATAAACCGTAAAAAAAAACCTCTATTATGTCTACACGTTTGCTGTACCGCCTTCTTGGTGGCGAGATGTTAACTAACTCGCCTAGTGTACAGGAGGTCGTGGGCTCGATCCCAAGACTGACGCCTCTATATTTTGAGTTGCATGTTCTACCCGTGGTCGCGTGGATTTTTCTCCGGGCCGTCCGGTTTTTCCCTCCACGTTCCGAATCAATGAGCGTTTACGAGCATTTGGCTGCTTTACATTTCCAAGCGATAAGCCGCTCCGTTGAGCTGTCATTTGTGGCCAGGTCACATCTGAAAAACAGCTGCATGGCTCAGCGGGCCTAAGGGAGTTTCACGCCATCCACGTTTGAATCACCAACCCCCGCCACCGCCGCCGCTGCTGCCTCCACAGGGCTGCTGGATTCCAGGCGAGCCACGTTGGAAGCCACCTCCGCCCAGGCTGCGCGGAGCTGACAACCGCCCCAGGTCGCCCTCGCAAACCGGACTCATCCTTTGCCTCTCGACGTCTCACCCTTTGCAGCTCAGCGAACCCCGATGAGTGCGTATGGCTCTTACCCGAAGCACTCTGCGATGGGCTTGGTGGACTGAGTGGAGACGAGCACGTGGCACGCGAACCTGCCTTCCGCCGGGTGCTTGCAGATGAACCCAAAGTAGCTGCCCAAGAGCGCACACAAAGCATGCGGTACGTTCAATTCCTTTGCGCGCATTTGTCCCCATCGATTAATCGAAATACGACCGCGTGATTCATTTCACCAATCGCGTGTCAACCGGTAGCATTCTTTGACAATCCTTGAAATGTGTGGCACTTCGCAATCGTCTCGTGCCAATATTCCGCATTCAGCTTCGCAACGAAAAACCAACGCCAACCGAAAGGATTTCGCCGCCCCCCCCCCCCCACCCCCTACGTGGTTTCCCTGGAAACTGACAAGCAGCAGTGCCGACACAAAAGATAAAGATTCCCTCCCCCCCCCCCCCCGATAGCCCTTACAGACTGTTGGGGCAAGTGCTGTTCGAGATTAGCACCTGTGAGGGCTGGCACAGCACACGAGGTGGGTGGGTGGCCAGCATCACGCCCGGTCGCCTTTGTCTCCCAAGTGGCCATGTTTACACATTGGTACTCATTTGAGGCTGAGTCGACGTAGGGGATGCCCAGGAACGGTTCAAATAATCATCACCGGCGTTGGCCATTGAGATCCCTAAGACCATGAGAACGCCCTCTATCACAATCTAGATACTGTCCTGTAATTGTTCCAGGGCTATGCATGTGCGCACGTACACCTGCTTACCATGGGTTTTTGGGGTGGAAACCACAGAAGGAAATATTCTTCAGCTGGAAAAAGTGGCTGAAGTTCTTGATCTGCAAGGGACACGCATGCCGCGCGAGTCTATCGCATGCAAGCAAAACAACAACAACAACAACAACGGCGGCAGCGGCGGCGGCGGTGACGGTTGCGATTCGTACTCGATTTCCTTGTTTGGGGTCGGATCGCCGCGCGAGTATGAAACGTCGCGTCGTGCGCCCCTCCTCCACCCCGACACGGCCGGCGAATGAAGTCGTCACGCGGCGAACGAATGAACGAACGCGGCCTATTTAACGCGTCAAAGGCTTTTGCGACCGCTATTAATTCGTTATGCTCTCAACGTACGTCGATTCCAAATGTGGAGGGAATAACCGGAGGACCCGGAGAAAAGTCCACACGACCGCGGGGAGAGACACGCAAACTCCAAATATACAGCAGGCATCAGGGTCGGAATCGAACCCACGACCCCCTGCATACCAGGCATGGGAGTTAACTTATCGCCACCGCGGCATCCCTTCGAAGTCCTGTTCATACTAAATGTTTTTTTGGGGTTAGATCACGTGAGTATAAATGTGTCGCTAACCCACCACCACACCCGACACAATTAATTTTGCCATGTGAACAAAACGTGCCAACTGGCTATTGCTTCAGCACATTGGTGTGATGGCGAGTCGCCTGATGAAGCTGCTTACAATTACCAGCGAAACGTTGTACTCGGATTGTAAATGTTGTGGGTTTTTATTTTACCAGGTAAGGCCCCACTGAGCTATATAGCTCTTTCTCAGAAGTGACCTGGCCACAAATGATAGCCCGACGCGGCGGCTTATCGCGTGGAAATTTATAACCAGCAGCCACGTCGATTCTCAGTGTGGTGGGAAAAACCGCAGGACCCAGAGAAAAATCCACGCGACCACCGAAAGAGAGAGAGAGACACGCAAACTCCAAATATACAGCAGCAGGCGTCAGGGTCGGGATCGAACCCACGACCTCCTGTATACCGGGCGAGGTGGTTAACATCTCCTAGCCACCGTGGCGGTGACCGTCCGTGTCCGATGACGACGATCGCCACACCGAGACAGCCTCCCTGCGGTTTGCCGTGAGCGATGAAATTGAGCCGCTACTTGGCCACGCTGGGCGCCGCGACGAGGTGAAGGGCCGCCGGGCACCGCTTTTACCGGCTTGTGTTTGTGGAAGCCGTTGCGCTGCGGCGCCGGCGCATGCCGAGCGCCGGTCACCGTGAGGCGGAGCCCTCGCGCGCCCACCTCCAACGAGCACGGCAACGTCGGCTTGAGTCCGGCAACCGCGCGACGGCTGGAAGCCACCTGGCGGTCGTCAGAGAGAGGTCCAAAACGAGAGGCCGCAAGATACGACGTTGGTAGCAACCGGCATGCCATACGGTGGGTGTTTGGAACGTTAACGATGGGCAGTTTTGTTCGAAACTATTTTTTTTTATTTTACCGGGTAAGGCCCACTGAGCTGAATGGTAGCTCGTTTTCAGAAGGGACCTGGCTATCACAAATGATAGGTCAACGGAAGCGGATTGTCACGTGGAAATGTAGAGCAGGCAAGTACTCTGAACGCGTGTCGATGATAAATGTGGATGGAAAAACCGGAGGACCCGGAGAAAAATCCACCCGACCACAGGGATTTATATACAGCAGCAGGCATCAGGGTCGGGATTGAAGCCACGTCCTCCTGCACATTGGGCGAGGGAGTTAACATCTCACCACTGCGGCGAGAATTGGAGTAAGGCAGCAGACACTATAGACAAGAATGATGTTGCCAATCTCCCTTGATGATGAAAGGTAGCAAAAAATAGTGCTTTACAGTCTACATAATGACAATACTTTTCTCATGATTTTATTGACACTCCAATGCTTCGGCAACCCAAGGCGCCTGACATCGCATCTCGTCTCCGACAATCCGGTGGGCATCCCCAGTGGCAGCTGCCCCTGTGCGGCAACAAACGTGACTCGGCACCTGGGCTGCAAGTCGGAGTTATTCTGCCAGCAGGGAGCCATTATGCGGCGCGTAATCCACATTGAGTAACTTTGCGAGGGTATTCATTGAATTTGGCGAATTTGTTACCGGGACGCCAGCCCACGCTGGCCTACTCGGTACAAATGATGTCACGTGATCTTCAACGTCCACCGTAAAGCAGACGGCGTGTATCCATGGCGAATACAACCGCTACATCTACAACCAAATATGCAAATCAATTCGTTTTGAGATCAGGTTTACATAAGAGTGTGAGAAACATATCGATAATGCCAATGACGACAATGGAAATACCAACGATGACGAACATTCACCTTCTGCATGGCTGCATAGAGGACGTCGTTGCCCTGGTGATGAGGAACCTCCACCGAGCCCAGGAATTGGAGGTCAAAGATCTCAAACCAATCCCTCCGCTTCTTATGAGCTGGCAGGCCACACACAAACACGGCTCAATTACACACACACACGCATGGCTCATTTACACACACAAACGGCTCAATTACACACACACGGCTCATTTACACACACACAAACGGCTCAATTACACACACACACACATGGCTCAATTACACACACACACGGCTCAATTACACACACACATGGCTCAATTACACACACACACACGGCTCAATTACACACACACATGGCTCAATTACACACACACACACGGCTCAATAACACACACACACATGGCTCAATTACACACACACACACATGGCTCAATTACACACACACACGGCTCAATTACACACACACACGGCTCAATTCTACACACAGACACACGGCTCAATCTACACACACACACACGGCTCAATTCTACACACACACACGGCTCAATAACACACACACACATGGCTCAATTACACACACACACACGGCTCAGTAACATACGTTTGCATCGTTAAAACAATTTGCATGGCAGGGGCGTGCTTCAAGGGCCGAGGAACGGGTGACAGCGCTAGGGGGGACCTTGGGGATCACGAAAGGGCAGCGGAGGGACGGGGACGGAGTGGAGAGGGCGAGGGAAGAGGAAGGGAATGGGAGACGGAGAAGAGGTGAGGCTTTAAGAGAGGAAAGGAAGGAGGTGAAGGAGGGGAACTACTTCATGTACAGGGGCAGTGTTGAGTCTATGGGCAGTGTTCGAGTCTATGGTGCAGTGTTGAGTCTATGGTGCAGTGTTGAGTCTAAGGGTGGTGTTGAGTCTATGGACAGGGTTGAGTCTATGGACAGTGTTGAGTCTATGGGTGGTGTGAGTCTATGGTGCAGTGTTGAGTCTATGGTGCAGTGTTGAGTCTATGGGCAGTGTTGAGTCTATAGTGCAGTGTTGAGTCTATGGTGCAGTGTTGAGTCTAAGGGTGGTGTTGAGTCTATGGACAGTGTTGAGTCTATGGACAGTGTTGAGTCTATGGGTGGGGTGAGTCTATGGTGCAGTGTTGAGTCTATGGTGCAGTGTTGAGTCTATGGTGCAGTGTTGAGTCTATGGGGAGTGTTGAGTCTATAGACAGTGTTGAGTCTATGGACAGTGTTGAGTGTATGGGGAGTGTTGAGTCTATGATCAGTGTTAAGTCTATGGGCAGTGTTGAGTCTATGGGCAGTGTTGAGTCTATGGGCAGTGTTGAGTGTATGGGCAATGTTGAATCTATGGGCAGTGCTGAGTCTATGGGGAGTGTTGAGTCTATGGGGAGTGTTGAGTCTACGGGCAGTGTTGAGTCTATGGGTGGTGTGAGTCCATGGGCAGTGTTGAGTCTATGGGCAGTGTTGAGTCTATGGGCAGTGTTGAGTCTATGGGTGGTGTGAGTCTGTGGGCAGTGTTGAGTCAATGGGCAGTGTTGAGTCTATGGGCAGTGTTGAGTCTGTGGTGCAGTGTTGAGTCTATGGACAGTGTTGAGTCTATGGGTGGTGTAAGTCTATGGTGCAGTGTTGAGTCTATGGTGCAGTGTTGAGTCTATGGGGAGTGTTGAGTCTATGGACAGTGTTGAGTCTATGGACAGTGTTGAGTGTATGGGGAGTGTTGAGTCTATGATCAGTGTTAAGTCTATGGGCAGTGTTGAGTCTATGGGCAGTGTTGAGTCTATGGGCAGTGTTGAGTGTATGGGCAATGTTGAATCTATGGGCAGTGCTGAGTCTATGGGGAGTGTTGAGTCTATGGGGAGTGTTGAGTCTACGGGCAGTGTTGAGTCTATGGGTGGTGTGAGTCTATGGGCAGTGTTGAGTCTATGGGCAGTGTTGAGTCTATGGGCAGTGTTGAGTCTATGGGTGGTGTGAGTCTATGGGCAGTGTTGAGTCAATGGGCAGTGTTGAGTCTATGGGCAGTGTTGAGTCTGTGGTGCAGTGTTGAGTCTATGGGCAGTGTTGAGTCTATGAGGAGTGTTGAGTCTATAGACAGTGTTGAGACTATGGTCAGTGTTGAGTCTATGGATAGTGTTGAGTCTATAGGCAGTGTTGAGTCTATGGGCAGTGTTGAGTCTATGGGCAGTGTTGAGTCTGTGGTGCAGTGTTGAGTCTACGGGCAGTGTTGAGTCTATGGGTGGTGTGAGTCTATGGGCAGTGTTGAGTCTATGGGCAGTGTTGAGTCTATGAGGAGTGTTGAGTCTATAGACAGTGTTGAGACTATGGGCAGTGTTGAGTCTATGGATAGTGTTGAGTCTATAGGCAGTGTTGAGTCTATGGGCAGTGTTGAGTCTATGGGCAGTGGTGAGTCTATGGTGCAGTGTTGAGTCTATGGGCAGTGGTGAGTCTATGGGTGGTGTGAGTCTATGGGCAGTGTTGAGTGTATGTGCAGTGTTGAGTCTATGGGGAGTGTTGAGTCTATGGTGAGTGTTGAGTCTATGTGCAGTGTTGAGTCTATAAAAAAAGAAAATTGCCCGCTGGGAATGTCTTACGCAGTAGCTCCGGCTCCTTGTGCACCCTCTGCGTGTAGAGCGAGGGGAAGATGCCGCGCTCGCCCGTGCGCATGTTGTACCCCGTCAGCCAGCCATCGGCCGATCGCACCTCAACAAACACGGGGTCGTCCGAATCTAGCTCCAGCTCGTCCACATGCCTGGGCTGGAACCTGCCACGGAGCGCGCGCACACGAGGACTCTTTATCACAGTCGTTCACTCCGGGGGGATCAATGAAATGGGTTACGACTTTGCGGGAACTTCAACGGCGATTGTGGCCTCCAGTTCCATAGGGGTCGGTGGAATTGCAACCACCGGCATCGGCGCCGATGGGGTTTTGCAAGTTCCACGCGATGTCGGTATTTCAGTAAGAAGACGCATGAAACATGCTCACTTGTGCACGGCTCTGTGGGTTTGTTCTCTCCAAATTCCATCGATGGTACACGAGAAGAATCCAAATGACCCTGAGAAAAAAAATACAAAACGCCGATATCAAGAACACATTTGCCGCTGAAACACAACGGTTTGAAGTCCGGTGCGCTCTAAACTTGCGTGTGGCAAACACGTTCAGGAGCTGCATGCCAAATGCCGAGGCTTGCTGGCGACGACCAAGAGGGGCTTCGGGAGATTGAGAGTCGGTGTCGTTTTTCTGTTCCTTCTCCACCACTGAAGGAGTGCAGGCCACAGTGGTTTTACTGTGCGGCCCATAGCTTGGGTTGGATGGCCACACTCGCACGACTGTGGCTTGTCTTTGAACTTTCCATCCAGGAGCTACGCCATGATGTCCAATTTCAATGGATTGCTACAGTAAGTTCGTATCATTTGCACCCCAAGTGTGTAGCCGTGATGAACGTGAGATCGTCGAATAATTATAATTCTGCGTGTTCTAAGATAAATCCCACAGTGCATCGTCGTTGTAACCTTCTGACCCCGTGCCCCCGACCGGACATGTGTGAAAAAGAGCTTCACAGCTCGTCAAATTTCTCCAGGATAAATAAAGACTCCTGTTCCGATTCTGTCCATCTTTGAACGCCGCGAAAAAATAGCAGCCGCTCCACTCTCAATGCGGCTTTGATTAAAATT